>NC_090440.1:1929958788-1930261946 GCF_031143425.1 Pleurodeles waltl
GACAGGTTTTCAAGAACAGCCACCCAAAACAATAACCTTGTTTGTTTTGTTAAAGTTCAGCTCAGATGGATGTGTTTCCTCTAGTTTGAGACCATTCCAGACATTGATCCTAGAATGACCTAAATTGCCATCCAAACTAAGTATTAATTAGATTATATCAGCGTACCGAATAAGAACACGAAGGATCCAATAAGTCTTGCTAGAAGGGCCATATAAAGATTAAACAAAGTAAGGTTCAAAGAAGAGTCCTGTTGTAGTCCGTAGGACAAAGGTTTAGAAATGTAGTTCGAAAGGATGTTTTTGTCACTGTCCAAAAGTATTTTAAAAAATCCTATTCTAGAGCCTGAGCTCCGGCAATCTCAATGCAAGAACTGTATGAGACACACTATCATAGATTGCAGAAAAATTCAGGTGGATCAGAGCTGCAGTCACTCACTGATGTTGAATGAGACAGAGCTTATTTTGAATGAAGCCTTGGTGGGATGCGAAGAGTAGCAAGGACATAGAAAGGTAATTACTCAAAATAGCCTTGTTGAGAAAGAGCTTTTTCAATAAAGGTGCTTCACTGAACTCCAGTGACTTCAGTTGAAAATGGAGTACGCCTGAAATAAGAATTATTTGGTGTTGGACATGACCCCTCCGCAGTCCAACCACCATCCCCCCCCCAATTTTTTTTTTTTTGCTTTCAACAAGTTTTGTTTGAATTTTGTTTTTGTTGGCTTTAGGAATCTGTGCCCTTTACCACTGCTCACCAGTGCTAAAGTGCTTGTGCTCTCGCACTCAAATATCATAACATTGACCTATCACTAATTGGCACATTTTATTAACTTATTAGTCCCCAGTAAAGTGGCACAACATGTACCCAGGGCCTGTAAATTAAATGCTACTATTGGGCCTACAGTGTTTGTTGTGAAAACCACTTAAGTCGCCTTTTAAATCATGAGTTGGGACGCCATTGCCATCGGCATGCAGTTCTAAACTGCCATATAGACCTGGGAAAATAAACCTTTTGCCAGGCCTAACTCTTCCTTTTTAATACATACGAGTCACCCTTAAAATAGATTCTAAACAGTCCTTAGGGCTGGGTGCAGTGTATTTAAAATTTTGGTTATCTACTTTTAAGTTGTACATATCTTGGTTGTGAGAACCCCCAAATTTGTTTTTACTACCATGCAACGTACCTCTCCCAAAAGATAACATTAGGTTACCGTATTACATTTAATCAATTAAAACTTTTGATTGGGAGCATTGTAATTAAAATCAGACTTTGCCATTAAAGAGGACTTCACAATTTGGAAGACGCCGCCTTTAAAAAGTTGGCATTTTGTTGTCCTAACCATATGGTGTCTGTGTCCTGTATCACATGAATAAGTATAGCTGGTAGTTAGCATTTGTTTATTCCTCCCAGACACTGAGACAAAGGGCTACTAGGTGCTGGCAAGAAGGGCCATCCTGCCAGGATGGAAGGGGCGGAGCTGTTCCCTACCACAATTACATTTCAAATGGGCTGCCTCCGGCACACTCCCAAACATGAGACCAGCCTAGTGTCACACCAGACACCTTGGAACCTGGCCGAAGGAGTGGAGGGGGAGAGGTAACGCATTCTAGAACCATATATGGGGTATAAATATTTAACCCTCAGACCAACTCTTCAGTACACTCCTGGACCTGTGGACATTACAGAAGAAGGATTGCCCTCCTGCCAGAGAACTAGTCTGCTGCTTGAGGTCTGCCATGCTCTCTCAGAAGAAAGACTGGACCTCCTCCCTTCTTCCCAGACTAACCTGAGTGGCTCCAAAAGTCAGGTTGCTGACCTCCTGTTTTGAGCTACAGAGGCAACAAGCTCCAGCTGTCCAGCTGACCTGCTTGGACCTGCAGCTGGACCTGCTAGAATGAGTTCTTGATCCCCAAGAGGTGCCTACCCAAGCCAGGGACCCTTGGCTGCCATCAGGTGAGCCCATCCTGTGAAAAAAGGAAGAAATCCTGACGTTTTGGGCTCTTTGCGACCGTGAACAGCCCCATTTGTGCCAAGATATTGTAAGTTCAGGCTGACCACGGTGGAGCATGGGTCAAATATGTGGACCTGGTTAGTCTAGATGAGAAAGGTACCTTCTGATTGTGTTTTCATCTCAGGAGAACTCTTTATATCTGTGAAATCATTCAAAGTTGTTGTTTTCAGCACTAGTGATCACACCTGGCTTTAGAATTTTTTTCCAACTGACCCAAGTCTCAAACCCTCTTCAGGGATTCTAACTTTTTAATCACTTTTTCCATGTAGGAAGAAAGTCCAAATTACAGACAATCATCTTTGAGGATGTAAAAAAGAATGCTGTGATGTTAGAAGAAAACTGAAATGGGCCTGCCGTAAGGCAACTAAACATAAGAAGCAGCATGATATCTAAAAAGCAATTATTCAAATCTTTCAATAGAAAAGAGACTGCAGTATTATAATACATGCTGGCAGGAAATGCATTCAGCTCATTTTGGTCTTATGTCAACAAGGTTTCACCTGATTGTTTTAAATGTCCAGTTCCTCGCAAATATGGAAGGAGTTATATTTTTGCTCTTTACAAAAAGAATGGATGGAAGTTTATTATGTACACCAGGACGGAGTATATGCCCACACTGTTACAACTTCAACAATATAGTCCTCCTGATCAAAACAGCTGAAACATTAAAAATGTCTTGCACAGGCAGCCCTGACAGCATCCAAGCAATCCTATTTAAATCAGAACACTCAGTAGACTCAAAAGCTTTGCTACTCAGTTCCCTCTTTCAGTAGGTTACAAAAAAAGGATGTGTCCCTTACTCCTGGCAGAGTGCTTTTCTGAAGCTTATATTAAAAAAGGTGATGGCTCTTACACCAACAACTATCAACTAATATCTCTTTTGGATAAGACTTCTAAAAAGGTTTCTTAAGACCTGCTCGGACATTAAAATGTCTCAAAAGTTGGGAGGCTCAGGGTGGTCTTAACCCAAGGAAACAAGGCTGTTCTTGTCCAAGCTATTCAACAGTTGATTATTGTTGTGTCCTTTTACCTTAGCATGGCATTCAATGGATTCAGCTGGAAAGCCATGTTGTTCTGTGTGCTGCTTTCAAGCTGGTGGATTGAAATCTATTATGGTGTAAGCTCCAAAGATGCAAGATCCCTGCAAGGCTTATTTACATGATACAGCAGCCCCATAATTAAAATTAGGTCTAGGTCAATCCCAATGGCAGTAGTATCTTGTTGCCTAAAATTCCCATTAAAAACAGCCGAGGCAGGATTGTTTCGGTGCCATTGCTCTTCAGCTTGATTCAGGACGACTTTCCTAAATTTATCCCAGAACTGAACATTTCTCCTAAAAAATGAGCGCTGCTCATATTCCTTATCTTTTGTTTGCTGATTTTATTCTATTAGACTCAACCCTTGAGGGCCTGCAAAGTAAAAATAGATGCCATGGGATATCTTGTTCAATAAACTGGCTAACTGTGATCATTTTAAGACCAAAACTTTGATTTTGTCTTCCAGAGCAAAGAAATTCCAATGATTTCACCATTAGAGCAGGTAAAAAAAAAAGCTATAAATATCTCCGCCTGCACTTTACAGAAAATCTGAACAGGAGCCATCATTCCATTGTTTTAAGGCTAGGTGAAGGACAAGGAGTGGAACATACATAACTAAACATGGCTCTTAAAATGCTGCCTCCTTTCTGTTACTGCCACAGCTGTAATAACTGCTGAGTCAATAGGTAGGGATGGCATTACCAAGAAGACCAAAAGGCAAGCCAATGGTAACAGCTAGTAATCATGACTATTGTTAGAAAACGCCCATTGTCCCTGTCTCTTGTAGCAACAGCTAATGCATTAAAAAGATGTTACTCCAAACATTGCGGTTATTCCTTTGATCCTTCAATGAACGCAGCCTTTGGAAAATGTATACCTCAAGTCGTCTACAGTGCTAAACTACTATTCCTCAAACCAAGGGTGAACTGGGAATGTATAGAATGCTGTTGTGTCAGAATACCTCTTTTGAATCCCAAAAGTTCCATCATCCAGGCTCTAAGATTGGGAGGTGATTTTAAAGCTTGGGATTTGCTTGCCAAGGCCTAAACCCTGTGCTTTCTTCACATACTGAATAGTGCTCAGAGAGAAGATACACTATCTGTAATAACATGAACAGCAATAATTGCTAGCTCAGACAGGCTTCTAATGATATAAGGTCTATAGCTTGCAACCCCAACCCGGAATGTAATTCAAACTGGATCAGTCAATGTCAAAACTACATTAAATGAATGCTAAACAAGAAGGCATAGCAGATGAAAAGTTAAACAATATCTAGTCTCTATAAAAAAAAAAAAGAACATTGCGGGAGACATCTATCACTGGATTGAATTCCAGACACAAATCTAAAGGAATACATTTAGAGAATTAGGACTGGCCTTGATCACATAGAGAGATATCAAATCTTTAAAGAACAGTATTATTTTGAATAGTGGCTGCTATGTATGTTGTCTGAATGCTAAATATAGCATAGGGCATTTGTTTCTAGCAGAAAGACAAAAAGTTGCTTTTAAATAATTCAATATAGGACTAGCTCTTGAAATTTCCATTAATACAATGTAGAACAGATGCATTATGAAAGCTGCATTGATTCATTTTTGGTAATTCTAGACAGTTTTACTATCTTATTGTACTTTATTATTCATGAGTTTCTATGATTTTCTCAGTGTTTTTCCTTTCTTCCTATGAGTATGCTATTTGCACAAATTGAAAGCACTTTACTTATGGAACTGAGCAGGCCTATTTCACCCAATAATAGCTAATGTAATCATTATTATATTTTTATTCGTACTATTCAAATGTACTTTTTCTTCAGGTCTTAGAATAACCATCTTGTCCAATGGTGTCCAAAGTACTAAGCCTAAGCATTTACATTAATAATAACTATGTAAATCTATGAGATTGCTACTTAGAAATCAATTTTTTGGTGGCCTCATTTTCCTTCTATTTTATGTATTATCTATCGCTTCATTTTCATGGTTTACTTTTCTCTGATATTGTGTTTTCCTTCCTATTTCCTACGTCAGTGCTATCTGTATTAATGGATAGCAATCTATTATTTGACAAGAGTTATTCTGACTATTTCAGTTTAATATATTATCTGTATTTATTCTACTTTTTATTCTGTAATGTCTTTGAGAATGATTCTCAGAAATTAATTAATAAACTTCATACCATAATAAAGGCACCATAACAGCTTTCTTTCAAACTGAAAGTATAATAACACTACTGAACGATAGTTTAATGAAGACTATTCAAACAGAGAACATCAGTGCTGTTTGCTAAATACATGAAGCATGTTGGACAGGGATTCATTAGGGAGGCAGATTCATCAACAGTTATTACCTCAAAGGGTGCTCAGATGAGCAGATTCAGTGTAGAAAGCAAGCGACCATAGATACATTGAAAACAAATCACTAAGCGTGCCATGGGAGACATGGTCAAAAGAATCCTGTATGAGCCTAATTTTATTGATTAAAAAAAGAGAAGCAAAAGATATGGAGAATGCTTAGGTGGGGCAGATGCTATAAGCAAAACTCGCTAGATATGAAAATTATTTAACAATTTAAGATTTCCTTGGTGGACTTGTCCCTGGAGGCAATGCATAAAGAGTAACAGAGTACTCATCTTTCCTGCTCATTTGTATATAGTTTGATGGCTGTTAATTAGCTTTATGACTGTTAAAATGTTTTGCTGGCTCCCAAAGAGTACTTTTGCCTCCAAACACACTGGATAAATGCTCACAAACAATTAAATTAAAACTTTACCTTTGAAAACATTATTTCTGGTGGATACTATATCCTCTGAAGATCTCTCACCCTTAGGAATTCCTTATCTAATAAATATCCCACAGGCATGAGATTGGACCTGGAAAACTGTCCGTTAGCAGTAGATCTCCAACACTGCAGGGTGGCACCAATGCAAATAAGCTGCTTCCACCTGTTGAACTGGGATACATTCTCTATGTGGCAAAGGTTCACGTTTGCTTTGATAATAAATCTGTCACAGTACCTTCCTAAGGCCCACAAGTTTGTCCTCCCATTTCTGACCTCTGTCCTAGAACACCCTCCTTCCGCCAAAGAGCAAGGAAACACTCTTTCTTTAACAGGCTTAGAACCCTCAAATCAAAGTGGCCATAGTAGTGGCTCTCCTGGAGGAGAATGGCACATGATTTAATTCACTTTACTTGATGGACGCCTCAGGCCCCCTAACCTTTTCTTTGAACAGAACAAGTTAAAAATGCTGTCAATTCAGTTAGGGGACTGGTTAATGTACTGGTGTATTAAATCCGCTTTTTCTGCATAGTCACCCCCCAGATTACACCTTTTGCTGGACCATCTATTCTTGCTGTCTTTAGAACTCTGCACACTTTACCCTGTTAACCAGTTGCAAAGTGGCTGTGCTGCCCCTTTGAGCGTGGTTGAACTGGCGTAGTTCTAATTGGTATATTTAACTTACTTATAAGTCAGTCCCTAATATACAGTGTAAGGTGTACCCTAGGCCTACGAGTTAAATACCACTAGTGCACTGCAGCACCTATTGTACAATCCACTATAGGTACAGTGCACACATGGCATCTAGGCCTACCTCTGTAGCAGTGTAAGAACTGCAATTTGATATTTCAAGATAAACTCATGACAGATCAAAACCTCCCTTTCAAATAATAGTAAGTCACTCCTTTTTGCCCAAAGGTAGGGTCTATGTTTAAAAATAGGACATGTAGAAATGTAATGTTAACGAGTTTATGGTGACCTGCATCCAAAAGCTTTTTTCACTGTAGGAAGGTTTACTGGGCCACAGACAAACACTGGAAAGCAATATTAATGCTAATTCTCTATCAAAGTAATGGGACCTGTTGGAAAAATAATTAAACAGCTGCTTCTAATAGCAATCTAAAACCAATTCAACGGTGAAGTTGGACTTGTAATAAATATTATGGCAAAGTAAATTTTAGAAATCACTGTATCCCTGTCTGGAGGTTCTGGTGGTAACTTTGAATTGGTTCTCTAGTTTCTCCTAGTCAGCAATTAGACTTGAATAGATGTTAGTATGTGTGAAAAGTCTCACAGGAGCAAAAGAAATAGGCTGACCTGATCTGGCAGAGACTACTCCTCTGGACTCCATGGAAAGCTGTGGGCATCCTTTTTGACACCAGTGTCAATAAATCCTAATGTTAAATACTGTTCAGCATGTCTGCTGGGTTCACATATATCACTTGGGGCACACTTGAAAGGGGAGAGAAGAGAATCTTATGGATCTGCTGTCTGGTTGCTGAAGGGCACTGCTTTTGTGTTACCAGACTTCTGTATTTGGGCTTTCATATAACCCTTGGAGGACACTTGAAAAGGGAGAGAACAAGATGCCAAGACTATTTCTGTTACTGGATTTATAATGGGTAAAGCAGCTGCCTCAAACTGGATTTTAGTGTTAGAGGTGGGAGGACATCGATTACCAGAGTACACCCCCCACACACAACTCCATTGGTTAGGGCATGCCTAGGAGTTAATTCCACGATCTAGCTAGTGTCAGGAATAAATGTGACAGCCTCTAGGAACCCACATCTGTACCTGTGGAAGATCAGAAAAGGACTGGACCTTCTGTCTGTGACATGAAAGAAGCCCCAAAGGATGTTTATTTCCATCTACCTATCCTCCCCATCCAGATTTTGTAATTCACTGTAGGGTACTAGCACATTAGTATTGCTTTCAGGTAAATGCTTGCAGAGTTGGCTATTAGACCAAAGTGTTCGCCATGGTTGCATATTTGTTCAGAAGGTACTATAGATATCCTGTACTTGGACTACTGGCTAATAAAGACACTGTACACCAAGCTAGTCACAGAAAACTTCAGCAGGCTCTGAAACTACTCCATGACTTGGGCTTTTTCATCAACATCCAGAAGTCCCTCCTTGTCATCATGCAGAGGCTGGCCGTCATTGATGTGGTTCTGAACATACCCTACATGATGGCTTTTCGTCGTCTCAAAGGAAAGCAGACATTCATGCTAGGATTTTGATCTTTAAGACCTCCACCTGAAAGGACATGATGACCCTGTGCACCATATTGGTGTCACAAACTAAATGGCATATGCATGCTCTTAAGTTGTGCCTGAGAGAGTAGTGGATGCACCAAAAAGCGAGCCTCTCAGCTTGTGTGAACACTTTCAGATTTTTGACAGGTGTCCTGGACTTATGGTGGATGTGCACCTTCCATGCTCTGCAGTTGCAAGCCACTATTGTTACAGGTACCTCCTTATTGAACTGGAGGGCTCATCTGGCTGAAATGATTCTACAAGGCTTTGGGCTGGTACCAGAGCAACAACTGCACATAAATCTTTTGAATTTGCTAGCAGTGTGTCTTGCTTTGAAGGCCTTTCATCTATCTCAGGAAGCACCATTAGAGACCTATCAGACAACACAACCAAAATTCAGAACAGACAGGGCTGTGTGGAATAGTGAATTATATTTTTGCTGGGTTTATGGATTTGCAGGATTTATGCCAGTGCTAATGGGAATTGCAGCAGGGCGTATTCCAAGTAGCAGCACACCTTGCTGGCACCCTCCAAATAAAGGTGAAAGCACCACATTGCCACTCACTAGATTGAAGAGATCCTGTAAACGGTCTAGGAGGCGGACAATGGAGGTGGATCCTGTCTCCTACTTCCCAAGCATGAACAATTTGGCATCACATTCAGCACAGAACAGGAACGCGTTTCCAGCCCCGAAAGAAGGAGACAGCGCTGCAACAGACCTGCAACTTGAGAGACTGAGCCAAACGCCGCTTTTGTAAATGAACTGCTCTAAGATAGTAGACTTTGTACTGGATGAACAGGAGATATTCTTATCCTAATATATGGAGGGGTCTGCCACTCAAGGCTGAGTTAGCTTAGTTACTGGTTGGGGGGCGGTGGGGTACATGGGGTGACAGATGCTTCTTCTAGTTGTTGGGGGGGGGGGGGGTTTGGCTGGGGGAGAGTTGGGGGAAGTATGCTGCAGTATGGACAATGTTTTGCTGTTTGCAATGTTACATTTGTGGGACTATAAGTAGGTATTCCAAAAAGTCCCAGGCAAACCATTTGGTGATGAGACATATGGAAGGATGCCTCACTTGGGTATGGGATGGGCCATGGGCCCAGTTGGTAAATCAGGCAGATTCCTCACATGGCTACAGTTAGAGTAGTCTCCTGGAATGTTAATGGGTTGCTAGATAAAATTAAGTGGACGGAGGTACTCCACCATATGCAAGGGCTCCACCCAGCCATTCTCTTCCTACAGGAGACACACCTGTTGGGAGCATCATGTTCCTTTCTGGCCCGGTATGGATTTGATTGAGTATACCACGTGGGGTTCACACACGGCTCCCGGGGGTTGCGATACTGCTGTGCAGGGGGTATCCGATGGTGGTACATCAAACATGGCATGACCCACAGGGTAGATATGTAGCGCTTGCGGGAGTGGAGGAGGGTCACCCTTGAATCTGATGTGCGTCTATGTGCCTCCCACGGCTCTTGGGTGCTTTCTAGAGGAAGTAACAGTGGTGGTGGCACAGATGCCTCCTGGATGTACAGTTGTGGGGGGGTGGCATGTATGTGGTTCTGGACCCACAGCTGGACACTACCGGTGCAGCTTCGGAGACTACGTGTAGGCGTGCAGCATCCCTGAGGCAGTGGGTGGCCAACTTGGGCTTATGTGAGGAATGGAGGACTTAGAACCCACGATCTAAGCAATACACCCATAAGTCTGCAGCGCATCATATGCAGGCGAGCATTGACATGGTCTTTATGCCGCCGGCAGATCTGCTTAGGGTCAGGCAGGTCCAGATACAGGCTCGGGGGATTTCAGATAACGCTCCGGTTTTCCTGAACATTAGCTCAACTGCCCCGACGCATGGTCCAGTGTGGCGCTTCAATCCCGGTCTTCTCTATGACAGGGAATATGTTGAGAAACTGAAGGTAGAGATTGTCACTTATTTCGAAGTAAAAGAAGGGACGGTGAGCACAAACGTGTCGCTGTGGGAAGCTGGGAAAGCCACTATAAGGGGTCGAGCTAAGGCCCTTCTCCAGATGCAGGAAAGGGCGAGACAAGCAACTATTGCCCTTTTAGAAGCCAAGGCGCTCAGATTAGAGAGATCTGCAGTCCAGGGAGAACAGGAAGGCAGCAAGCGTACCCAGAATCTTGTGTGGGAGGAAATAAGGGAAGAATCTCTGGAGGTAGCGAAGCAGTTATGGCGTGCATCGCATACTGGTGGGGCGACAAAAATAGTAAATTACTATACTGGCTGGCCATAAAGCCCATGGAGGGTTGAGTGATACCTGGAGTGATTGATAAAGCAGGACAGTCCCACACCACTCCTACAGAGATCACTGCAGCCTTTGTGCAGTACTATGCTGTACTGTATGCGGTGGCATCCAGGCCGCGGGGGGAGCTCGAGGAGCCACTGTTACCGGAGCTGTCTCTGCCAAGTATCCAGAGGCAGAAAAGGGGGGCATTGCATCAACCCATCACGCAGGAAGAGGTAGAAATGGCTTTCTCAGCACTGAAGGCTGGAAAAACACCAGGCCCAGATGGATATCCGATGGAATTCTATTCCAGGGACCTCCTGGGGCCTGACTGCTTGCCCTACATGAGGGGGGCATTTGAGTTGGATGCCTTCCCCGACGCCCTGGACCAGCCCACCGTGGTAGTCCTTCCCAAGACTACACCGCCATCCTGGTCATGTGCGAATTACAGACCAATATTGCTGAACAACGGAGAGATGAAGATATATGCAACAATATTGGTGAACCGTCTGTGGAGGGTTCTAGGGACACTAATCCACCCGGACCAATGCGGCTTCATGCCAACCCGTTGCACTAGGCACTGTATAAGACGACTGAACATTGCGTTGGCACAAAGACATGCCCTCCGGGGACCCTTGGCACTGATGTTAATAGACTTCGAGAAGGCGTTTGACACTGTTGACTGGAGGTACCTATGGCAAGTTCTGGCAACAGGTTCCGGCATATGGTAGATTTATTATATCGCTCCCCCATGGCCAGGGTGCTGGTCAACGGAACGGTGTCAGAGAGGTTTCCTATCTGTAGAGAGACATGGCAAGGATGGCCGCTGTCCCCCCTTCTCTTTGTCTTGGCTAATGAACTATTAGCCTATATGCTCCAGGGGTACCCTTTAGTGCCTGGCTGGTGCTGGCCCCAGGGGGAGGAAGACCATATAGCATTGCATCCAGACAATGTGCTGCTATATCTGCCCAACCCGAAGGGGAGTGGTCCCAGATGCCTTCACCTCCTGCGTCTGTTCGCAGATGCATCTGGACTGGTGATTAACCCAAAGAAATCTCTTCTGGTTCAGTTGACGAGGTCCCGAAAAGCAGTTGATTGGCAATCTGAGGAGGCTCAGCGTCAGGTACCTGGGAATCAAAATAGCACTGGAACCATCCCTTTCATGGGCATTGAACATCACACCCCAAGTTCGCAAAGTTAAGGTGGATTTGAAGAAGTGGAGCATACTAAGTCAAAATATTTTAGGGCGTATCACCTTTTTTTTTAAATGATGGTGCTGCCTCGCATTCTTTACCTTCTCCAAATTTAGTCCAATGGGGACAAAGGGGCGGATGGGGGCATTGGGCAAAGGTGGAATCTCCCAAATATGTTGTTCAATTGTACTGAACGCTTGTGTGCCGCTCTTGCACTCTGAGGAGTAGATGAGAGGCAGCGGTTGGGCCCATGGAAGAGGACAACTGGTGGGACGCCTTGATAGTGCTGCGAGTAAGCACTATTTTGACCAAACTGAGACTGGTGCAAACGTACTACTTACATGGTGCGTACCTAACCCTGGTCCGTTTGCACCGTGCTGTGCTCCGGTCCAGAAGCTGCTGTGGACGTTGTGACAGCTCCTCAGCCGACTTCTTTCACATGCCATGGTCCTGCCCAGTTATAAGACGCTACTGGGAACAGGTGTTAGCAGAGTTATCCATGGTGGTTAGGGTGTCACTGGAAATGTCTCCCAAGATGGTCTTGTTGGGGGTAATGGGGGGGGATGGGAGGTTCCCAAGCGGATGGACAATTGGTGGGGACGGCTCTTATGATTGCAAAGCGAGACACTGCATGACAATGGATAGCGAGTGTCCCCCCCCCCGCCCCCCCCCCCCACGCTTATGCAACAGCCGAGGGGAGTGGGTTGGCGTGCCCAGATGGAGAGGCCCGTCTTTGAGGCAAGAGGATGCCCACCGGGGACGGCAACCGAAGGGAACCCATACCCTTGACATACACATGCTGCATTGATCTAAATGAGAATCGTATCTGTATTGTGGGTCTTCAGGCATTTGTTCTGCATGGGACACAATTATATGTATACTTGTATCAAATCTGCACTGATGTGACAAGCTGTATGTTTGTGTTGAAGAAACCCAAGAAAATGTGGTTATAAAAAAAAAAAAAAAAGGATTCTGTGAGTCTATTTAATGTTACTTTGAATGATACAAGTGGTGGAAAAAAGTATTACAGATATACATTTATACAATACCAACAACTTTATGATGCTACATCTCCCTATGAGGGCTAGCGTTAAACAATGCAACTTTCACAGATTTGCCTTAATTTTCAGAAGCACGGGCACAAAAGTTTGATGAAGTAAGTCGTTGTTATTACCCTTGGATTCTACAAGTCTCTACCGCAGAGTTCCACCATTGTAGAACCAAACATGCAACTTTTCACCATGAGATGTGGAGATGCCCACTGATCGCATTAAATAAGGGGCAGCAGTGACCAGCAGAAACCACAGGGTGAGGAAAGCTGCTTAAAGCAGAAACATGCTTGTTGGGCCTGATGGCCAACAATGAAAATCCGCTACAAATTCACACATCTGGTGCTACTTCATTTCAAAAGCGTTTTAGCCATGCAGTGTACGGTAGCAAAGCCGCCTGGAATTGAAAGTTGCAGGGAGGAGATAATAAGGTGCTCAAAGCACGGGGCAGAGGCCATTCAGGATAAGAATGGAAGGGTAGCATCAGTGGGGAGAAGGAGCAGGCTTGGGAGCCTCTCCTCCTCGAGTTCATGAAAGAAAAAGAGGAAGAAAGTAATGATAGGGCATAACCCTATCAGAACCGGCATACAATGGGGAAACGGCCTTAGATAAACCCACCAGATAGATTCTTCGCCCTGGAAACGTCACCTACTCTGCGCAGCTGCCCATGGCGGCATCGAGACAGAGCAGATAAAACGGAAAGACAAGGACGTGACCCAGGGCTTTATTTGTTTTCTTTTGCTTTTCTTTATTACGCTCTGGTTAATTCTCTGGCCACTTATTGCTTACACAATCTGATAGCACTCATGTTGAGGGTAACTTAATGCTGCTTCAGGTATCTTGATGATCAAGAAAAAGTAACCTAATCTGGTGCAAATGACTAATTAATTAAAAAAAGACCAAAGGCAATGTAATGTGTATTCGATGTCAAGAAAATGTGTGGGGCAGAGGTTAAACAATGAGACAATTTTCCCTAATATCTAACAAAAATGGTCGAAAAATTAAATAGTTACCCCTAGATAGGTAGCTGGAGGTACTACTCTATAATGTCTTGTAAAACAGAGCAGATTACATATTAACGCCATCCTCTTATTAAATTATATCCTTCGCTTTTCCAAACTGCACATTCCATTTACAAACATTAAAAAGACCACATTAGCTAATACAACAGTAAACGAATTTTTATGCTTATGAAACTACATTTTCCTCCCTTGCTCCTCAACAGTGCCTTCTTTATCTGCTCCGCCCTTCTTAAGCTACGAGCCTCACACAGGTGCAGGAGCTCCGGTGGTTTGCATAGCTCCTCTGATGTCAACAGGAAGGAAGCGCTACTTCAGCTCATTACTAGATGTCCCATTAAAGGAAGCCAGAAGGGTACAGTAGCTCAGGTCGTTATTGGTTACTGAACGCCCTATGAAGATATAAGTCTTCCCCAGAACAAGAAACATAAAAATTGACTCTTTTCTGCCTCTTACATTATAACATGTAACACCATTAAGACCTTGTTACCGTGACAGTATCAGTAATTGGTTTGCGCCCCATGCACCTGTAACACTACTCTTTAGAATGTATTCCCAAATCCATCAAAACAGAAAATGTCACGGTTTCCTCTCAAATGCAGTTATTCTTTAGTGTCACCTTTCTTTATGAGTGATTTACAAGTAATGATTAATAACACAGTTGGGCAACTAAGAACTAATGTCATAAACACTAAATCTAAAGGTAAAAAAAGACTTGTACAGCTTACAGTCCTATTAGCGAAGTGGCGATCCACTGGGGAGCCCGGAAGCCCCGATGATCCGCAGCTACGTGATGTAGCAGAGCGGACAACAGCAGACGGACGCACAATGTCATTGACTCGAACTTATAAATTACGGGACGATCTCAACCTGTGGAAAGCACTAGCACGTGCACTGATTTGCTCCCAGACCAAAGCCCCCCCACCCTGAAACCATGTACTCTGCAGCATTGCCCACATCGATGCAGATCGCCGTCTGTCCGCTGGAGCCGCACACGCTAGTGTCCATTTTATCTCAACGAATGATATGTTATGTGTAATATTGTGTGCTATATGCTGTGTCGTCCTGTGAGCTTAGCACCAGTAATTGTGAGTCAACTGTATTACAATAACTCACCAAAGAGAATAAAAAAAAAACAGTTGGGCAAAGATGTCATTTGGTTTTCTGCTGGGATTGCAAGGTTAGAAAAAACACGCTCAACGAAGAAATGCATGTAAGTATGCCACTGGTCAACGGAACTGAATTTACTTTTGCTTGAAATAAGACTGACAGAATAGCGCCGACGGTAGAAAAAGCCAGAAGGGCAAATGTAGTGACTGCTGCACACAGAAGCCAGGACTGTACCTTCTGATAAGGAAGAAACAGATGGCAAAGCCAATTACGTCTCCAGTGATGCCCAACTACGACGCCACCTGTCACATTTTTTCAATCTCTTGGGTGCATTTTTGTGATAGGTTGGCTGGATCAATGCTTCATCCACATTCCACTACTATCGCCAAAAAGCTTCGCGAGTGTCATTGTGGTCTCTTCTAGCAGCAGGATCAATTTCCTACTCAGTCAAATGTGCCAGCCCTTTGCATTTGGCCAACGTGCACAAACACTACAAAAATATATTTTTCATGTATTAGTATTTATATAACGTGACCTGGCCACATGGGCAGCAGAGCACTCTATAAACATAACCTGCAATTTAATAAAGGTTAGGGACAATAACTGTAGAGGGGATATTGATGTTGATACAGAAGTGTCCGTGGAGAGGATTAGAGTCTTACATGGAAATTCTAATCAGGCATGATCTGAGGTTGCTTCTAAATGATGATAAATTACATTCAGCCACACATCTTCCAACAGACTCATTGGAGTCTTCGAGTCAGACATAAGAAGGCCTGGTTCAGTGTATTGCTCTTTCTTGCTTTTTAAGATATCCAGATTTAGCTAGAATTTGTTTCTGGTGTTACCTTGCCTCTGGCAAGCCGGAGCTTGCTTTTTGTTGGGTCTTATGATAGAATGTGGCGTGGAGAGGAATTCTCTTAACACTTAAATAGACTCTTGATAAAGCCAAGGGCATGGCAGCAATTATTGAAAGTAGTAAGTCTTTTATGCAACAGATGTCCATTGGTAGCAAAAAGTCACAATCCAAACAATTTGAGCAACCAGGTTGCCAGAGCATTGCCTGTAAATAGTAAAGATTTGTCCAGAAGAAAACACTTGAGGGGGTCGCTAAGACTTGAGTGTTATAGGTGTATTAGTTCTTCTAATCTTGGCAATGCCCAGTGTTGCCCAGCTATAGATCACATTTGCTCAAAGTGTTAAAAAAAGGCCCTTTAGCCATGGTATAGGGCCTCTAGATGACTGTGATTCTGCTTCAAATGTCAGCGAGGATGATGTAGTCTCAATGATCGAGACTTATGAAAACTTACCAAATAAAAATAATGCTGATGATATTTTGAAAGTATCATCTGAATGAGGTTAAATGTGCTTTCCATGTAATACATATTGAAACTGTAAACACAGTCATGGCTGATTCGGAATCATCTTTCACTCTAATAAGTGAGAAAGTTTAGGACAGACAATTAAAGATCTCTTGAGAGATTATTTCATTGGTCAGTTGGTTACGAATGCAATCCCATTCATGTGATAAGAGAGTTTGAATTCATTCTTAGATTTAAAGATCGCAGCGTCAAGGAGGTGATTTATGTAGCTGCAGATGATTCTTACTTGCTGGAGTAGCTAAGTCAAAGGAATTTTGGGCATAATTTTAGATCCCAACAATCCATAGCAAGTTCTGATGGGGAGGGATTTGGTCTGGTCTGTTCGGTGAAAAATTCGGGTTGGGTTAACATGTTTCTCGAGGTATTTAAAGAAAAATTTGGTTCGATTAAATGTTTTTTTCATAAAATAGGTCTCAAAGATAATGTTCAATCTATAGCTCATAAAGTGCAAAAAGTACCTCCGGCCTTAATGTCAGAACTAAAGGAAAAAAGGAGAACTGTGAAAAGATATGTTATAGAGCCCATAGAGCACTTTGAGCTTCAAGACAATTTGCACTAACCATTCTAAGTCAACAGGTCGTTAAAAATGTGTGTGCAATGTGAGAGCGGCAGAGGCACGAGGGCGGGGTGCCCCCTATCCCTGCTATTATTTGTATTCCATAGCAGCACCTATAGGCGACATTTATACCTTTCTTTCTACGTTTATTGTAACAGCAGCTGCATTCACAAAAGTTGAACGAAAATAACACAACCTTGACAACAGTAAAACTTCATTTCCCATAACCTCTAGGGAAGGGAAGTTGCAGCAACAGTCCATGACCAATCAGCTGCCATCCCTCTGAATGACCCTCCTCGCTCCGCTCCGGAAGCCCTCTTTCTTTGTGCTCGCAGCCACCATAGGTGAGTATGGAGACTCCGGTTCCCGTCTTGCATATTTTAACTCTCTGGATTGTGTTGTTACTGCATTTGTGCTCGGGGCTTGTGCCTCGTTGGTTCGAGCAGTCCTGGGAACGTTTTCCACTCCTTTCGCAACCGCTCCGTTTTCCTTTTCACTCCTCAGCTGAGGAGACTGGGGCTGGGCACGCGCCAGTCCTCCACCCACTTAACCCCTTAGCTGCTGGGCCTTCCCCCCCGCCAGTGCTGAGCCCTTTTTTGGCTATTTGGGGTAGTTCGCACTTAGGCCTTCTTAACTTTTTGTCCACATAAGCTATCCAAGCCAAATTTGCATTCTTTTTTCCCAACATTCTAGGGATTCTAAAGGTACCCAGAGTTTGTGGGTTCCCCTGGAGAAGACCAAGAAATTTGCCAAAATACAGCAAAAATTTCGTTTTTTTTCTCCAAAAAATGGGAAAAAAGGACTGTCGAAGAAGGTTTGTTTTTGTCCCTGAAAATGGCATCAACAAAGGTTTTGCGGTGCTAAACTCACCATCTTCGTAGCTTTAAGGAACAGGCAGACTTGAATCCGAAAACCAAATTTTTCAACATAATTTTGGCATTTTACTCGGACATACCCTATTTTTACTATTTTTTTTGTGCTTTCAGCCTCCTTCCAGTTAGTGACAGAAATTGGTGTGAAACCAATGCTGTATCCCGGAAAGCTAAACATTTTGGAAAAGTAGCCAAAATTCTGAATTCAGCAAGGGGTCTTTTGTGTAGATCCTACAAGGTTTTCCTACAGAAAATAACAGCTGAAATAAAAAAAAATATTAAAATTGAGGTGAAAAAAACAGCCATTTTTCTCCATGTTATATTCCGTAACTTTTTCCTGCGATGTCAGATGTTTTGAAGCAATATACCGTTACGTCTGCTGGACTCTTCTGGTTGCGGGATATCTAGGGCTTGTAGGTTTCATCAAGAACTCTAGGTAACCAGAGCCAATGAATGAGCAGCACCTTGCAATGGGTTTTCATTCTATACAGGTATACAGCAATTAATTTGCTCAAATAGAAGGAGTGAAAAATAGGTATCAAGAAAACCTTTGTATTTCCAAAATGGGCACAAGATAAGGTGTTGAGAAGCAGTGGTTTTTTGCACATCTCTGAATTCCGGGGTGCCCATACTAGCATGTGAATTACAAGGCATTTCTCAAATAGACTTCCTTTTTATACACTTACATTTGGAAGTTAAAAATGTAGAGAAAGACAAGGGGCAATAACACTTGTTCTGCTATTCTGAATTCTCCCTAGTCTCCCGATAAAAATGGTACCTCACTTGCATGGGTAGGCCTAATGCCAGCGACAGGAAACGCAACATGGACACGTCACATTTTTACATTGAAAACTGACATGTTTTTTGGAAAGTGCCTAGCTGTGGATTTTTGCCTCTAGCTCAGCCGGCACCTAAGGAAACCTACCAAACATGTGCATTTTTTTAAAACTAGACACCTAGAGGAATCCAAGATGGGGTGACTTGTGGGGCTCTCACCAGGTTCTGTTACCCAGAATCCTTTGCAAACCTCACAATTTGGCCCAAAAAGCACTTTTTCCTCATATTTCGGTGACAGAAAGTTCTGGAATCTGAGAGGAGCCACACATTTCTTCCACTCAGCGTTCTCCCAAGTCTCCTGATAAAAAAGGGTACCTCACTTGTGTGGGTAGGCTCAGTGCCCGCGACAGGAAATGCCCCAAAACACAATGTGGACACATCACATTTTCCCAAAGAAAACAGAGCTGTTTTTTTGCAAAGTGCCTAGCTGTGGATTTTCGCCTCTAGCTCAGCCGGAACCTCAGGAAACCTACCAAATCTATGCATTTGTGAAAACTAGACACTTAGGGGAATATAAGATGGGGTGACTTGTGGGGCTCTCACCAGGTTCTGTTACCCAGAATCCTTTGCAAACCTCAAAATGAGGCCAAAAAAACACTTTTTCCTCACATTTCGGTGACAGAAAGTTCTGGAATCTGAGAGGAGCCACACATTTCCTTCCACCCAGCATTCCCCCAAGTCTCCTGTTAAAAATGGTACCTCACTTGTGGACTCCCCAGGATGTCTAGTTTCCAGAATTGTCTGGGTTTGGTATGTTTCCCTATATGGCCACCAAGCCCAGGACCAAAAACGCAGGTGCCTGCCTTACAAAACCAGTTTGTTTTGTGATAGATAATTTTGCTGTCTCCACTGTACAATTTGGGCAGTGGAATTTGGGGCTGAACTAAATTGGTGAGCTCCCAAGAGAGCACTCTCTCTGTGCTTGCCGCTGCATGCACCTGCTCTCTGGGTTGGACTAACCCGCTATTGTCCCGCTGCACAGACTGTGCTTGCGAAGGGACAGCAGGACTGTCCTCATTACCTCCCTCATAATCACTGGAAGAGGAGTTATCGAATGGGACACAAGACTGAAAAATCACTCCCAGAGCCTGCGCCGTTGCCCTATCCCTCAGATGCTGTCTCAGTATCTGCTGTCTCAGTCTCTGATCCTACGTCAGAGCTGTCCTCTATAACCCGTGTGAGGGCTAGAGCTGCAGTCATCCAACGAGATGCAATCTCTGCTACTAGCTAAACTGTCGCTCTAAAATTCTAGCCTACGTAGACAGTCACAAAATAGCTGGTGGGTGATACCTGCAACAGTAGAGGTCACCTTACCTTCTTCCCTCAATCAGCATGTTCACTCACGACACTCAAAAAAACAAAAAAGACACACTATAACTTCACCTTGTCACATACCAATCGTCACAGTCTTTAGCACTTCTAGCTCCCAGTCCAACAATCATTATTGGTGCTCCCATTCCCATGACCTCCTCCTCGGATTCCCTCACTACCACCTTGCAAAAGTGCCCTTCATCTCTTCATAGCCCCCCCACACATACATTTAATTTGTATTATAGCACAGGTAATGGCTGGCTTTACTAATCCACTCAGCTATTCACATATAATACAGTTTTGATCCTTTCATTAGGCATATAAACCTTCTGCGCTACTTCATGGCATGAAAACTGCCACTAGACAAAAGTCAGATCCTTTTGTAGCAGAAACATAATCACAAGACTCACTTGACTTTTTTTATTGCTGCCTAAAAGCTACAGTTGAAACACGTCAGTTGAAATATGTGCATTGCTTTGAAGACGCAAGCTGCAACTGCAAGAGAACTGGTGGATCACTTTTATATTTGGGTGTGGTATTCCTGAGGGCCAGTCGCAGCCCCCAGGAACCCACACACGTTGACAAAAGTGATAGCTATAGACATATCTATATATAGATGGATACATCCTGTGGGGTAGGAAATCACAGCATTGCGGAGTCCTGTGTTTGGCAGACAGCGTCCATGATGCCAAAACTAGTTTATTACGCCCATGTCTAAAGTTGAGAGCGAGTTGGCCTGCCTGGCCTTGCTGGGGCCTGTTTCTCCCTTGAGAGGGTTTCTAGTGCCTCCAGGCCTTAAAGACCTATACCCTGCCTGCCACTTCTGGGGCCTGCCTTGTCAATATTTCTAGGGTCGTACCTTTGTTAGGATGCCCTACTGGGCTTAAGCAGGTCTTTTGTTCATTGCTGGGGGTCCCCTCCTCCCACTGTCATATTTCCTCTTACCTGGTGGGTGGCCAAAATACTGTTACCGTTTAGGAGTCTAGTAGGCTTCCTCTCAGACCCCATGGAGGAGTACAGGGATTTTTATGAGGAGAACGTCCAGTATTTCCCCATTATGGAGGAATTCTCTGAAGCGGTAGGCACCTCTATAATTAAAGCGGTCTCGGATGAAATGACACCACTGGAGAAGAAACTTTTGGTCATGCCACAGCAGTGCCTACAACCCCTCGTGCCAAAGGAACATCTTCCAGGGCCTTCGGCCCAAGAACCTCCTTGGTCAGCTTATGCCTCCCTCCTGAGAACACACGCAAACGCCCGGTAGACTCTAGGATAGACCTGGATGCCTTTCCCAGGTTAAAGAAGGTGTTTCTGGGGTCAAACCACTTCTCACCCCAGCCCTGCCGGCTTCATCGGGTTCCTCGCGGCCCCACAGGGTGGTTTGCAATTGCCCTTCATTTCCACCTTTCAATGATTCCCATACCGGCTCGAACAGTGATGCGGACCGTGACCGGTCCCAGAGACACACCTCCAACCCATCTACAGGCCTTTGGACCGATACAGCAGAGCCAGAAGAGGTCCAATCTGACCTTCTCAACCCGGAGGAGTTGGTACCCCCTCAGAGTAGACCCCAGGGGACAATGTGGCCAGATACGTAGCTGGCAGGCTGCCCAAGCTTCTGGATCAGGAGGTGAGAAATCATCTGAGGGCAGAGCACCATCGCCCCTCACTGGAAGGGAAGGTGGCTGCCATGCCAGAAATAGATACATGTATGGTCACTTTTATAGCCAAATACATTAAATATCCCAAGAAGGGCAGTGAACGCTCCTGGCGGTCATGCCAGGACAAACTTAGAGACATCACAAGGCCTCTAGTGAAGATTTTTGATATGGCGGAGGACGCCAAGGAATCCAGAGCCCTTATTTCCCCTGACGTCCTGTCCAGCTGACCCCAACGGGCCATCATCTTCCTTGGCAATGCCATCTGCGCTATTTCCACGTAGCGGCATAGATCTCTGTTGATTAAGATTGATCCGAAGTAAGCAACTTCGGCGGCAGGCCAGGTGGCTCAAGGGGGGGCTTTCTGGTGACCCGTTCATCAAGGAGCTTGGGAAGTTCACATCTTCCAGGGATCATGAACCAAGTGGTAGATTGGCAATCTCGCCATCTCGAGGTCTCCAGCCCGTGGAAGCTTTTTTCATTGATGTTCCAAACCCTCTCCTCCCGGTGGGGCCCGTTAACGGTCGACCTGTTTTGGTCTCGCCTGGATCACCAACTTTCCCCGTAACTTCAGCTGGAGGACGGAGGCCGTAGCGACCAATGCTTTTCTCCAGGAATATGGCATGGAGGATTGCAGGGCACAATGGAATGTCCCTGGACTTTCAAAAGAGGCTGTGGATCTCCGCTCCAGAGTCTGGACAGACAGTACAGTCAAGAGGTATTGCTCGGCCTGGTCTCGATAGATGGGTTGGTGCCTGCAGAGGAGTCTGGATCCCGTGGGGGATGATGTTGCACACTTCTTGAATTTCCTTGCGTCTTTGGCAGCGGCGGGAATGGCTTACAGGGCAATTAACACACCTGCTATATCGGCAGGTCATACGGTAACTGCTGACGCCCTAGTAGGGGAGCACTCCTTGGTAAGTAAATTGTTGAAGGGTATTCGTCTATCCCTGCCTCCGGAACCTAGGCATTCAGTTCTTTGGGATGTGAACAAGGTTCTAGGCTTGTTGTCCTCGTGTCCAGGTAACAAATACCTATCTCGTAAACAGTTGTCAGCCAAGTTAGCTATGCTGTTATGCCTCATCTCCTGCAGGAGAGTGTCTGAAGTCAGGGCCCTGGATATATTCGGCAGATCCTTTACCTTGGATGGGGTTACTTTCCATGTGTCTTGGCAGACTAAATGTCATTCCCAGATGATTGCCTATCCGGCTTTTTCTGAGGCTCCGAAATTATGTGTGGTGAGGTGTATTAAGTCCTACAAGGCAATGACAGTGGAACTTCATCCTCACAGGGAGAGACAATTGCTAATTGTGTTAAGAAGACCTTTCAAGGCTGTTTCTTCCCCTACCATCGCAAGGTCGGTGCAGTAGGTCATGTCAGAAGCGGGGATTGATACCAGTGTTTTTGGAGCACACTCTGCGCATACGGCAATGGCCTCAAAAGCGTTTGCGCTTGGAGCCTACTTGGATGATATTTTGAACTCTGCGGACTGGTCTTCGGTTAGCAAACACTGTAAAATAGCAATATGCAATAGTAGCCCTAAGAGGAGCTCAAATCATATACTAAGAAAGTGGAATGCGAACACAGGGCCATCATCTAGGTAAGTAAATCGTGTAGAGGGTAGCTGGGAGTACCAAGAAACCACACAGGTAAGTAATACAGTACCCCCCCCCCTGGTGAATAGGAATGTAGGAGTAAAACACTGGATTTCCCCCAAACCACTCCAAAGGATGAAAAGAAGAAAATGAAGACACCTAGAACAGCCTGCAAGGAACCAGAAGACTGAAGATGGAGACCTGTGGAGAGAGTGGACCAAGTCCAGAA
Source organism: Pleurodeles waltl (assembly GCF_031143425.1). NCBI lineage: Eukaryota > Metazoa > Chordata > Amphibia > Caudata > Salamandridae > Pleurodeles > Pleurodeles waltl. The sequence goes on from NC_090440.1 coordinate 1,929,981,921, forward strand.
GTGTCTGTGGAGTGCAGGAGAAGTAGGAGACACTATCCACCCAGAGGTACTTTTTAGCATTGGTCGACGAAGAAGGAAGACAGGTCAGCACTGCAGCACAGAAGATGAAGAAGAGTTCCTGATGCATGCAAAAGGTGTCCCACGCTGGAAGGTGGATTACAGATGGGTGTAGGTGAAGGATTTCTACCAACAAACCATGGCAAAGGCAAACTCACAGTTGGAGGAAAAGAGGTGCTGTCGGGGACCAGCAAGGTCCAGGAGCACTCTACCCAGGAAGGGGATCACAGGGGACCCTCCGTGTCGCAGAAGGCACACAGGTGCAGAGGCAGCACCCACAGGACAGGGAAACAAAAGTCACAAAAGCTGCCCATGTAGCACCACAGAAATTGCTCCCACATCGCCAGAGGACCACACAGAGGCCCATAAGTTGCAGGAGGGAGTGCTGGGGGCTGGAGCTAAACTTTGCCTGAATTTCCTCTTGGAGGTGAAGCAAACAAGCCTTGGCAGCTGCAAGGGACGCAGTGCACGGTGGGACTGTATTGCATGGAGTAGAAAGGATTTACCACGACCAAGGTGCGACAGCTGGTAGAGAGGACCAAGGGAGACTCTCCGGACCACCACCCGTGATGCAGGACCAACACCACTCAGGATGAGGGGAGATCCACGCAGCCGGTCGTCGATGCAGCCAGGTATCTGTAGTTACAGGAGAGTGATGCCTTCAACCCAAGGGAGATTCCTCCTTCTTCTTGTGCAGGCTGAAGAGTTGCAATCTTCTTAGGATGCACAGCCAGGAAATGTTGCAGAGCTGGCAGGAGTTCTGAACACAATGCTGCAGAAAAGTCTTCCTCGTGGATCTGCAGCTTGTAGGTTCCTGGTGGGTCCAGTTGCAGTTCCTGAGGCTAGAAGTCAAAGCAGAGGTTGCCATCGGAGTGGACTGGTTTACCCACGGAGGGCACCAAATATGCCCTTCCAAGCAAAACCAGTGGCTTGTGGAGGCTACCCCTCCCAAGCCAGTCACACCCATGTCCAAAGGGAGCGGGTGTTACCTCCTTCTCCCAAAGGAAATCCTTTGTTCCGCCTTCCTGGGCTTGATCAGATCAAGCAGCAGGAGAGCAGAAACCTGTCTGAGGGGTGGCAGCAGCTGGACTGCCCGAGAAACCCAGTAAGACTGGTGGTAACAATGCTGGGGGTCCTCTGAGGAGCCCCCAGAGTGCATGGAATCATACTTTCAATACTTGCAACAGTTTGATACCAAACATGCCCAGGTTCAGAGTTACCATTATGTAGCTGGACATAGGTAGTGACCTATGTCCAGTACATATATAAAATGGCGACCCTGCACTCACGAAGTCCAGTAATATGGAGCTGGAGTTTGTGGGGCACCTCTGCTAGTGCAGGGGTGCCCTCACACACAAGTACCTGCACCCTGCCCTCTGGGCTGAGAGGGCCTACCATAGGGGTGACTTACAGTGACCTGGTGCAGCGACCTGTAGTGAAACCGGGTACGTGCACCCGGTTCACGCAGACTGCAATGGGAGGCCTGCAGAACCCTTCGCATGGGCTCCCTATGGGTGGCAGAATAACTGCTGCAGCCCATAGGGATCCCCTGGAACCCCCAATGCCCTTGGCACCTAGGTACCATATACTACGAACTTACATGGGGGCACCAGTATGCAAATTGTGGAGAGAAAAGGTTACCAACAACCAAATTTAGAGGAGAGAGCACAGTCACTGGGGTCCTGGTTAGCAGGATCCCAGGGAACACAGTCAAAGACACAGGCAAACAGGCTAAAAAGTGGGAGTAACCAAGCTAGAAAGAGTGTACTTTCCTACACACCTCCATTGTGGCACTGGCTTTGAATTTGCATAATCCTCTCCTCCGGGTCCTGCCATAGAATGACAAATTTCCTAGCTACCGTAACGGAAAGTTAAAATTCTATTAAGTACTCAGAGGTGAGGATTAGCCCTCCCTCAGCTGAAAGCTGGCCCATCCGGATTAGTGGATGAGCTTATTGAAGTAAGTAAAGTGTTCTCCTCACTTTGGTTGATGATAGTTATTATAGATTGGTAGGTGTTCAATGGAGGTTCTGCCGCTTTAATTAATATTGTGGTTCTTGTTAAAGAAAGTAAAAGAAAGAAGGATGTTCTCAGGCTAACCAATGTTTTCGGGTTTATAGGAATGGAGTCTTACAAACAGGAATGAAATTCTTTCAGGGTCGGCTGGTCGCAGGAAGAAAGAGGGCTTCCGGAGGGGAGCGCTGGAGGGTCATTTGGCGGGATGGTGGCTGATTGGTCATGGACTGTTGCTGCAACTTCCCTTCCCAAGGTGATATGGGAATTAAAGTTTTACTGTTGTCATGGTTGTGTTGTTATCTTCGTTCAACTTTTGTGAATGCGACTGCAATTAACACAGAAAGAAAGGCATGATCCTCGCCTCCGAGTCCTTAATAGAACTGAAACTTTCCGTTACAACAGCTAGGATATTTGTCATTAGCTATGGGACCTCTGACACACAACATTCTCCAAGAAGCAACTACCTGGTGTATCCATCATGTTCCACAATCACATGCAATCTCGTTATACGCAGACAATATGCTTATTTATATCTGTAACTTCAATATGGACTGGTCACCGATTGCCTCTATGGTACAGACATTTGGCATCTTGTCTGTCCTCCACATTAGTTATTCAAAATCATATGCCTTCTCCTTCTGTGACATTCTCCAACAGGAGGCAGTACACATATGGGCACAGTCTATACCCATGGCCAAACACACACTTAAATATCTGGGCAACCAAATTTATAGGTTTCCATAGACCTCCTTTTTTTAAACAATTCTTTTTATTGTTTTTTTTAAACTATAAACAGGGTTTATTGTCGCATCAAGCAATGCATAGAGGGTACATACATGAGTTGCTTGGTATCGTCTCATTATGAAAAAACATCATCCAGCCTTACGTGGTCCTTCATCAAACCTCTTGCTATCTTGGCAAAGGAATGATTCCCCACCTCATTGCCCACCCTCCCTACCCTACCCTACCCTACCACATGCTGCGGTCTCTGCCTGAGCCCCGAATAGTTGCCGAGGCCCCCTATACTTTTTCTCATTTCTTGGGCTGCCTCTACTCTCGTATATGACCTTTTCAATCAGCTGGCACCAGTCCAGAACAGCAGACCTTCTTGACTGGAAGTTAACTAAAACCATTGCAGCCCTGAGAGCACAATTTTTTTTAGATTAGACTGCCAATAGCAATACTGGGTCATCTGGCCCTCTCCAAATTGGTTACGTTACCAAAAAATACTTTTTTGTGAATCTGCGAATATATGTCCCACAAAGAGGGGCTCCTGATTTTAGGGCTTATTGCCTTGCGGCTCAGCTTCAGTGGCTTTCTCACTGGCTTGCAGGGATTCATCTGCAAGAGACTGATTACAGACCGGCTATGCTGGAAGCGGGCCACCTTCACTCCTTGCTGTTGCCAGGAGTACCTTCTCCCCATGGCCATCCCCCGCTCCGTTGCATTGCACTTTTATATTGGAAAGCAGTGCTGCGCCTTACACACGGAGTCATATTGTACCCACAGAATATCCCACTGCGTGGTATACCTACCATATTAGGTAGGTGCACTCTTAAGAAATTAACAACCTGAAAGGAAAAAGGAATAACCACGTTGGGCGATCGCATTAAAAACAAAACGCTGCTGTCGCACCAAGACTTCACACACCTGTTCGACTTACCAGGTACTTTGTTCATGTCACATGCCCACATCAAGCACTATATTCATACACACTGGTCCCCAACGGACTCCAATCTAAGCACATACACACTGGTTCAGCAATTCATCTGATGGGGTCAGGACGTCATTTAGTCAGGCGATTACGATCACACTTGCAATTACCACGTACACCATCGAAGACCCAATGGGAGACAGATCTAAACCGGGTCCTTCAGGACAAAGAACGGAACTTTCTGTTGGGTTATTCCAAATTAATCCCTCGGAACACAAGGTTCAAATTTATTCAATTTTCAATACTACACAGGGCCTACCTCACCCCCATAAAATTCCATAGAATCTTAGCCACACTCTCCCCCACGTGCCCACGTTGTAATAGAGCCGAAGCACACCTGCTACATATGTTGTGATCATGCCCCACACTATCCACTTACTGGGACACAATATAAGAAACCCTGGTGACCCTGACAGGGCAGCACCACTGGGACAAAGCTGGACAGTGTATCTTGGGGCTTTACCCCAGGTCCAGGAGACCCACTGCCAAAAATAGTTTTGGGGATTTAGCCCTCCTACTGGCAAAACACCAGATTACGAGCCGTTGGAAATCCCCTGATACGCCTTTAATATCCACTTAGAGGGAGGATGTTTGGAAATGGGGATTGTCAGGGCGGGTTGCATTGTGTGGAAAAGAATAGAGGGGTTTACGCAAGCGCCCAATAGCAATGGCATGGGATACTCTACTAGAACACTTTAGGGCACATGCAGGAGATAGGGATTGATACCACTCAATCTGTTTACTGCCAGGCACATGACAGAGTGCTTATCCTATTATTTGGCGAACGTCTCTCATACATTGACTGTTGTGGGTGTACACCAAAAGATAACCTGTTGCCCTTGTTATCATCAACCTCTTCTGTCTCCTCTACTATCTGGCATTAGAATGCACTGGACACAGAACGTGACAGGCCTAACTACAGGGGTGGAGGATATGTTTTGTGCTCATGGACAATTTCTACTCTGGAATTACTAGATTCATTGTCAACAACAGCCGGTTACCAGATACATCCATGTCGTGGGTTGTACTGACATCAGCCAACAGAACGTTGTTGTTTGTAAGTGCCTAAAGTAACAGATTGATGTTTTGCACATTACCTTTAGCATGTTTATAATACTGGGTGTTAATTGTCCATGTGATATACTAAAACCAATAAAATGTGTTTAAAAAAATGTGTGTGGACTGGCAAGATTTGAACTCTACATTTTGATTGATTGCCATCCATTGCCTAATATAATCAAGATGTTGACTACGTTGGGGGGGGGGGGCTGTTTGCTTTATTGGATACGACTTGTGCATGACATCAGTTTAATTTACAACAGAAGTTAAGACATCTCACTTCTTTTATTAATCCGGAGGGAGCATTTTGTTTCAAACACATCTTTGGGATTAGCTTCAGCATCATCAGGGTTTCAAACGGTTATTGAAGGGCTAAAGGAGTGAAACCTTTAGACAGCCTTGTAAAAGCAATATAAGAGTTCTACACTCGACTGACCTAGATCACTTATGGGTTTATTAGATTTTACGCAAGATTTATTTTGAATTGTGCTGAGAAGACACAACATGCAGAAACTGTTAAAAAATTAGTTATATAGGAGATAATTTATGTGAGCGAGAATTTTGTCTTGTAAAAAAGAGAAATATCACCCACAATTCCTTTTAAACCATTTGAAACCCAAAACGTTAGCCTCATGGTGACCAAAGCCAGTCAAAGAAGTATTGGGGCTGTTGTAGCAAAAATGGGATGGGAAAGAGGAAGTTGTTATTTGTGGCTTTAGGTATCTTAAGGGGGCCAAATCTTTATACTCCGTTATTGAAAGAGGGTTTGGAATGTTGGTGGGTGTCTCCCATTTTAAATGATATATTGGGGGAACCAGGTTTTTGTACATGTTGAACACAAACCTCTCAATGATTTGTTTACAATGAAGGATGGCGCAAGTTCTACTCCAAGAATTGACAAGTGGCAGTATAAATTACAGGAGTACAACTATGCATTAGAATATATTCCTGGAGCCACAAATGTACTGACTGATTCCCTTTCTTGTCTCCCCATGGAACAAGCGAGCTCTGATGTCAGTGAGGTAGATGATGTATTGTCTGTATGTTCTATTGATAATCACACAGCAGGTGCTTTTTCTCAGAGTGAGTGGGTGACTGCTATCAATTTGGATCCAGATCTTGGGAAAAGTGAAGGAGTATATTGTGCATGGTTGGCCAGAACATAAACATATAGATGAATCCATGGCTACATTTTGGCATATTTTAGAGGAACTCACTATTAACAATGAAATTATTAATCATTCAAATATCTTCGTGGTTCCAGTTAGTTTGAAGGACAAACTCTTGTCTTTGGCTCATGAGGGTAATTTAGCATGCAGGAGATAAAGAGAAGGCTGAGGGTAAAATGTGGGTGGCTAGATTTGGACAAAAACGTGGAGTGTTTTGTACTAGACTACGTCCTGTGCTATGACTGATAAGTTTCAAGTGACTGTTTCCAGTCCCATTGAATTGGTACCAGTAGCTGCGAAGGCCTGGAACAAATTAGCTACTGACATCATAGGTCCCATTACCGCAATAAGGGGTATCAACAAGTAAGGTATTTTTCTTTTACAGTTGTTGGCCAAGTTTGTGAATATGGCTAGCACAGTGAATCATTGAATTTTTAGAATCTGAACTTGCTAGGGGTTTTTGCGTCATATTGGAGTCAAACTTTCTAAACCTTCTTTGTATCATTCAGAAGTAATGGTCTAGATGAGAGATTCAATAGGGCCATTAAAGATAATTTACAACTGTCTAGAGCTAGTAGGGTGATTTGTATGCAATATTTAAAGAAAATGTTGTGAGCTGTAAAAACCACACCCAATGCTGATACAGGAGTTTCTCTGTTGGTTTTGCTAAGGCGTAGAGTTCCATCTTCCAAGCTTTTGATGTCTTGGATGGGTGAATTCTCAGGTACCTGATTCTAAGTTATGTGAGGTTGATGAAAAAACACTGCCTGCCCAAACTTAGAATGTAGAAAAGAGGAAAAGAGGTCTGGAGGAAATGTTGTGAGAGGTGTATGGCAATGTAGTGAGAGTAAAGGTGCCTAGAACAGTGTCCAAAGAGGAGACCAGATTTTCAGTCCCCAAGAGAGTGATCGAGGTGCAGAGATGTGTGGTTAAGTTGGATGATGGAAAATGGTGAAACAAAAATAAACTGTCAATTGAAAAGAAAATAAGTTACTAACCTGTAACTGCAGTACTCCAGTACTAGTATCTTTCATAGATTCACATGCTTGAACCATTCCACTGTCGCCAAAGTGGGAGTCCCATGGTAACTTAATAAAGCAGTATATATATATATATATATATATCACTATCATAGGCTATAAGGGCAATGAAAAGGTCAGTTTAATAGCCTATTCATGTCCTTTTTTTCCTCTCTAAAAGGAACAAACTTGAACTATAACCAATCAGGCAACAGCACCCTCTAGAACACTCCCAACAGAGGCTGAGTCTCTCAGATTTTTAAGCACAAGTGGGAATAGATAATCCCATGCTATAAGGGGAGCCTCTCTGGGGAGGAGGGTGGGTCGCATGTGAATCTATGTAAGATACCAATACTGGAAAAATGCAGTTACAGGTAAGTAACTTATTTTCTTCTCCAGTATTGAATCTTTCATAGATTCACATTCTTGAATCAGAATAGCAAGCAGTAACTGTATTTGTATAACTTACAGTATTAGCACAAAAAGCAAATGGTGAGTAGAAAATATACACATAATAGTCATATGCAATATAATCAATTAATATATATACATATATATCCATATATAGACATCATACATTAACATCTGCATGAATACATAAACACATGGAACCAAAAGCGGCACCCCTTAAAGAAATAAGTGGCATAGTAAAACCTATCCAGTCGCTGTCTGACTGCGCTGTGCTAATTCCAGGTAATAATGCTGCATGAATTATATGCACACTTTTCCAAGTTGCATTACGACATATCTTCTGGAGAGGTACTTACGCAAACAAAGTAGTTGAAGTGGAAACTGCCCCAGTTGAATGCACCCTACTTTTCTCTGTGAGGGGATTGCTACTCTTTGAGTGGCAGAACTGGATTGCAGCTGAAACCCATTCAGCGATTGTTGCCATTGTGACTGGGGCACCCTTAAGAGTGTGACTATCTGAGTCCAACAAGTGATCAGTTTACATGAGTTGTTTAGTGCGATGTAAGTAGAAATGTTAGATTTCACTTGATACCAGGAGTATGAATAGACCTTTCAGCTGGTGATGTTGAATTCAGGAGAAAAGTCCAAATATTATAGGTTCATTGAGGCAAAATCTGAAGGAACCGTGGGAATACATCTGTGGATTGGTTCAGAGAAGGACTAAATTGCCTGTGAGACGCAAGAAGGCTCTTGATTTGAGAAAGCCTGCATCTCCTCTACCTTACTTTTCGTGGAGAAGCTAGTAACAAGACAACCTTCCATGTGAGAAATATGAGGTGTGCTCTATGAATGGGTTTGAATGAACGCTTCATGAGTTGAAATAGAAGTATGTTCAGGTGCCAGTCCAAGGAAGCATCCCTTTATGTAGGAAGACACTGAATAAATCTTATATGAACTGTTTGATGATTCGGCAAGAGAAGAAAGAGAAAATGTGATGAACAGATATATCATGATATTGCTGTAACCAGTACCTTAACGGATGCATATACCAATTTTGACTGAGCTCATGAGAGATTATATAGGATAGTTATTTGCCAGATTCTGCTAGCAGAGGATGTAGGTTCGATTTTCTGGTGGTAAAGGCAGAAACGTTTACATGTCTTTATCGTTGCTTCTTCCTTATCTTGGAGAGAATACACCTGCAGTCCGGAGAAACATGGCAATCTTTGAATTGATGGAATTTAGTAGCTGTGCGCATAAGAGGTGCGAAGTCAGATCAGGATAGTTTATCGTCAAAGGTTTACAGAATGTTGGTAGGTGAATGTGTTTGTATTCTGATAGAAGGAGAAGCTCAGCGAACCGATGCTGCGTTAGCTACCTTAGTGCTATCAGGACAAGACAACACTGCTTTCCTCTTGGTGAGAATCTTTGATATTAAATGTATTGGGGAAAAAAGATGGGTATAGATCCTGGAACATCTGTCAAATGGCATTCCTCCAAGATCATGGATGTGGAAGTCAACTTGCATAAAACTGGCATTTGCAGGTTTCGTTTGTTACAAAGAGATGTAAAGCCAGTTTGCCCCAGAACGAGAAGATCATTCTTAGAGCCGAATTATCAAATTCCCCTTCTTGGTTTCCAGTTTTGTTTAGCATGTCTGCTATGAGATTTCTATTCCAGGGAATTTGTTCGGCCCGAAGAGTTATCCTGTGTGTCATTAGCCGACTCCAGATTTCCTTGTCTTCCTTGACAGCGCCAAAGATTTTGTGCCGCTTTGTTTATTCACGTATTACATGCTGGTGGTATTGTCCTTGCAAACTAACACCGAAGACACTGCTACACTGGCAGGGAAGTTTGGAGACTGAACAGATTGCTTTAAGATCTAGGTGAGTGATATGTATGCTCTTCTGAAGCAGAGACCACTTTCCTCGAATTAGAGGTTCTGTAGATGACTGCCCCAGATTTCCAGGGTAGCATTTGTAATCTGAGACTACCAGACTAGAGCATCCATCATACCTATGTGAAAATTCACCAGGCCCTCAAATGATTTGTTTGAATCTATTGATCTTGTACCTGCTCCTGTAAGGCATTCATTTTCAGGGGTACAAAAGTGATCCTATTGATCGCTGAGGACTTGATGCCCAAAAGCTAGTTTAACAGATAATATCTTCTTTTATGGAGGAGTTGATCATCTCTGATAATTCACGAGGAGACTTAGCTTGTGAAACAACTTTAGGCAAGCCTCTGTGACCTGCTTTTATCAGTGAGTGGTCGAAGTTTGGGAAACCCTTCCTGAAAAAGCTGATCTGAAGCCAAATGGAAGAACTCTGATGAGTGGGTGGGAATGCAAAAGATATAAATCCTGTGCTGAAGGAGACCACACAAAAGGATTGTTTCCGGAAATACTTGTTAATTTCTGGAGGTGTATGATGGATGGACACTCCTCTGTTTTCTGGTGTGTGAGGCAAAACCAAGAATTGAAGCCTATTCCTTGCTGAGAACGTGGGCCCTTCTCTATGGAACTTTTGGTCCGCGAAGCTAGCACTTCCTTCCGAAGGAGATGGTGATGAGGTTTTGGTGGAGTAATGGGCGGAATCTGGGTGAATTGCAACATATCTATGTGTAACGAGATCCAGGACTTATTTGTCTAATGCTATTTTCTGCCATAGATGACAACATTTTTGGAACTGTTCTGCTCACTGGATGGAGTAATTAGCACGAGAACGTTGCCACTGTAGACAAGCTAGCCTAAGGGCTACTGAGAAGGTTGCTAAGTCAGATACCTATCAGTGGATAAATGTCTTTCTTAGGTCCCTCTAAAGATTGTTTCTTTCTAAATTGTAATGCCCCCAAAGATCGTGCAGTGTCAAGAGTCAGATTTGTCTGCCTGCAAAGATTCGTCAACGTGCTTGGCAAACAAAGCGTCAGCATGGTACTATAAAAGTATTACATATATTTGAACCTCAATTTTTAAGTGGTGTGGCCTTGAACCATAGCATCCAAGGACCACTGACCATGCCAGTTGTGGGAACCATCATAGATGAGGATGTCAGACAACCATCATAGATGAGGCTGTCATGGATGACTGTCGTAGATTACCATCGTAGATGAGGCCGTCGTGGGCGATCATCGTAGATAAGGCTATTGCAGATGACCATCGTAGATGATCATCATAGATGAGGCCTTCGTCGACGAGCACTGTAAATGGCCGTCATTGACAAGCACTGTAGATGACCATTGTCTACGACCGTCATCGACCACCCTATACAGGGAGTGCAGAATTATTAGGTAAGTTGTATTTTTGAGGATTAATTTTATTATTGAACAACAACCATGTTCTCAATGAACCCAAAAAACTCATTAATATCAAAGCTGAATATTTTTGTAAGTAATTATTATTTTGTTTTTAGTTTTAGCTATGTTAGGGGGATATCTGTGTGTGCAGGTGACTATTACTGTGCATAATTATTAGGCAACTTAACAAAAAAAAATATATACCCATTTCAATTATTTATTATTACCAGTGAAACCAATATAACATCTCAACATTCACAAATATACATTTCTGACATTCAAAAACAAATCAGTGACCAATATAGCCACCTTTCTTTGCAAGGACACTCAAAAGCCTGCCATCCATGGATTCTGTCAGTGTTTTGATCTGTTCACCATCAACATTGCGTGCAGCAGCAACCACAGCCTCCCAGACACTGTTCAGAGAGGTGTACTGTTTTCCCTCCTTGTAAATCTCACATTTGATGATGGACCACAGGTTCTCAATGGGGTTCAGATCAGGTGAACAAGGAGGCCATGTCATTAGATTTCCTTCTTTTATACCCTTTCTTGCCAGCCACGCTGTGGAATACTTGGACGCGTGTGATGGAGCATTGTCCTGCATGAAAATCATGTTTTTCTTGAAGGATGCAGACTTCTTCCTGTACCACTGCTCGAAGAAGGTGTCTTCCAGGAACTGGCAGTAGGACTGGGAGTTGAGCTTGACTCCATCCTCAACCCGAAAAGGCCCCACAAGCTCATCTTTGATGATACCAGCCCAAACCAGTACTCCACCTCCACCTTGCTGGCGTCTGAGTCGGACTGGAGCTCTCTGCCCTTTACCAATCCAGCCACGGGCCCATCCATCTGGCCCATCAAGACTCACTCTCATTTCATCAGTCCATAAAACCTTAGAAAAATCAGTCTTGAGATATTTATTGGCCCAGTCTTGACGTTTCAGCTTGTGTGTCATGTTCAGTGGTGGTCGTCTTTCAGCCTTTCTTACCTTGGCCATGTCTCTGAGTAATGCACACCTTGTGCTTTTGGGCACTCCAGTGATGTTGCAGCTCTGAAATATGGCCAAACTGGTGGCAAGTGGCATCGTGGCAGCTGCACGCTTGACTTTTCTCAGTTCATGGGCAGTTATTTTGCGCCTTGGTTTTTCCACACGCTTCTTGCGACCCTGTTGACTATTTTGAATGAAACGCTTGATTGTTCGATGATCACGCTTCAGAAGCTTTGCAATTTTAAGAGTGCTGCATCCCTCTGCAAGATATCTCACTATTTTTGACTTTTCTGAGCCTGTCAAGTCCTTCTTTTGACCCATTTTGCCAAAGGAAAGGAAGTTGCCTAATAATTATGCACACCTGATATAGGGTGTTGATGTCATTAGACCACACCCCTTCTCATTACAGAGATGCACATCACCTAATATGCTTAATTGGTAGTAGGCTTTCGAGACTATACAGCTTGGAGTAAGACAACATCGTCGACGAGCACTTGTAGTTGATCGTCGTCGACGAGCACTTGTAGTTGATCGTCGTCGACGAGCACTTGTAGTTGATCGTCGTCGACGAGCACTTGTAGGTGCTCGTGATCGTCGTCGACGAGCACTTGTAGTTGATCGTCGTCGACGAGCACTAGTAGATGATCGTCGTCGACGAGCACTTGTAAATGATCGTCGTCGACGAGCACTTGTAGATGATCGTCGTCGACGAGCACTTGTAGATGATCGTCGTCGACGAGCACTTGTAGATGACCGTCGTCGACGAGCACTTGTAGATGACCGTCGTCGACGAGCACTTGTAGATGACCGTCGTCAACAACCACTGTAGATGACCGTCGTCAACAACCACTGTAGATGACCGTCGTCAACAACCACTGTAGATGACCGTCGTCAACAACCACTGTAGATGACCGTCGTCAACCAACGACCACTGTAGATGACCGTCGTCAACCAACGACCACTGTAGATGACCGTCGTCAACCAACGACCACTGTAGATGACCGTCGTCAACGACCACTGTAGATGACCGTCGTCAACCAACGACCACTGTAGATGACCGTCATCAACGACCACTGTAGATGACCGTCATAGATGACCATCGTAGATGAGGCCACCGTAGATGAGGCCCTTCATAGACAAGGCCATCATAGACGAGGTAATAATAGTCGACATGGTCAGCAACTATGTCATCGTAATTCTTGTGAATGATTATTTTACACGCGGTTTTTAGACGTCCTATTTTATGGTTATGAGGATCTCTCTGATGTATTGTCAGAGTTGAAGAGGTAGTTGAGGGTCTTTTACAATTTATTTCTCTCTGTGTGAGAAGTGCCTTATGAAGACTCATGGTAAGTCTATTATGGCTTTTCTGCGCGCCTTCTGGGGAGCCTGGCTCAACGTCTCCCTCTGACCTCTCCTGAGAGGTGAAGGAATCCTCACTGTCCTCATATTAGTGACAGATTTAAGATTCTGGAGTATCAATAATAGCCTCATTTCTCAGACTGTGAGAGTTTTTGAGGAAAAGGTTAGACATACTTATGTAGTCTTACCTTGTTTTCTGCTATTCTGACATATTAGTGCCAGGGTTAGAGAAATGAAACAGGAAATATATCTTGGATGATCCAAAAAGAAGTAAAAGCTGAAGAACTGAGCAGAGCTTGGGGAGAATACCTTTACACGACGTGCGGTAGAAAATCTGAGGGACTCAGCCTCTGTTGGGAGTATTCTAGAGGGTGCTGTTGCCTGATTGGCTATAGTTGAAGTTTGTCCCTTTTTTTTGTTTTTAAAAGGACATGGATAGGCTATTAAACTGACCTTTTCATTGCCATTGTAGCCTATGATAGTGATATATATATACACTGCTTTATTAAGTTAACATGGGACTCCCACTTTGACGACGGGAAATGATTCAAGCATGTGAATCTATGAAAGATCCAATACTGGAGAAACATGTTTTTCAAGTAAATGGTGATAATGCAATGACAAAGTGAGAGAGGTGCCAATAATGATAACTTGACAACTTGTGTAACGCAGGTATCGCAACGGAGAAGATCTCGAACTGAGAAGTTTCCAGATTGTTTCACAATTTAATATAATTTGTACCAATGTTTGATAGGTAAACATTTGTTTATTATTTGAGGGGGAGATGTGTTAGTCTTGTCATTATAGAATGTAGAATGTGGTGTGGGGTGAAAGTCTGGAATAGAATATGGGGGGTGAGGATTTGAAGGAGTGACCCCGTTGGCAGCAGATGGAGTGCTCTGTAGTCTGTTCATAATAAAGAAGATACCTGGTGTGGAGGTGGTCGTTTCAATTTTCAAGCATTGCACTACTGAATATTGAGGCTATGAATATCAAGATACAAGAATATTTTGAACAAAACATTGAGGCCCAAAACATCAAAATAATTGCAGATAGAGAAAATACACATGCTATTCCTAAATCCACATCTACATACCTTGAAAATATTTACCATCATGGTACATTTATGTGGAGTTAGGTACAGAAATGTGTACTTACTTTTCAATATTTTGTATTCAATATCTTGTACTCCATATTTGTACACCTCAATATTCTAGCTTCAATATTCAAGGGTCATTCCCTTTTCAAGTAGGTGGATATCCCTAGGTGTATAGCTTATGTTTGATGCAGACTATCTTAAAATGGATTCTAGCACCCGGGATCACCCACAGATCTTTTATGCTAGAAATTACTTTAACTGATTTCCTGGTGGTCTTGAAAAAAAAAGCAGTTGTAGCCATATGTAGACTGGCTATGAGGGGCACAAGTGTAGATTTGGGAAATCCAGTGAATATAACATTAACTTTATTGATGACCAGAGTCTGACTTACTCAGATGGAACAGTGGGTTTGAGTTTGAGACCATGGAGTTGTCCTGGGGTGGTTTTAGCAAGTTTGCATATGTGCGCAATCAAGGAGATATTTTGGTTGATTCTGAGTACTAGGGGACTTTGTGGTGGGGACCAATGTTGGTGTGATGTCTAGGTTGGTAAAATTTAGCAGCCAGACGACGACTGGAGGGCTTTGGAAAGGAGGAGGATGAAGTAAGTTTTAGTGAGGTTAAATTTAAAAGGGCCACCAGTGAATGATGGCAAAACCACAGCTGACAAGAAACAAAGTAACATTCTAGAATGCTTATTGTTGGTGATGGTCAGTTTAATAGAGAATGTATTCACCCATTATGAAAGGTTTAGGGCTGGTGATTTCAGTGTTACTGGAATAGTAGTGAATAGTTATTCCTACCAAAAGAAGTGCAATATAACCACAGAGGAGGGATGCCCATTAAGAGGAATGGGCATAGAAACTGAAACTTCTCTATGCCCACATAGTTATTTATTTTTTATAAAATACAAATTTAATAGCATTTTATTAACCAGTAGTATGAGCCTCAAACTCACCATAGCAAGGGCTAGACCAGACTCACAGAAACACACATCACCTCAAACATCCTGTGGTTCTGCTCACAGACTATCCAATATACAAATAAAGCAGCAAGGGAGTGGCATTAGCACATTCCTGTTATTGTTCTTCAACATAACTAGCAGAGTGGGAATCCCCAATGCTAGATTGAGACCATTAAAAAATGTATGTTCCTCTGCTTCCCTGCTGCCACAGCACCTCTCTGTGGAAGCTCATGCAGGTCTCCCTGCAGCTGGAGCTAAAAGCCCTATACAATGACCGCAGAGAGTCAAACAGGAAGGACTCCTTTCTGAACAATCACCAATGCCAAATCACCAGTGCAAAATGTCTGAATACATTATACTCCTTCAGGATGAGATAAAAGAGAAAAAAAATTAACTAAGCAGTGGCTTTATTTCGGCCACCAGGGCCACAAAAGCACAAACATCCAAAAACAGTACAAAAGATAAAAATAAACATGTGCTTCAATTTAAAAAAAGAATAAAACATACATAATTATAAAACATACATACAAAACTCAGCGTTAATAAATTTCATCCAAACAATGATACAAACAAAACTGTGAATTAAAACAATAAATAATGGCAATATAAAAAAAACCAAGATACAGCAATCAGCTACCCAGCAACTTCAGACTATCTTGTATGAGGATACTATTCCTCCTAATAAGCCACACCGTGCTAAGAAATTTCACAACAGAAATGACTAAAAGCAATTGCGGATCTATCCTAAGAATGCAAAGGGCAGTTAAGTGACTCTGGACACTTAGAAGTCTACACGCTGGAACTAGCCACTGTCTGCGCAGCAATATGTATGCTGGGCAAGCAACTAGAACGTGGGGTAGGCTCTCATCCTTAATGTTACAGGCTGGACATACAGTAGTTCTACCCATTCGACCAGTTAGAAGTAAATTACCTTAGGGATAGAGCATTTACACGGAAATGAAAGTAAAGCTTCCTGTCCCTGGAAGCCAGAATGTAATCCCAGGGCGCCTCATATCTATTCTCACTTTTAAAGTCAATAGAATCGCACAATAGTTTCAAATGGTCAGCCACCTGCAGTTCGCCGGTGGCTACTGCCATCCAATAGCACTTCTTCAAAACATCCTTTGATGGAAAATTAGCAGACTCTGGGCAATCCCACAGTTTAAACAGACCAATGAATAGAACGCTTCCTTAATATTCCAAAGACAAGGTACTTTACTAAAATGATCAGGTTTGCATACAGCTTGAAGAGCACCTACATAATTGGCTTGCTCCGGGGTAGTCCATAGTCACTTCCAAAATAGAAGAGGGTGCAATCTTACTTTGCCCTCCATCCTCCTAATCCTCAGGTCCATAAACAATGGGAACAGCGGGAGGCTCACTGGGAGGAAAAGAAAAAATCCCACAGTTTCGCACCATAAAGGGTAGAACAAGTGGCTTTAGCCTCATAGACCTGAAGAGCTGGACGTATAGGTTTGGTGTAAGGCTGCGTGTTCGTTAATTAAGGTAGCCATGAACTGTTTTTGCTTAATGACTATCTTGGTGATGTGTCTCTTCCAAGTCATGCTACCTGCAATCGTTATTCCTAGATAAGTAAAGGAATTTAATAGTCCAAGAGGGGTTCCACCCAAGGTAATGTTCCTTTTAAAAGACTTGTGAGAGTTGAACAGCATTAATTTAGTTTTTGTTGTGTTAATCTGCAAACCACGAGCAAATCAAAAATCATTAAAACGTGTTAAAAGCTTCTGCAGTCCGCCCAGTGTTTTGGGGGTCAACAACGTGTCGTCTGCAAATAAGAGGATTGGAATTTTAGTTTCTCCAAAATAGGGTCATTCATCTCTACCTGGGTTGAGAAGAAACTATGACATGATGAACGGAGAAAATAGAGTGGGCGGCAATATGCAACCTTGACGTACCCCCCTTAGTACAGGTATCTTATCAGTCAGATGACCTTGGTCGACCCATCCAACACGCCCATAGTTGTTCTCTTGTAATTGTACCAGTAATGAAAGAAAATGAGGGGGCACTGCCATGTCCGAGAGAACCTTCCATAATCCAGCTCGAGGGACAAAGTCAAAAGTGGACTTCAGATCCACAAAAGCTAAATAAAGGTTACCCTGGCCAATGGTAACCGCTTTCCAATATAGCAACAAACACTGGAACACCTGACCTATAGTAGACACTTTCCTATGAAAGCCAGCCTGAAATGGACTGAGAATACCATAATCCATCATCCAAGCCTGGATCTTTCCCAAGGCACATCTACAGAAGACTTTCTGCAAGCAATCTAATAGGCTAATAGGCCTGTAGTTACTCAACAAAGACCTGTCACCTTTTTTATGCATTGGTATGACAATCATACCCCTCCAGGTATCACAAATTGGTGCCCCTGCAGCAACTGCATTAGCTATAGCAAGACTATAGAGAGGCCACGTTTTTCTATCAATAAGAAAACAATCCACTGGAACACCATCTGGGCCAAAGGCTGCATTTGTGCTGAAGGCATGAGCTCTGGTAGACAGGCATGTCTCCATCCACAATGGGTCAGTTAGATCACTCACACCTAATCGTTGGAAGGGGCCACACAAACCACAGGGAAACTAATTACACTCCAAATAATCTTTCTTCATCCCCTCCCATCCCATCCCATTTACAAATACCAAATATTGTCTTTAGATGGACAATATTTAAAATACAGTTTTGGGTGAAATATTTCTCTTTGAAAATAAAGTATTCTTGGATCCCAAACACAGGCAGAGATACTGTGTTAGGGACAATAAACAAGGACCCAGGAAGGAGAACAAACATCTCAGAAGCAGAACCCTTTGGCACATCCTTCAAAATAAGGAAAGAATTTAAAATATGCAGGCCAGTTGGAGCCAGAGCAACAATTTGGGTGAAACAAATGTTCACAGGGCCGGCTCTAGGGTAGTGGGATCAGTGCCACTGCACCAGGTGCTGACTTTTCTTTTTTTTTTTTTTTTTAGGGGGTGGGTGTTGTTTGCAAGTGTATTATGATTTTAAAAGCACCTGCTGCTGGCATTCCTTGCTGACAGCCTTTTTCAGGCAACAATTCAAATCGTAAAATAACTCCAATGATTAATGTTCTTTCTGGAGAGAGGTAGGAGTTTTGTCTAGTGGAAGTTTTGACTCATTGGACGGTAACACAGAGGGCTACTATGCCTGCTGCAGAGAACGTGTACTATGCAGATCACAAAGTGCATATAATGTAAAAATGTCAGTGTCACTGCTTTTGTCAGAGAGATCCTTTTGTTATTTGCAGTTTAAATCTTAATATAGAACAGTAAGCTATTAACTGTCTTCAAAGAGCTGCATGCAAAACTCAAAGTATAGATTAGTGTGTTATGATTATTCCCCATTACATCATTACCGTAATGTTGCAAAAAGGGTTCATTTTGGTAGAAAATAATTATTATTAAAGAGAACGCTCAACCATGGTGTTACATTTTAAATTCTGAGTTTGTGTTTCTGCAGAACAAGCACTCAAACTATACTACTTAACAGTATGGATGACCTGTGACACCTACACTTTGTAGTCCTCTGTCTTATGTAACATTGTTTACACTTAATTACACACATGATTGATTGTCTCTGTGCTCTGACAGCCTACCCTACACTGGTATGAGTGATCCTACAAAACAAATTTAATGCATCTGAGAGAGAGAGAGTGGTTAAGGAGACGAGTGGCTCTATTAAAGGGTAGTAGTGAGGGTATCCATGGCGGAGGTGGTCATTGGGGGGTATCTACAATCATTGGCGCACTAGGCGCCACCTGCGCGATAGCTAGCCCTGAACATTCATCAAGGATTTATTAGCAAAAACAGACCTGCTCCCAGGCGTGCTCTCTCCAGGTTCAGCTGTTCATTCTTAATTAACACATCATGCAGCTCTGACGTAGACTCTGCCAGCTTGTTACACATCTGAAACACAAACGTTGGTTCCAGTGAGAGGAGGGAATATACAAGGAAGTCAAGAAAGCTGCTAAGCACTGCTAATCTGAATGTATCAATAGGAATTGTTAAAGAAGACCACAGATGAAAGAGATTAAAATTACCAACAGCCAGGCAAGGGACTGCGCATGGGGGCCACAATAGAAATCAAACAGGGTGAAGGCAAGGAAATCTGGTGCTGAGAGAGGGAAAGTTAGAAAGTGGTCCAGTCAAGAAAAAGGCCATGAGGAGTCCAGAATTTCTTACCCAATCACATTAGAGTCAAGAATACAAGAATGAAGCCCCCTCTTAGCTAAGGAGTCGAATTACAAAATGTTGCAAGGACAAAGGCCAGGCGGTTGAAGAGACACTACCATAAGTCATAAGGTGCCTAGCTGCTTGAGAATTCCCTAGCAGACTAGCTGAAATCTGCAACTGGATACGATCTCAGAACATAGCCACTCACAAAAGAAGAGTAAAACAAAGGAAGCTGGAGGGTGTGGCCTGCGGAGCATGGGGCGGTCGCACAGCCGTGAAGTTCCATGGAGGTCGCAGCTGAGAGAACAGAAATCCCGAGTGAAATCGCACAGAAGTAGACCTGAGCTGCGGGGTATAACTAGTGGACATCCCTCCAAGCTGTTGTCTCCCTGAAGCCTCCGTTGGAGCAATAAAACAACTGAATCAAGCGTGGTCCAACAACCAAGATGGCGACCTTCACCAGTACCACGCCAGAACTCTGCTCCTGATCAACGCACGGGTGAGAGACTGAGACAACGGAGGACAATGCAGACAGGAAACACCGGTGAGCTACGGCGGGGGGCATATGTGCTCACCCTCGACAGTGCTGGCGATCTAACTAAGAGAGAGCAGACGACCAGAGCAAAGAAGAAAAGGAGGGCCTATAGGCCTGTGTGATTGCCGCGGCCTAGAGACAGCGCACTGTGCCGGTGGCAGTGAACCGCCGCAGTGCAGAAGTACTGCTGGGAGCTCATAACAATTGCTGACTTGTGGGGTAAGCCTGGACACTGGCTCTGAGCTCACGACCTCTTCACTGGGAGGGAATTACTCACCACACAACAAACAGAAGGAAGCAACCTGGAGGCCTACTGCAATGCCGCCTGGGAGAGAGAGATTTTCCCATTAGCCACCAAATGGTGTGATACTGCTGAGCGGAGCAACTGAGTGGAAGAGCGAAGGTGACTTTGATCTTTGTGAGTACTGCGCACTTCATAGAAATCACCCGGTTGAGCCTCCCACCCCCGAGATTAATGAGAGCTTGGCGAAATCCCTAATCTGCTGGAACCGGCAAACCAACCTCGGTGGGGGTCTGCAGCAGTGCTGGGGGCAGGGCAGTGGGTCGGCCTAACGGTGACCACCTACACTACAGAGAGTGATCTCACTGAACTGAGTGCCCAAAGCTAGAGGGAACGGGCAAAAAAAAAAAAAAAAAAAGGCTTAGACTACTGAGTGAACCTCGCGAACGGTATGGATAGCCCGCCTTCGACCAGATTCTGAAACAACACGGCAAAACCCTACAATTGCCATCTAGGACAGGGGAACATATACACCAAAGGTTGACTCCCTGCCGAGAATACAGACGCCACACTACAGGAATCCCATGAAAGGCAGTGATTAAGCGTTGATAGTGAACTGGGTACTCCCTAACAAACCTTGGTAATTAGAGACAGTTTAGGTGTAACTGGGGTGCCTGCGCCGGGTGACCCTGATCCAAGCAACATACTGAAGTGGACTGAAGCCCTGACAGAGGCGGCCCAGACACTGAAGTACTGTTGGGGCAAGACAGACCAGAATAACATTGTTACAGGAGCGGCCAGCTATCGAGCCACACCAGAGGGGTTCCACACCATGACATATAGGCCATGGGGCACCTCAGGTCTTCCCAGCAGACAACGTGATCTGTCCACGAGTGAGATCGATAAGAAGGACCCCCCACAGATCAGGGATAATTTGGCATTGGATTCACATATAATGAGGATTTTGGCTGCCACTAAAGATACAAAAGAATCCCTAGAAGGAAAGATAGAAATGGTGATGGTTGATGTTAACCTGTTATGTGACAACCACAAAAAACTGGCAGGCAGAGTGGCAGACAATGAATACACCCTAGCCCAAACCAGACCCACTATACTCTCCCATGATGAGAAACTAACACACCTCGAAAAAAAAATCAAAATAGTTGACGATGTGGAAAGCCACTGCCGCTCTCCACAGGCGGTGGGTCTACCAGAAAAAAAAACAGAGTGAGTCTATGGTGGCATACATAGAGAAGTGGTTGACAGACAAGGTGCTGGAAGGGAAATCCTCCAAATGGTTTGTGGTGGAGAGGGCCCACAGAGTGCCTGAGAGAGACCTACTTCCTTGGAACCCCCCTCAGATAACAATAGTAAGACTCATGAACGACAGGGATAGAGACGCAGTATTGAGAAGAGCAAGAAAACAAAATCCTCGGCAGATAGAGGGTGATACAGTAACAATATACCCGGATTTCACAAGAATTGCACAGAGCCACCTACCTCTCTGTAAAGCGCCACTTCAAAACCTTGAACATTCAGAATGCACTCTTCTTCCAGGCAAGACTACAGGTGGTGACAAAGGACGAGTCTCCCTTCTTTGCCAACCCAATGGAGGTCTGGGACAGGCTGGAGTGAGGTGGACTGCCGCTACCACCGACTGACCAAAGGACACACGCAGAGGAAGGCTGAAAGATGCAAAAATGGAAACAAACCACAAAGGCGGCTCTCCCAGCCAATTCACAAACCCAGCCTAGAGCAGGCTGCAACAAAGCGAGCGGAGGTCGTAAAGGCAGTGGAGAAACGGATGGAAGCGTTGGGTGAAACCAAATGGAACGTGCTAAAAGAGACACTGGAAGACTCTGAAGAGGACAGCTCAGGCTCTACTGCCTGGGAGTCAAGTACAACACCACCGGTGATAACCCCGGTGATTCCAGAAGACATAATCTAGAAGGGCATAGATATTGCGAAAAGGACTCTGACCCAGGAGTCGAGATGAACACTGATCGAGACTCTTGCTACGTCAGCCGACCTAAGATACACTGCAGCACCCCTTACCACCATTAATGGTAGTTAAGTTATTGTTCTGAACCAGTTGAATGGAGTTGGGGAGAACGGCATACCGTGAATTGGAGGAGTGGCTAGTTTCAGGGCCGCAGCAAGGTAAGATAAAGTGGGAGGGAGGTTGGGGGGGAGGACACGTTAAACAAGCTTGTAGTAAGCTTTTGGGGAAAGGGAAAAGTTGTCATGCAAGAAATGCTAACTATTTGGGACATTGTTGGTAGTAAATGCAAGTATAATGAAGAATACAGTGACAGTATTAGCATGGAATGTTAATGGAATGGGGCACAGAATCAAAAGGGACCTGGTATATAAGATGCTTGCGCATTACGCAGCGGACTGGTGTTCCTGCTAGAAATGCATATGTGTGGGATGAAGGCCCCGGAGCTCATCAGAGGTTAATACAAACTACTGGGCCATTCTGAATATACAAAAGGCTCAAGCAGGATGGCCATACCTGCACGAAAATCCTTCCCTTTAGAGGTCAACAAAATTTGGCAGGATGCTTTAGGTCGCAATGTTGCTGTAGTGGGCAGACGGAAGGGAGAAATGTTAGCCCTAATTAATGTCTTTGCATCACCAGGTCTCCAGTCAGACACGCTATGCGCTCTTAGCAGACCGATGACAGAGGTTCCACAAGCACTGACGATAGTGGGGGGGAGATTTCAACATGCTCATGGATTTCGCCAGGGATTGAACATCTACTTAACAGTTCCAAACACCATGTGAAAGGAAGCTAAGCAGGTTAACTTGAGCACTGGGACTGGTGGACATAATGAGGGCACTACACCCCAACAGTATAGCATATTCTCATCACTCAGGCGCACAAAATGTACAGTCTCGCAAAGTTTACATTTTTACTCCTGCAATAACTCTACACAGGTGCACAAATGCACAATTTCGAGGGCACAGCATGTCAGATCATTCCTCACTAGAGATCATGATACAGACACACAGAGAATCAAATGAACTCCTGACAAACGGCAACATAGAGACTTGCCTCGCCACAGGAAGTGGATAGATTATCCACGGTCATTTCTTTAGAGAAAACAGAAGCTAAGAAATAGATGGGATGACATGATGGGAGGCATATAAAGTGAAATTCAGGGGGGAGATCATAGCAGGTGAAGTAGCAGACAAAAGGAAGAGAACCCCAAAATGTGATAAGTTAGAACAATAAATACAAAAACTAGAAGCCGCTCATCCGCAAGTGCAGAGTATGGAGATAGAACGCCAACTAAGAAGAACTAGAGATGAATTCAGAGCGACAGCCACAAATGAGATAAAACTGATGTACCAGGCCCAACAATGCCAGATATATGAAAACAGAGACAAGGCAGGGAAGATTTTAGCATGGTTGGACACAGAGAAGCAGACAGGACAAACATTACAATGATGACTGACCCCCAGGGGACACATGTATATGCTAGTGTCTACATAGCTGACACAGTAGCAACCTCTATGAGAGAGACCTCTATAGGGGAGGAGATGGGAAAAATGAGGAGTCTCTCAAAGAGTTTGTGACTGGCTGTCCCTGCAGAAAGCTAAACAATTTGAGAGCTAGAGCATTGAAGGAGGTAGTGACAGCTGAGGAGCTGGGCACAGTGCTGGCTGAGCTGCAGAGTGGGAAAACGCCGGGCCCCAGTGGAGATTTTTCATTGCATGTTAGAGAAAGTTATACCCCCTCTTCATACCATGTACATTGAAGCATACAAGACTGTGGCCCTCCCAGAGGACTTGCAAATGGCCACTGTGACCCCAGTGTTGAAGCCGGGGAAACGAGCAGAAAAGTGGGATTCATACAGACTGTTGCTGATGTTGAACATAGATTCTAAGATCCTAGCTAAAGCCCTTACAAATCAACTATGGGGGGCGTGAGCGGAAGTGTTTGTCCGTGCTCCGCCGCCTAGGCCTCCGACACGGCTTTGCGACCCCAGCTGGGGTGAAATTGTGCGGCCTGAGGATCGCACCAGATGCCCCAGACGACAGGGCGCCCCGGAGGGCCCGGGACGCCTATGGAGCCGCCGAGCGGGAGGGTGGAGCTGCGTGGCCAGTGCCGGTGCCTGCAGCAGGCGGGCGCGGCTTGCGGCGGCTCGGGCTTTGCAACCTTGAGGAGTGGCACGGCCCAGGAGGGCGCTGCGCTGCTGGTGCTCAGCGGGGGCTGTGCTGCGCCCCTGACGTGGTGCGGAGCGCCAGAGCCTGAGGGCTGCAGGGCCTGGGCCCCTGGCTGGGGAAACGAGTCTGCTGCTACCTTGATGTGTAGCTGGATCTGGGCGAAGAGCGGCCCTTGGTGATGCGGGACCCTGGGTCCATTGATCGGTGGTGCTGGCGGCCTGCGGTGGACCCTGTTGACGCCGAGGCATCAGGAGCGGTGGAGAAGCGACGTGCATTGCCAGTGAGAGGAGAGGTTAGTGGTGGTTGGTGACTTCATTGGGCCTATGGTGACCTGACCCCCCGGGCGTACTTTTGAAGAGGCTTCGATTGAGCTGGACGCACGACGCAGTGAGGGAGCTGGAGTGATGGCGACCACTAAAGGCAAGTGGGAACGGACTGTTAGAGACATGCTCACCGGGGCTCGCCCAGTGCCGGGCAGAGCTCTTGAGGGGCCACCTGCTGCGAGGTCTCCGGAGGAGAGGGGCGAGGTGGAAGAGGATGAAGGGGCCCCGGTTACGAGGGGCTTTCTGGCCTCCCTGTTCAACTCACTCCGGAGTGATCTCCAAGAGCTTCGAAGGGACATTTCCCATGAGGTAAAAGAGCTGAGAGCAGAGGTCACCTCCCTAGGTGAGTGGGTGGCACAGGTTGAGGATGGTGAAATCTCCCGGGGAGAGGAGGTGGCGGATCTCCAACAAGAATGCATTCGCTTGCGGGAGCAACAGGATCTCCTTCAGCTCTGCGGTGGAGGACCTAGAGAACCGCTCACGCCGGCATAATATCCGCATTAGAAGAGCACCGTCTGGGGCTGAGAAGGAGGACATAGGAGAGTTTATGGTGGAGCTATTCCATTCAGTTCTTGGCCTGGAGGAGTCCCGAGAGATTACGCTTGATAGAGTGCATCGGGTGGGTCGGGCTCGGGGTGATGGAGATCGCCCCCCGGTTATCCTGCCATGCGTCCACAACTATGGGCTCAAGGACAGTATATTGCAACAAGCACGCAATTTGCCGCAGATCCAATTTAGAGGGCTCCAGCTTCAATTATTTCAGGACCTTTCGGCACGGACCTTGCAGAGGCGGCGTGAATTTAAGCCTATTACAGAACATTTACGAGCACAGGATGTGTCATACTCTTGGGGCCACCCGTTCCACCTTATCTTTCGCTGGGAGGCGCAGCTCCATCAGGTGAAGTCCATATCGGAGACAAACCGGATCCTGGGCCTGGTGGAAGGTGGCCAGGACCCGGTGCGAAGCCGGGCCCGAGTGGAGAGGACCGTCTGAGTTGGAGGAGAAGGGAGAGAAGGAGGAAGCGACAGCGACCTACCACGTCGGAGCAGTTATCGGAGCGGAAGTCAGCAGTGAGCAATGTGGCAGCTGGGACCAACATTTAAGTCTGGGGCGTCTGAGGGCGGCTGTTTAGCACTGTGTCGCTTGTTTATTCGCCTACAGGCTGTCAAGGAGGGGCCTGGGCGGCGGGATGGATGGGCCTTGCTGGTGAACTTGAGTGGGTTTCACGGCCCAGTCGAGACTTTTTCCTCTTTGGAGATGAGAGTGAGAGGACTTTATGGTTGTGAGCACCTGTTGTGCGCAATGGTTGTCGGTGTGCTTCCCTGGGAGTCCGGTCTAGGAGTAGTGTTGGCGGAGCAGCCCTGTGCTCCTTTTCCCCTGGGTGACCCTCTCCTGGCGTCGATATGACAGTTCAGTGTATAAGTTTGAATGTTCGGGGGCTTAACAACCCAACCAAGCGGCTAGCGCTTCTGTCGTGTCTAGAGAAATCTGGGAGTCACATTTGCCTATTACAAGAGACCCACTTGTTACACAAAGATACGTTTCGCATGCGCTCACAATGGTTCCCTAGGCAGCTTTGGTCCTCAACGACTACAAAACATGCGGGGGTGGCAATACTGCTCTCGAGGACGTTTGCTGGGGAGATAGTTGGGAAGATACATGAAGTTCCAGGTAGGTTCCTGGCTATTAGAATGCGGCTTGGGGCGTTTTCTTTTACCGTTGCTTCCCTTTATGCCTCGAACTCCCAGCAGGAGGTTTTCCTGAGACAGTAAATCTCCCCTATTCTTAGTTCGCCAGGCAGCGCTATTTTAATAGGGGGTGATTTTAATCTAGTGATGGACAACGAGCTTGACCGCTCGGGCCAACGCTTTGGGCAGACTGGGGCAGTGTCGGAGATGGGGCGTCAATGGTTAGTTGAGTGTGGGCTGGAGGATGTGTGGAGGAAGTCCCATCCTACACTCCGAGATTATTCCTTCTACTCTGCGGCGACCAAGACTTACGCACGGCTTGATCTTTTCTTGGCCTCGCAAGAGTTTATGTCCCGGGTTAGAGAGGCTACGATTGAGCCCAGGGCCTTGACTGATCATGCCCCTATTACTGTTGAACTGGCAATGGAGGTAGGTCGCGTCGGTACCCCGAGCTGGCGCTTTAAGGACTCCTTGCTTCAGAGTGAGTCAGCGGTGGAGTCGCTTCGACGTGCGATTGCGGACTATATCGTTTTTAATGATGACAGCAGCACCTCCATGGAGATTGTCTGGGAGGCGTTAAAGGCAGTAGTGCGGGGTGAGGTTATGGCATTGTCAGCGAGGGATAATAGAGCGAGGTGAGAGAGGAGAGAGAAGTTTAGAACAGAGAGTGGCTGTCCTGGAGCGTTCCCATAAATCGACTGGTGCGCCCAGAATCTGGCGAGAGTTAGAGAAGGCAAGGCAGCAGCTGAAGCGATTAGACTGGGATAGGGCGGAGTACGCAGTAGCACGTCTTAAGCACAAATATTATATTGGGAGCAATAGATGTGGAAAGCTATTAGCGCATTGGTTGCGAGCGCAGCATGCAGCGTCAACAGTTAAATTGATTTGTTCCCCTTCCGGTGAAGTGGCCTGCGCAAGTGATCAGATTGCTGAGGCTTTTACGGGGTTTTACCGGGATTTATATGTGGCGGATGAACGGGACGATGCGGCCCTGGACTCTTACTTAGAGGGTATAGCAATCACTCCTCTTGGGGAGAGGGAGGCGATGTTATTAGACCAGGCGATAAGGCCAGAAGAAGTTATATCGGCGATTTCCCGCCTGAAGAATGGGAAGTCTCCCGGCCCAGATGGGTTCACGGCGTTGTTTTATAAGACCTTCTGTGTGGAACTCGCCCCTCTACTCACTCAGCTTTTTAATTCCTTTCGGACGACCGGGACCCTGGCGCCGAGCATGCTGGACGCTACTATAGCTGTTATACATAAATCGGGTAAGAATCTGGAGGACTGTGCTTCGTATAGGCCGATCTCGCTTCTGAACATAGATGCTAAATTATTCACGGGATACTTGCCTTCCGCCTTAATCCTTATATGCCGGGTCTTATTGATCCCGATCAGTCAGGTTTCATTCCAAATCGACAATGCGGCGATAATACGAAGCAGCTTTTGCATCTGATAGATAAAATTGATAGATCTCGTAGAGAGGCGCTCTTCCTCTCTATCGCACTGAAAAGGCATTTGATAGGGTTCATTGGCCATACCTCTTGCGGGTCTTGAAGCGCTTCGGCCTGGGCCCGGGCTTTAGATCTTGGATCCAATGTGCTTATCGCTCCCCTAGAGCGGCGGCTTGAGTCAATGGTGTGCATTCTGTGTCGTTTCCGGTTGGGCCTGGGACTAGACAGGGATGCCCACTTTCTCCCCTCTTGTTTGCGTTTTAAATGGAACTCTTTGCACAGCGCTTGCGAGACAGCCCCTTGGTTTCTGGTGTGAAATTTGGCGGAGTCCACCACCTTATTACCCTATACGCAGACGATGTGATTCTTACACTTGCGGAGCCTGCTACCTCTTTGCCTGCGTTTATGGAGTTATTAGTTGAGTTTAGCCAGGTTTCGGGATTTAAAGTGAATATGCACAAGTCTCAGGTCCTTAGTGTGTTTTTGAGCACAGACCACGAGGAAGATTTGAGAGCTCGATATTCCTTTATTTGGTCGTCTTCGCGCCTTTCTTATCTGGAGGTTGAGTTAGCGACGTCTGCCGCAAAAACGGTGAGCCTGAATTACAAGAAGCTGGTACGCGATATACAGTGGGATCTGGAGTTATGGGGGAAACATAAGTTGTCTTGGCTGGGTAGGATGGTTGCGGTCAAGATGACGGTTGTGCCGCGAATATTATATATATTTCAGGTGCTTTCATTGACCCCACCCCTGACTATTGCCACCCTGCAATCTGCGGTCTTGAGATTTATATGGGAGGGTAGACAGGCGCGTCTATCGCAACAGGTTTTATACCGCCCCAAAAGCAGTGGGGGATTGGCGATCCCCTGTCTTCCAAGATATTTTTAGGCAGCACAGCTGCGCTTTCTTGTAGAGTGGAGTCGTCCGCTCACGGAGAAACACTGGTGTTTTATGGACCAGGTAGTGGCGGGCTCTCATATTTGGAAGGAGCACTGGCTCCGGCGTAGGCATAGGGCTGGAGGTCTTTATGCATCCCCGATCACTGGGACAGCGCTGCGGGTATGGGATACGGTGGCTTGCCATTTGGGGCTGACTTCTTTCCCCTCCCCGATGACCCCCATAGGTGCGAACCCTGATTTTGAGCCTGGACTCCGTCTGGAAGGCCTTAGACGTTGGTATGAGGGGGGTTGTGGTAGGGTGGGAAGCCTCTTTGACGAACATGGGGTTTTGTCCTTCGACCAGATGAGAGAGGCCTATGGCCTAGTGGAGGCGGATAGGCTGATGTATTATCCGGTTTGGCTTTGGGCTCTCTTACCGGCGAACAGAGCTTTGATGGATAGGCCTCTCACGCCATTTGAGAAATGGCTGTTCCTAAAGAAGGATGATAGGAGAATTATCTCGAAGCTCTATCGCCTTCTGCAAGGAGTAAGCCGCCCGCCTAAGTCAAAGGGTCAGCTGAGGTGGGAGAGGGAGCTGGAGAGAGAACTCCCGGATGAGGAATGGGACAGCATAGTCTATAGAATACATTATACAGCATATAGTGCTGCAGGGACAGAGACATCATAAAAAGTCGCCTCTTACTGGTACTACACTCCGGCACGGTTGCATGCATGGGATCATGATAAGACAGACCTTTGCTGGAGAGGGTGTGGAGCTACAGGCACACTGGTACATTTGCTCTGGCACTGCCCCAAGTTACATCGTTACTGGGAAAACATTATAGATGATATAGATGTAGCGTTCCAGGTCACGATCCCGAGGTTCCCATCGTACGTCCTACTGGGGCTGCCCAATCCCCTTACTTTTCCTTTAAGATCTCTAAAAGGGAGGCAGATAGCCCTAGCACTCAATGTAGCATTGCAACTGATTCTAGCTATATGGGGTACAGAGAGGGTCCCGACTCGCGTCTCATGGCTCCAGAAGCTCTGGTTTATTCTTGCAATGGAGAAACTTACGTTAGCCTTCCAGTAGTGGGTAGAAGATCTGAGCGCATTGTGGAAGCCCTTTATTCGGCTTCTTTCCGCAGAATTCACTGAGCTGACATGCCCGACCTACCCGAGAGTCTTGAGGCTGATTTGAATCATTGGTTGGAGTGCTGCGGGGGGGGCGGGGGTTGCTAGAGGGGAAGTGCGACTGGATGATGTAGGGGTTAAGGAGGGGAAAGGTAGATGGATGACACGGTCTCTCAGAGGGAAGCATTGTTGAAATCTTTTTTATTTTATGTGTTTATGTGGTTCTCATCTGCGGGGCTGACATTCTGGATGACTATTGAACATCGCCAGTGGGCACATGGCTCAGCAAGGAGAAGATTCTTTGAGGGGTCCCTATAAGCATGGTTTTGGGACTCATGAGAGAGACCTTTGTATGAAGATACGCTATTGCTCTGATATATTTCATTTCTGCCCTGCGATGAGCGGTGTTTTGTATGTTTATATTTTTATAAAACAATAAACAGATTTGATCTTACAAATCAACTACGGGGAGTGATTATCGAACTAATAAATCCAGATCAAAATGGCTTCATGCCACCTCGCTTCACCAGGTTGCCCTCCTACATTGCCCACAAGGCCTTTGTCTCGGTGGAGTGGCAATATATGTTTGAAATATTGGCAAAGATGGGATTTGGTCCTAAATTCCTGAGATGGATTCGGCTACTATATACAAAACCATGGATGAGGTTAAGAGTGAACGGAGTGCTGTCTCAAGCCTTCCATAATGAGCAGGGAACGCGACAGGGATGCCCCCTTTCTCCACTGTTCTTTTCTTTAGTCACTTAACCGCTAGCTGAATGGGTACGTAGATATGCACTGATGGAAGGTTGGAGATGGGGTACGACATGGGAGGAACTAATATTATTTAATGTGTAGTGAATCCTAGTTTGTTTTAATGGGTAACAGGAGTTAGCTTAGGCATTGGCTTGCGGACTCGTGCCCCGTCACCTAGTGACTTTTAACCTACTTAGCTTGCTCTGTCTTAGCCCATTTAATTATTTAATTCTTCTAAGATGGCTGCCTTGTTTATAGTTAGGCCACTTGTTATGATTTGCATTATCAGTGCCACCGCATTAAGGCGTCAAAATCAAGTGACAAAGACAAACAAACTGTAGGTGTTCACATTTAGGGACTTTCCCTCTTCATGCTTTCGAGGGAATTTTTTATATTAATTGCCGCCCCAGGCATGCCTATTATCTATTGTTTGGGAACACACCTACGTCAGGGATCCAAGTAGATATATATAAATACACCACACTTTAGACAAATAATCCGAGGGATTCCGACCAGAGGGCATCACCACCATCGCTGATATCGATGCTGCACGTCGTTTTGATGCTGACTCAGTCTTCGTGTTTCTGCGGAGTCTGAGATATAGGCCTCATTCCAAAATAACAAGGGTTGGGGGCTCCTCTCATGGACATGGCATTGGCGGATTAGGTTTAACATCCCCAGCTGTCCTTTAGGTAGGAGGTTAGGCCTATCATGACAGGGTATTAGGACATATTACACACTTTATGTCTTTTCATGTTACTGCAAGATGGTAGGGGTCTTTGTAACAATGACTCTTGTCTTTACAAGTCTGTTCCTTGCACTGTTCATTATCCTAATCATTGCAGCCCATGCAACATATCGCAGATTGCAGGTGTGTTAAATAAAAACTATTGAAACTTTACTGCATCTTCTTTATTGCCCGTGTTTGGTTAAGACATGATATATCTGTGAGAAAGGGGTAATCTCAGTTTAACCACAACACTCCCTGAGATGTCATACTCTCGAGTCCATGTGTAAAGGCTGCCACAAATCACCTTTTACTAATGGGTTTTTGGTGAGGTTCTGCTAGTGAGCCGGAAGGGTTGGGGCGACAGCTGCTACTTGTTGTAGGATAGGCATAGTCGCCTACAAACAAAAGTACTGTCATCTTTAAACCAGCAGTCTTGCCCAGAGAAAGAGTCCTAACTACGACACATGCTGATGACATACTCTTATATTTGGCAGAACCGGATAAATATCTGAATCGCATTAAGGAGATATTTGTGATATATAGCGAATATTCCGAACTACAATTAAACTGGGACAAATCCCTGATATTCCCAGTGGGTAATTGGAAGGCGGAATCATAGTCACATGCTGCTTAGAGTGGAAAGAACACATTTTAAATGCCTGTGATTGTGGGTGTCCAACACGTGGTCTTGCACTTGGAGGACATTACACCACTAGTTAGGGGCTTGAGAGAGGACGTCAGAATTTGGAGGAGCCTACCACCATCATTATTGGGGAAAGCAGCATCATTTAAAATTATAACACTCCACAAGTTCCTTTATATATTGCAGAACACACCATATCAGCTCCCTAACAGCTTTTTAAAGAAATAGACATGCTGATACGAACACTAATATGGCAGAGTGGGGCGGCAGGAATAGCATTCCCCCACCTCCAACATTCAGTATATGAGGGAGATATTGCACTGCCTAATATATGTAGATATCATGAGACTGCACACTAATACATAATTAATGAATGGGCCTTTGCCTCACAGACACACCCTGTGCTCCAAATGGATAGGGAGATGATGGAGCCTTAAGGCTATCTACATGTTCTATGTGGGGAAAATTAAGGACAGATGCCCCTCCAGCCACAAGGTTGATAATAGAGCTGTGGCACGAGTTATAAAGGGAAATGGAATGGAAAGGTCACCTGACGCCATGCACCCCTCTATGGATGGTAAATGGATTATCAGGGGTGATAGCAATGGAGGGCTTCAGACAATGGGACCTCATAGGATGCAGCACACTAGCAGATGTCTGGGATGCAAAGGGAATGGCCTCCATTCACACACCTCCAAATGGAAACGCTATACACCCCTACAATACTACAGATACCTCCAACTAAGACATGCGTTAAAAGCTCAGATAACAGCAGAGGAAGAAACCATGGCGTCTACCCCCTTAGAATATGTTGTTGAAGGTCTCCCTCCATGAGAAACTGGTCTCACAAACATATCTAATACTCATGAGAAACACACAGAAAGACCTGGATGCATTGAGGCATGGATGGCAGAAAGACCTGGGTGACGTAGAAGATGATGAATGGGCAGAGGCTCTACAATTCCCCAAACAGGCCACAATTAAAACTAGGAATAGATTTGTACAGCTCAAAATACTATAGGGTAGTCTACTACACCAGAACACAATTAAAGGTCATGGGGATACTCCCTAATGTGCTATGTCTGCGACAGTGCTGTCAGGACGGAACACTATACCATACACTGTGGGACTACCCCAAAAGTGATGAGATTCTGGGTTAAAATCCACCACTGACTGGAAGGGGCCACGGGCATTACACTAGACATGATAGCGAAAAGAACACTGCTAGGAATTTGGCCAAGCACAGATGCCACCTCGTATCAGCGTATACTGAGAAACTTAGGATTTCTATCAGCGAAAACAAGAGAAGGAACGAAAATGAGGAGCAACTGGAACCCCCAAGATGGTAGATTAGGAAGAGGAGATGGACATGATGCACACAAGAGAAAGCAATCTATACCAGCAGAGGATGGCCTACGAAGTTCGACAAAGTATGGACATGGTGGAACAGTATACTGGACAAATGAGCATAGCAACCTGTGGGAGAGAGTGGAGGGACAAGTGGGAGGAAAATGTGAAGCTTCTACATTTGAGTATATAAAATCAATAAAATCCTATTTCAAAACATAGGAAGCTGGCAAAAAGCCTGACATTCTGAGCAGTGACTATTCAAGTCGAGTATGGGTGCCCCGGAGACCATAAGAAACATTGTAAATAACCACCACCATGGGAGAAAACATTTTAAGCAAAAAAAGGCCAGACATGAAAAGGAATGGCAGGAGGATGTGGGGGAAACTGACATGTGAACAAACACCATGGATAGATTCAAAACCCAACTCAAACTGGAGCTCTACTTAAACTTATTGCATTTTAGGAAGTATACAGGATAAGGGTCCCACATGCCTTCTGCTTCTCCAGGATGGCCTGATCCATATCGCATCTCAAGGCAGTCTGTTCCTCAAGCACTGTTTGTATGCGCTCTGTCATCCGATTCATAATGTTCAGATGGCGATTCAATAGCTCCTGAGATTCCTTACACTGTGGATGTAAAACAGGTTACTGTCAAACAATTACACAAAGTCAGTTACTTCAAGATCTGTTGGGAAATCGAGGTCTAAGAGCACCAAATCACAGATATGGAGTTTTCTCTCAAAAACTGGCCAGATGCACATGAAAATAATAAATGGCTGGTCTCCTAATCTGCTGACATTTGATGGATAACATTCTATCATTTATTTTACACATCAACACTTCATCTTGCTGTAATCTTCATGTACGCAAATAATTCAGTTTCCTGTTTGATTTTCTTTCTCATTCTTTACATCACAGGTCTCCAAAATTATCACAAAATGACACAGAGTAAAGACAACTAAACAATTCAATTCTTTACTGGTCTCGATTCATCTGCTACAAACATTTCAAGAGCTTGCCATTCCAACCTACAAAACCTTGCACAGTATGTAAGCTGTGCATCAAGCAGAGTTTTGTTCAGTCTCGGCTTACTTTCGTCTACAATTCTTACAAATTGCCCAGCACCACATACAAATTATCCTGTTATGTCAAACAAATGGGTATTACCTTGAAGTCTGCTATTATTAGCATGATTATGTAGCACATAGCATACCTCCAAGGTGACCAAGACCTTTACAGAGGTTCCATTTCAATGAACAATACCAGAAAAGAAAGGAGAAAAGCAAGATTTTCAATGGTATGATGTTCTGCTAAAAGTAAGAAGTCCATATAAAGTGATTGTAATAATCTGTCTGTATCTTAAGTAAGCTATATCTACTCAGTAACTCATGAACATTATCAGATAAAGTCATGTTGTAACAGCAGCCTTGGTGTAAAACCACACTTAGCACTGCCTCAATTATTTCTGGGCACTCCTGATACAGTAGGGGTTCTTCACTATCACTCTGCTGCTCTTTCTACACTGCCTCAAAAGGACTTGTTTTGTACAACCACACAAGGCAATGCTTCCACATAGGTTTATAATCTGGAGCTTATGGCACCTCAACTTGTCCCTCTAGAAAACGAATCTAACAAATCTCCAGCTAACTCCTAACTAACATGCATGGTAAATAATTATAAAGTTCAAACCTGTACCATTACACCTTAGAGAACTCCATGTCAAAGACCTGTGCAATCTCCAAGTTTGAGACCCGCAAGTAATTGCATGTAGGAAAGTGCCATCTTTATAGCATAGTTACCCCCACGTTTGCCTGATGTCTGTGTTTAGACTGTAGTTCACAGGGATCCTGCTAATCAGGACCCCAGTGACAGTGCTCTCTCCTCGAAATTTGCTTGCTGGTAAACTTTTTACACCCACAATCGTCATACTGATGCACCCACGTAAGTCCTCAGTATATGGTACTTAGGTACTCTGGGCACTGGTACACCAGGGGTATCCCATGGGCTGCAGCATATATTGTGCCACCCATGGGAGCCCATGCAAACTGTGTCTGCAGGCCTGCCATTGCAGCCTGTGTAA
This sequence comes from Pleurodeles waltl, assembly GCF_031143425.1. Taxonomy (NCBI): domain Eukaryota; kingdom Metazoa; phylum Chordata; class Amphibia; order Caudata; family Salamandridae; genus Pleurodeles; species Pleurodeles waltl. The sequence continues at coordinate 1,930,017,257 of NC_090440.1, forward strand.
AAGGGTGCATGCACCCTTTCACCACCAAACCTGGTCACTGCACTTAAACACTATAAGTGACGTGGGACTTCTGTTTTGTTGTGCTGGTGAGGCCTCCTTGTGACTCCCTGTGGCCCCTTTGGCAGGCCCTTCAGCCCATGGGCATAAGTGTGAGGGTACCTCTGCATGAGCAGGGTGCCCCTACAGAACCGAGGCCAATTCTTGGACTCTGTAAGTGCAGGGAAGTCATTTTAATGTATGTTATGGACACTGGTCAACACAAGTGGTCCAACTACATAATGGCTTCTCCGAACCTAGGCATGTTTGGTATCAAACATGTTGAAATCATACAACTACACCAATTCCAGTGTTAGTTGCATGATACCATGTACTCTGGGGGTTCCTTAGAAGATCACAAGTTCTGCCTGTGCAGCCTTATGGGGTCTAGCTGCCAGCACACGTTGCTGCTGACCCCCAGACACTGTTTGGGCTTCCTGCTGGTGAACCTGGCTGAGGCCTGAGAGGCAAAACAAAGAATTTGCTGCAAGGGAGAGGTGTGACCACCTCCCCCTGTGTATTAGGTGTCTAAGGGCTGGGGTGGATGGCCTCTGAGTGCCACCAGACTGCTTTGAAGGGCACATTTGGTGCCCTCCTTGCATAATCCGGTTTGCACCAGGTCAGGGACCCCTGGTTCCCGCTCCGACACAAAACTACATAAAGGACAGGGGAGTGACCACCCTAGGGAGGTGCACAGAGCTCTGCCAAGTGGCCACTTTATTCTACCATCTTGTTTGCACCTGGAAGCACGAAAAAAATCTCCCTTGGATTGAAGGAGTCACTCCCCTGCAACCGCAGGCACCTCAAGAAAACATCGACAGGCTGGTTAGGTCTGCTGTCCCACGGACATCTAAAGACTCTACTTCACAGGTGGTGAGTCTGTGGCTTCCTCTGGGTCCTGCTTGTCTTCTGACCAACTTGGGAGACTGTGGCACCCTGCTCCTGCGACTGGAACCCCTGTGCACCATGACCGTTGCACTGGGCAAGGCTTGTTGACTTCCTCCAGGAGATCTTCAGGCCCCAAAAAGCCCCGGTCTCCAGCACTCTGCAACTCTAAGATCAGCCCCTGTCCTGTGACGTGGGACTTCTGTTTTGTTGTGCTGGTGAGTCCTCCTTGTGACTCCCCGTGTCCCTCGCCTGTGAGTCACTCTTTGGAGCTCCATCAACTTCTGCTGGCTTTCCTGCCTGCTGAAAGCCAGCCCTGATTCCACCTCAAGGGTAGAGTCTCCTGGACCTTGCTGATCCCCAAACCTTTGCAAACACAACTTCAGCTCCTGCTTGCATTTGCCAGTGCTTGTTGGTGACCTGGCTGGTCACTGACCCTCCTGCTATCTGGAGACCGTCGACGGATAAGTTGTAGGCAACTTCTGGGATCTCCTATACACTGCAACTGGACTTCTTCCACCAACTCGCAGGAACCTCACCTCTAGGAGGGTGGGCATTGCGACCCGCACCACCTGAGCACCTCCAAGGGTGCTGGACTCTGTCCACTTTCTTTTCAGTTCCTCCATGTTCAGAATCCATCACAGGGTTCCACTGGCCTGGTCCACGGGTCTTGACAGCAGCTGGGCAACCCGAGGCATCCACTGACTTCAGAGAGGGTCCTTTCTCCCGCTGGGTCCTCTGGTGTAGGTACTCCGTCTTCTGGTATCCTGGGGCGGGGGCCTGTGATGCTATTAATTGTGTTTGACCAATGACTTTGTGTTTCACCACTGCGCATATTAGTTGCTCAATGTTCACTAGTAGCACATTATATGTTTTTTTCAGTTTAGCCGCCTATTGGGTTTGACATGGCATTAGCCATTACATTTTGTATTCAGTTCAGCTGCCTACTGGCTTTGACATGATATTAGACATTACATTGGATGTTCAGTTAACTGCCTATTGGCTTTGACATGGCATTAGCCCTTACATTTTGTATTCAGCTCAGCTGCCTATTGGCTTTGACATGGTATTAGACATTACATTCTGTATTAAGTTTAGCTGCCTATTGGCTTTGACATGACGAACGAGTTACTTACCTTCGGTAACGACTTTTCTGGTGGATACATTAGCTACCTGTGGATTCCTCACCTAATGAATACTCCCATGGCGCCAGCATTCGACGGAAATCTTCTTACTAGTCTCTGCACGTCGACGAGGACGTCACTCTAGCCCACGCGACGCCGTCTGATGTCATACAGGCAATAAGAGGTCCTCGACGACGTGCGGACGTCGGTACCAATCATTTTTTACGTGCATGAGAACAACCAGGCAATGCAATGAAAGAGCAAGGCAACATCCCATTACATTGTAAAAATACACAACATTGCATGAATAAATGTAAATCTTTTTTATATATATATATATATAACTCTCTCTTTTTAAAATATATATCTACACATCAAGTATATACACAAAGATATATACATATATACATATAATATATACAACGTCCATTGCATCCTCAAAGACCAAGAGGAGCGTACTCAAGGATTACTTGGCAAGACCAGAAAGGCAACGGGGAGGCGGGTGGGACCGTGAGGAATCCACAGGTAGCTAATGTATCCACCAGAAAAGTCGTTACCGAAGGTAAGTAACTCGTTCTTCTGATGGATACAACTACCTGTGGATTCCTCACCTGATGAATAGAGTCCCAAAGCAGTACCACGCCCGGCGGTGGGTGCCTAAATGGTCAAACCAAGAAATCCTGCAGCACTGACCGTGCAAAATGGCCGTCCCTTCTAACCTCAGAATCCAAACAGTAATGTTTTGCAAAAGTGTGAAGGGACGACCAAGATGCGGCCTTGCAGATGTCGACCACAGGAACACCTCTGGCCAAGGCCGAAGTGGCCGACTTAGCTCTGGTGGAATGAGCTCTAATGCCCTCAGGAGGATCCTTCTTTGCCAAAGAGTAACAGATTTTAATGCAAAGAACAACCCACCTGGATAGTGTTCTCTTGTGGACTGCCTTTCCTCTCCTCTTGCCCACGTATCCAATAAACAGCTGATCCTCCAGCCTGAAATCCTTTGTTCTATCAATAAAGAAGCTCAATGCTCTCTTTGGGTCCAGACGGTGCAGTCTTTCTTCCTCTTTGGAAGGATGAGGCGGAGGATAGAACTTGGACAAAGTAATTGCCTGAGCCAAATGGAAGGGTGAAACAACCTTCGGGAGGAAAGCAGCCTTGGTCCTCAACACCACCTTATCCCCATAAAAAGTTGTATAAGGGGGCTTTACTGATAAGGCCTGCAACTCACTCACTCTCCTTGCTGATGTTATAGCTATCAGGAAGACTGTTTTTAAAACCAAATACCTTAAGGGGCAAGAATGCATAGGTTCAAAAGGGGACCCCATAAGGAAAGTCAGGACCAAGGACAAATCCCATTGCGGCATAACGAATGGCTTTGGAGGATATTTATTTAGAAGACCTTTCAAGAATCTGATAACAATAGGGGATTTAAATAAAGATGGTTGGTCTGGAAGACATATGAAGGCTGACAAGGCCGATAAATAACCCTTAATGGTAGCCACTGCACAACCTTTCTGCGCTAGAGACAGAGCAAAAGACAAAACGTCCGATAGATGAGCATGCAAAGGATCAATCTGCCTCTCTCCACACCACGCAACAAATTTAGACCATCTATTAGCGTAGATAGATTTAGTGGAGTGTCGCCTGGCCGCTAATATAACATCCACTACCTCAGGTGGGAGAGAGAAGGAACTCAGGTTGCCCCGTTCAATCTCCAGGCATGTAGGTGCAGACTCTGGAGGTTGAGGTGTAGAACCTGCCCCTGCGACTGCGAGAGGAGGTCTGCCCTGAAAGGGAGATGGAGCGGAGGGCACATTGAGAGTTGGAGAAGGTCGGAGTACCATACCCTCCTTGGCCAATCCGGAGCTATTAGGATGACTAGAGCCCGGTCCTGGCGAATCTTCCTCAATACTCGAGGAATCAAGGGTATGGGAGGAAACGCGTAAAGCAACTGGCCGCACCAGGTTATTTGAAACGCGTCCCCCAACGCTCCCTGCATCGGATACTGGAGGCTGCAGAATAACGGACAATGCGCGTTCTCTCGAGTGGCAAACAGATCTACCCGAGGAAACCCCCACCTCTGGAAGATTAAACGGACTTGATCTGGATGGAGACGCCACTCGTGGTCTGCCGAGAAATGGCGACTGAGACTGTCCGCACGCACGTTCAAGACTCCGGCCAGATGGTTTGCTATCAAGCAAATCTGATGGTCCTTTGCCCAGGACCATAGTCGAAGAGCTTCTCTGCAGAGAAGGTACGACCCCACTCCTCCCTGCTTGTTTATGTACCACATCGTGGTAGTATTGTCCGTTAGGACCTGTACCGACTGACCACGAAGGGAAGGGAGGAAGGCCTTGAGAGCCAGACGTACAGCTCGTAACTCTAACAGATTGATGTGAAACATCTGTTCCTCTGGAGACCAAAGACCTTTGATCTCCAGATCCCCCAGATGAGCTCCCCACCCTAGAGTGGAAGCATCCGTTATGACTGTGGCCACTGGTGGCGACTGCTGGAACGGCTTTCCTTGTGAAAGATTGTTGCTTGCAATCCACCACTTCAAATCCACAGCAGCATCTCTGGAGATCTTGACAGTACCCTCTAGATCCCCTTTGTGCTGAGACCACTGCCTTCGGAGGCACCACTGAAGAGCCCTCATGTGCCAGCGAGCATGCGTGACCAACAGAATGCAGGAGGCAAACAGACCGAGCAGACGAAGGACCTTGAGGACTGGAACTACCGCTCCATTTCGAAACATTGGAACCAAATCCTGAATATCTTGAATCCGCTGAGGCGGAGGAAAGGCCCGACCCAATGTTGTATCCAGTACTGCCCCTATGAACAGGAGGCGCTGAGAGGGCTCTAGGTGAGATTTGGGCTCGTTCACCGAAAAACCCAGGTCGAACAACAACTGGGTTGTTGACTGCAGATGATGCGACACAAGCCCCGGGGACTTGGCTTTGATCAACCAGTCGTCCAAGTAAGGGAATACTGCTATCCCCTTCCTTCTGAGTTCTGCCGCAACCACCGACATCACCTTCGTGAAGACTCGAGGTGCTGAAGTAAGACCAAACGGAAGGACCGCAAACTGATAGTGCTGCGATCCCACCACAAACCGGAGATACTTCCTGTGTGACTTGAGTATCGGGATATGAAAGTAAGCATCCTGCAAGTCGACAGACACCATCCAGTCTTCCTTGTTCAACGCCAAAAGCACCTGTGCTAGGGTCAGCATCTTGAACTTTTCCTGCTTGAGGAACCAATTCAAGATCCTCAGGTCCAGAATTGGTCTCAAACGACCATCCTTCTTGGGAATCAGGAAATACCTTGAGTAACATCCTCGACCCCTTTCCTGCTCTGGGACCAACTCCACCGCGCCCTTTGAAAGGAGGACTTGTACCTCCTGTTCTAGCAACAGGAGGTGTTCTTCTGAACAATAAGAAGGGCGGGGCGGGATGAGGGGCGGGAACTCCCGAAAGGGAAGGGTGTAGCCTTTTCCCACAATACTGAGAACCCAAGTGTCCGTTGTAACAGTCTTCCATTTGGTGAGAAAATGCTGTAATCTTCCCCCTACAGGAGAGGAGTGAGTGGGAAAAGGTGGAAGCCTAAGGCTGCTTCCCCTGCTGCACCCCGCCAGAGGATGAGGAAGAGGCAGAGTGCTGCTGAGAGGCTCCTCTGGTGCGGACCCTACCTCTCCCCCTAAAAGATCTATAGGGATGGGAAGAGGCAGGTTGCTGATATCTTCCCCGAAAGGAAGAGGAGGAAGAGCCACGCCCAAATCCACGAAACCTCCTGAAAAATCTGGAAGAGGCCGTGGAAGAAGGAGCTTGGAGCCCTAACGACTTAGCCGTGGCCCTGCTTTCCTTAAAACGTTCCAAGGCCGAATCAGCCTTGGCTCCAAACAGTTTGTCCCCATCAAACGGGAGATCCAACAATGTGGACTGTACATCCGCAGAAAAGCCCGAATTACGGAGCCAGGCCTGTCTCCTTGCCACCACAGTTGTGCCCATTGCTCTGGCTACCGAGTCGGTGGTATCCAGTCCCGTCTGGATAATCTGGGTCGCAGCAGCCTGGGCATTTGAAACAAGATCCAAAAGACCCTGGGGAAGCTCTGTAAACGATGAGGAAATGTCATCCATCAGAGCATGAATATACCTCCCCAGGATACAGGTTGCATTGGTGGCTTTTAATGCCAGACTGCAGGACGAAAAAATCTTCTTGGACTGCGCCTCTAGTTTCTTTGAATCTCTGTCCCCAGGCACCGTCGGGAAAGAACCAGGCGCTGACTTGGATGAACAGGAGGCCTGCACCACCAAGCTCTCCGGCGTAGGGTGCCTAGATAGAAAACCAGGGTCAGTCGGAGCCGCCCAATACCTCCTGGCCACGGCTCTGTGAACTGCTGGGGAAGATGCCGGCCTCTTCCATACCTCTAACACCGGATCCAGCAGAGCGTCATTAAATGGCAAAAGAGGCTCCGCCGCAGCTGAGGCCGGATGTAGCACCTCTGTTAAAAGGTTTTGTTTAGCCTCCACCACCGGCAAAGGCAGGTCCAAAAAACTAGCTGCCTTCCGTACCACTGCATGAAAGGAAGCAGCCTCCTCAGTATATTCTCCCGGGGACGAAAGATCCCACTCAGGGGAAGTGTCCAGCCCACTGGCCGACTCCAGACCACGCAGCCCATCACCCGAGTCCTCTAGCTCTCCTTCCTCCAGGGCTCGTTGGTACTCCTGCTCCTCTAATACACGGAGAGCACGTCTCCTCGAATGAAGTCGTTGTTCAATACGCGGAGTCGACAATGCCTCCGCCGAAGTCGAAGATCGGCGCCGATCTTCAGAAGCCACAGACGCCACGTCCGGCGCCACAGGTAACTTCGGCGCCGACGAAAGATCAGCTGAAGCAGATGGACCCACCGGAGTCACAGGCCGAAATCCCGACGTCGACGGGATGGAAATCCCTGGGGCCAATCCTTCTGAAGCCACCGGAGCGGCCACCGGCGCCGACACTGGCGCCGAGCCCACGTTCCCAAAAGGGAGAAAGGGCATAAAGGGTGCCGGCCGAAGAGGCGCAGGATCACCCAAAGAAAAGGCCAAAGGCCCAGCCGGAGCACCCCCTGGAGCCATTTGTTGGAAGATGGCATACATCGCATTCAAGAATGCGGAACTATCGGCTCCAGGGGTGGGAAAAGCCGGATACTGAGGTGCCTGTCTCGGAGGCGACCCCGACGCCGGCCTCGACGTCTGCGCCGGAGAAAACACCTGAGGCTCCAATACCTCAATCACCGACGCCTGTCCAGGTGAAGTTGGAGACGCCGGAGAGGGCAACGGCGTCGAAGGATGCGGCGTAACCGTGGGACTGATCTCCCATGTCCTTCGGCGCCGATCCGAAGACCTGGAACGAGTCTCCTTCGAATGACGCCGAGATTCTCTACGGCGCCGGGAGTCTCGATGACGCCGATGTCTTGGAGAAGAAGACTTCTTGTGATGCTTCTCCTTCGATTTTGCCATAAACAGCTTCGCCTCACGTTCCTTGAGGGCCTTTGGATTCATGTGCTGGCATGAATCACAAGTCGAGACGTCGTGGTCGGAGCTCAAACACCAAAGGCAATCGGAATGAGGATCCGTCACCGACATCTTGCCTCCACACTCACGACAAGGCTTGAATCCAGACTTTCTCTGCAACATTATTACCACAGCGAAAGACTACGCAGCAAAAATACACTGTAACCACAAAAGTAACAGTTGCTCCCTCGAAGATAACCGTTTCGAATGCACGGAAAAAAGGGAACTGACGTCCGCACGTCGTCGAGGACCTCTTATTGTCTGTATGACGTCAGACGGCGTCGCGTGGGCTAGAATGACGTCCTCGTCGACGTGCAGAGACTAGTAAGAAGATTTCCGTCGAATGCTGACGCCATGGGAGTATTCATTAGGTGAGGAATCCACAGGTAGTTGTATCCATCAGAAATTAGACATTACATTTGATATTTAGGTTAGCTGCCTATTGGCTTTAACGTGGAGTTAGACATTGCAGTTGAGACATCGCAGATGTCTGTGTTTTTCCAAGCTGTGTTTTTCCACAAGATGGACCAAGCTGTTTTCTTCACACCAGACCTTAGCTGGCAAGAGCACGTAGATTTTGTGTTTACCTCGCAATCCAGTCTGAGAGCGAATTTGCTCAGAACTGGCCCCTCTCGAAGGTTATTTGGCTCTCACACTGAGTTTGCTTTTAAGGATGACTCTGGGCTACAGTGAGTTAGATTTGAATCTGCTTGACTTCAGGCTGGAGCTAGACGTCAGTTGCCAGTCTCCCGTTTGGGTAGAGAATCTCTTTCTCGCAGTTGACCGGAGTCATCAACTTGCAGACCCCAGAAAGATGAAGCTGAGTTTAGGCCCTACCGCCTTGCCCATACGGTGATGAATTTGACTTTTATGCTTTGCTGTGCAGTTATATTATAATATAATCACATATTTTTGCTGTGTACATTGCAACTGAAAAGTACTTTGATATATTTTGCTTGCACTGCTTCCACTACGTTTGAATGTGTGCTTCCAATCTACTAATTTCGTCTCTCAGGAACTTGTGGGTGGGGAATTGATAACAATAAATGTCTTCTTTAAACTCAGAAGTGCATTCCAGAGACGTTCTGTAAGCTCCGATAGGAGATTAGTGGGAAAGCAGAACAGGGCCCTCTCCAACCTTCCTCTTGTCTGCAGGTTCCCTCTGGGTCCACTGGGAAGGGTCCTGAATCCCATGAACTCCAACCAAAACTCCATGTGTGAGCATATGGGACGGCTGTGTGGTTAACTACCTTGCACCTGGTCGCTGGGGACACTTACCTCTGGTGTTTCTATCTACTCCCAGCCCCTAGCTAACTGCCACACTCACGTTGGTTGGGTTCACTATTTCATATTTCATCTTTTTAGTATATGGTTTGATGCTCGCATAGGGCCCTGTATATTTGATGCTATTTCTGTTGGTTATTTTGTGTATTTATTGTGTGTAGATACCTCCAAAGGGAGATATACCAATGCTAGCCTAGTAGTAGTGCTTTATTTTTGCAACACTTGTGTGTTTCTGGAGAATGAGTTACTGTCTGACTACTGTGCTATTGCAAGTGCTTTACATTCCTCCTGGATAAGCTTCAGCTGCTTGCCTCAGCTACCCCCTAGAGAGCTTTTGCTATCTGGACACCTATTCACTATCACTGAGGGTTGCCTGGATTCAGTATAGGGTGTCACACCATAGGGGTACACCAAAAACTGAGCCAGCCTTCTACATTCCACCCACCTCAAAACTTGATATGTCATATTTCACTACACACTGTTCCAGCCATGAATGTTCCAGTATGTAAATCTCTCAGATAAGGCAAACAAACGGTACATGCAAGATAGTGGACAAGGCATGTTTCCTCAGGTTTTTAAATAATGGAACAAGAGCTATGACTGGTTACCAAATATCGCGACACCAACCTGCGCTTGCATTAAATCCCGGTCAGCTTTCATATTCTGGCAGAAAGCATGGCTGCTCTCTATGCATTTGATGACATCTTTTTGGCTGTGGAGCTGAGGAAAAATAGAACTTACGGTAAGCAGTAGATCATATCACATCTGGCAGGTATGGCAAACGGATATATATATATATACATACACATATATATATATATATATATATACACACACATATACACATATACAAAAACATCTCCACAGGGAATGATGGGCAAAACGTAGTACATCTAATAAGTCACAATAAGAAATTCTGGGGCCTTATGCAATTTTAGAAAATTATGACGTCTCATATCCACAGAAAAGCTGGTTCATAGGGATTCTGCACAATTTCTTTAAAACATAATTGAGATTAACTTTTTATCGAAACATTTAAAATATCAAACAAACATTGAACGCTACTGGGAAGGACACAGTATGGTATGAACGTGGTAATTATAAAGCAAAATAGTTACTTTTTAGGGGTATTCAACTTCTTTTGCTTGTTAAGCTCCTGCCCATTATTAGTATATGGGAACAAGTGAACAAGTGGCAGGGTTATGAACTACTTCCAAAGCTGTTCAATCGTCAAGTTTTGTGAGTAAGCACCACATATGTGCACCAAGCCTAACTAGTTTTCTACAGAATGTTTTCTGACATATGGCCAATGGTTTGCAACAAAGCGTTGATGGAAAAGGATATATCGAATAGGGTTAGTCATCAAAATAGTAACTTTATACAATTCCTGTTCTCTGGCTCTTTCACATTATCAATGTGTGGGTAGATTCCACAATATTGAGAATGGGAAAATGAGGAAAAGGAAATTTAGGCCTAGACGAACTACTTTAAAAAAAAAAAAAACTGCCTAGCTCCAGATGGAGATAGCATGGATCCGATAGCCTGAGGAATGCCTCGAATGGACAGTGCGCCCAATGTACCATATGTTGCCTTAGCTGCAGCTAGACAGGCAACATTGCAACCACAAATAAAACTGTTGGTCTAAAAATGCAGAGTATGTTCTATGCAGCACCATTTTCAAAACTAGCTGCATTATCTGCAAAGCTACCAAATAACAAGGTGGCGGAAGGAGTGGTTAGATTAAATGCAGCCACTGGTAATTGCTTGAGTTGCATTCCAGTCAATATTCTTTCGCCCACTATGCCACTCAAGGTAGAGGACACCATTTGCAAATTAATTTTGTCTCTTCTCCAATAGGAACAATCCAGCCCGAACTGCCAGGCCTACTGTGGTAAATCGGAAACAGTGCCACCTGACTTGGTCAGCTGAGAAAAACTAACCATGGTGTTTGAAACAGACAGAAGACACTGCAATTAATACAAAGAGGGTAACGGCAGTCCTTTAAAGGTGTAACTGAAGTAGATAAGGCCTACGAAGGCAGTGTCTTGCAAAACAGTGGTGTAAATTACTGGCACAAACACTTTACATCTCGAGACAAAGGTTCAGAGGAATTTCGCAAATAACTCAGCTACTTCTTAACCTCTTAGGAACTTAAAAGTAGACAAAATCAGTATTTCTCAAAGTAAGGAAAGTAAGTACTGACAAACCAGGAGGATCTGTACAGCTTAACTGATATTTTGAAGGCTGATTATGCTAACTTTTTCAAAAGGGAGGTTGAAGAGACTGTTACTTGCTTTGGAAAATTCGAAAAGTGCTTGGACAAAATTGAAATAAAAAAACAAACTCCCAAGAACCTGAAATCCCATAAGTAACAGAGTATTTCCAGCATGTTAGGGAGCATTAACTTAGAAAAGTGCACCAGTACTGGAAGGTCACTAATATATCTCCATTCCATACATCAGCGTTGAACAGAAACCAGAACAAACTCTCTGCCTTACCTGCTGCTTACCAACTTCTTGCAGAGTCACACAAAGCTCTTTCTCACATTCCAGATCCCTCCTCAGCTGGTTGATCACCGAAGATGAGTGAATCTCAAGATCTGTCAAACATGCATCAGCCTGAGGGAAACACAAGATCAAACCTTATCTGCCAGGCGTGCATAGATCAGAGAGAGAACAAGACAAAAACACATCTGCTATGAACACATATGTCAGAATTACGATGAGAAGCAGCATGAATGCACATGCTCAAACAAGTATCCCACCAAAACAAAGTGAAAACCAGGTTAATATTCCAGACAGGTCTGATGTGAGGTGAAGCAGACTAAGTTTGCAAACCCCAAGCAGAACCTGTGAAAGGAACAACTAACTCTGTCCAGAGAATTCTCTTCCACTCAAACCACTGATTTTGCCCAAAATGTGGACTATGAACAGCTGTTCTAACAGTGCCGCCACCCCACCTGGACAAAGGCAATGCCCTGTTTTTACTGGAGTCTCAGATAACCAACCGAGAAAGTACAACCATTTACCACATTTCAGAAACTTTGATGGCTCTCCATAAGTAGAATAGACTTACTGCATCCCATTCAAGCTCTGCTGCCCCTAACCTTCAAATCAGTGATATCAAATGCAAAACTATCTGGCCAAAAAGACGCAACTCTCAGATGATCAAACCAACACAAAAAGCAGTGGTATCACTAGACACAAATGTTCGAGTAAGAGAAAACGGGGAAAAACTGCCTGCTCCTGCTACACACCCAGGACCTGAAGATCCTTCCTAAAACACATAAGCTGCCCTTCAACACTCCTTCACTTTAATAAGGAAATTAAGACAACCTCATTCACATGTAATTACACATACTGCACCCATTGTATGTACATTATGTGAAGAATGAGCCCCGCTACCTGCAAGCTGTGGGAAACGCCCTGAACAACAACTCTGTAACAACGAAGTCGTGGACAACGAAAGCGGAACAACGCTTTCGTTAACCACAACTTCGTTGCTTTGTGCCTGCGTAGTTAAGGCACAGAACAAGGGAGTCGGCTGAGGAAGACGACGCGATGAGTCAGGTAAGTGGGGCTGTTTTAGGGGCTGAGGGGTCGGGGTATTTTTTGTTTTAGGGGTGGGGTGGGAGTTTTAGGGGTGGGGGGGTCGGGGTATTTTTAGTTTTAGGGGCCGGGATTGGGGGGGGGTCAGGGTATTTTTAGTTTTAGGGGCGGGGTGGTTTAGGTTTAGGGGTCGGGGGAGGGAGGAGGGGTATTTTTAGTTTTAGGGGCTGGGGTGGGGGGTTGGGGTTTTAGGGGCAGGGTGGGGGTTGGGTTTTAGTTTTTCGGATTGGGGGGGATCGGGGTATTTTTAGTTTTAGGGGCGGGGTGTTGGGGTTTTAGTGGCAGGGGTGGGGGCGTCCGGGCGGTTTAGTGGCGGGGGAGGGAGTAGAGGGGTATTTTTAGTTTTAGGGGCGAGGGGGGGGGGGGGGGGGTCGGGGTATTTTTTAGTTTTAGGGGTGGGGGTCGGGCGGTTTAGGTTTGGGGAGGGGTATTTTTAGTTTTAGGGGCGGGGGGGTCGGGTATTTTTAGTTTTAGGGGCGGGGTGGGGGGTTGGGTATTTTTAGTATTTGGTGGTGTGGGGTCGGGGTGGTTTAGGTTTTTAGGGGTGGGGTGGGGGATTGGGGTGGTTTAGGTTTTAGGGGTGGGGGTTGGGGTGGTTGTAGCGGCGGGGAGAGGGGTTGCAGTAGTTTTAGGGGCGGGTGGTTTTGGGTTTAAGGGGTGGGGGTTGGGGTACTTTAGGTTTCAGGGATGGGGGTTGTTTTAGGGGCAGGGTGGGGGTTGTGGTAATTTTAGAAACGAGGTGGGGGGTTGGGGTAGTTTTAGGGGCAAGTGTGGGGGGTTGGCGTGGGGTCGCAGTAATTTTTAGGGGTGGGGGGCCAGGGGGGACGCATGCTGGAACCATGCATGCCTATCACTAATGCCTTTACCAGGAATGCCTTTACAACGAAAAATCGTTGTTAAGGCATTTGTGGTAAAGGCATTAGTGGTAACAACGCGGTCGTTGTTCCTACCTCGTTGTTCAGGCATGCGTTGTTCCAGTATGCGTTGTTCCAACATAGTTCATAACTCATCTACAACTCATCTTGTACAGTGCACAACTGCTTTGTAGATAGGTTTGCACTTAAATATACATAGTATATTTTATATACACATTCATACACACACAGCTTGGCCAAGGGAAGTGAAAACTGTGGTACTGTCAGAACAGCAAATTTCAATGTATTTCCCCAATTTTGTGGGAACCATTCCAGAGAATGCACACATCGTACAGCAACACCTTACCACAAAGATAACAGTGATCACCTCTTAAGCTAGAGACAATTCAGCCTGGGTCTTCCACGTATGGTCTAAACTTAAAGGCTGAGTGCCAGATTTAGATGGGAGTTTGCTGTGACAGGAGCTCCTCCTTAAAAATAAATGTCCACAGCGAAACTAGTAAGACTTCCAAGAAGACTGTGACCTTTGCATCGTGCTCTGTCCTCAGCTACCAGAGTGAACAGCAGCCCCATAATGCCTCATCTTTCACAGCAGCTTGGGCGGAAAAAGAAAGGAAAAGGCGGAAAAGTATAGTGAAGAGGGTAACTCCAGAATATTATGAAAGTGAGTCCCAGACATTACCCACATCAAAATTTCAGGGAGCAATAAAATACATACTTTTGGTTTGAATCAATGAGAAAAAAGGTCTATTAATAGAACTCTCCAAATGTGAAAAATGGAAAAGTGATGGATATAATTACCTAGGACTGAAAGAAACCTATGGTATAAAAATGCATTTCAAAGAATAAGATTGAAATAAATAAGATTTTCACACCTCCTGCTTCATTGGTAATGATGCATATCTTGTTCTTTTAGCAGATTCTTCATCTTTGAAATATCACAAACTCTGGCTCAGAAACTATTCTAAATACTGCCACTGCTGCAGATGACTCCATTTATATCCGGATGTTAGTGTTATCACACAATACAAATGTATGTGACGACACAGAACATGAACACTGCCACCCTACTGATTTCTGAAAGAATAGCCAGCAACCCCCAATAAATTTGGATAGATGAGACTTGAATACAGCCAAAGTAGTAACATGCTGGGGGCGTGGCCAAGCACCGACCATGAGGGCCGCACATTAGTTGAGCTCTGCACCCGCCGATCCGGACAACCCCGCCATCTGCACATAAATCAGTTCTACATGCCACATCGAACCATCTGAGATGGATTCCAGCTTGCAGCAGTCGGTGGGTGGTTTGAGGAGGGCTATCACACCTTGGGCAGCGGTTGCAGCGACAATGCGTGTCCCTGAAGCTGGGCCATGTCTCAGCTGTGGCAGTGGCCAGGCCGCGAGGAGTGGCAGAGAATTGAACCTGGCCAGAGCCGAAGGCACCAAGAAAATGACCTCGACCGGGCTGGAGTGAAGCCTGGTCACGAGATCTTGTGGTCCGCGGCAGTGTTTCCCAGTGCTGTCGCCCCCTCATGCCCACTGCTGAGGCCAGGTGGTTTGAAGGCCTCTGTGGGGTGCCAAATCTTGGAGGGGGGAATCTAAGAGCAGGGGCCTCTCCATCTAATTGCCGGCGAGAAGAGCCTGAAATCTGGCAGCGGCCCAAGGCAGTTTTAATTAAGTGAGTGACGTGGTGGGATTCTACACACCGTGGGAGGCCCTTCCTCAGCGCGATCCGCCACCTTGGAGAGACTTGCGAGTGATAGGCAGTGACGCTGGGGTCCTTCCCCCCCCACCCCCCACCCGCCCACCATGCCTCTGCTGCAAGGGCCACATATGAACTTGACAGTGCAGCCGGTGTTCTGGGCGCTTCACTGAATTTAGCCACAGGGCCCTGAAAGAGTGGGTTGGCTTAACCTGGGTGGTGGACAGTCCATCTGGAACTGAGATATTCCTCCTTTGGGGGAAGGGGGGTCTGATAGGCGCCATTAGCCTACCCAACATTCACTAGACTGATGCTCTAGCTGTGGCAATAACCCTCATTCTGTGCTAAGTTTTGACACATCCTTTGTTGAGGAGGGGTGGTGACCAAGAGAGGGATCTGACACATGGTGACCAGTTGGAATGGTGAGGAATCAGGTACCCCCTGAATCCAATGAGATGGACAAATATGCTGTGGCCAGACTGCCCCATGACGCTGCTGTGGCATAGACAGCACACCCAGCTGCGACGGAGCCCTCCCTGAGGGAAATAATGGCCACTCTCCGAGATCTGAAGGGCTCTACTGGACCTAAATCAGATGCAGTAACTGTGGACTTAACACCTTTGAGAGCTGACCTTAAAAAAAAAATTCCGACAAAGTCTCCATGGCTCAATTGAGCAACAACTCCCTGCAGTCCACTACCAAGCAACTGGAAGAGCAATTCCAGTACCTCACCAGACAAAATGCCATGGTGACTGCCAAGCAGGAAGATCAGTAAGGTAGAGTGTGCAGGAACAATATCAAAGTTGTGGGGGTTCCTGAAGGGGCCGAGGGCCCCAGTGTTGATTTTTGGAGGACCTTATCATTAACACCCTCAAACTTCTTCACTATTGAAGGCCCACAGGGCACCCGTGCCCCACCCCGGCCAGGGGCCCCTCCCTGAAAAATCATTGCTATGGTATTAAACTATTACGAAAGGGATGAAGTCCCGGAAGTGGCCCGCTCTTCTGTTGCTGGTGACCTCTACTGTGAGAATGACACAGTGCACTTCTTTCTGGATTTTACTCTGCTGGTGCAGCGCCACAGCTTCGATGAACTGAACAAAAGCACTGTAAACCAAGGATCTTAAATACATGATGTAATACCTGGAGAGGCTGCTGGTGGTGAAGGAGGGAAAATCCTTGCATTTTACTTCGCTGGCGGAGGCCTGGAACTGGCTGGAGGGCTGGTGCACGGTTGGCCAGCGGAATCACAAGGAACCGGAGAGGAACAAACATTTCGAGCCTGCACTACTCCCGTGTCAACGAGGAGACGCAGTTGGGAGGACACCTGACTAGAGTGATGCAGTGGCACTGGCTGAGGACACACAAGTCTTGCTTGAACGATGTAACAGGCAATGCAGGTACTGCCAACTATAATGCTGACAATGACGGGTGCTCTGTGGTTGTTTTTGGGCCGCTTACTGGGGGTGAGAGAGATATTGCTTGTTTCTGAGTAAGGAGGGATGACTCTGGTTGCGATAAAGTGGCAGCAGGGTAAGCATTGGCATGCTATTTAAGGACACAGGTATGCACAACTTTTAGGGTATATTTGTCTGGTCAATCTGGGCGGAGCAGACCAGCCCCGATGTTTTGCATTTTACACTGCAAGTTGGGGAGGTGGGCAGTTCCAAGCCTGCAATGCAGGGTAGCAGGGAGGAGGGAGTATATTGGTTGGGTACTGCAACTATGTTATTTTCTAGTTCTGTTAGTTTTCTTGTTGTTTTAGCTTGGTGACTGTGCAGTTACTTAGTTGGTTCCGGGATGCTAGGCATCCAATGTGGATGGTTAGGGACATACAGGAGATATGCATCATGGCTAGTCTTGCATCCGTCATGAGGGGGGGTGCACATTGGTTTCCAGTCATAATATGGGCAGGCACTCATCTTACCTTGAAAATTCTGATGCAGAATGTCAATGGTCTGGGTAGTAAAATCAAGAAAGCTGTAGTGCTGCAATATCTCCTTAGGCATGCCCCAGACCTGGTACTCTTGCAGGAGACACACCTTAAGGGAAACCACTACAAAGTGCTGGATTGCTTTGGGTACATACTATTAGCCCATCTAGCTATGTAACTCTAGAGGGACCGGGATCCTTATAAAAAAATTCTGTCCCATTCATCTCACACTGTACATGACAAGACCCACTTGAGCCTTTCGTGGCACACTCAGGTACGTGGGAAGGGTTTAACCTCAACATTTGCTCTGTCTATGCACCGCCACACCTACATGCGGAATCCCTCCCTGCACTTAGTGCTCTGCTGATGGAGCTATTGCTTGGTATTTTGATTCTCGGCGGGGAGGGATATGAATGCAATAATGGATCCAGAGTGGGACAGGGAGTCTATCTTGTCCAGAGGTGGTGGCCCCAGCCCCCTCCAGGCTTTCGTGGATGCTATGGGATGCTTGATTTATGGAGGGAACACAATCCGACTGCACGTCAATTCACACACATTTCTGCAGCACCTGGGAGTCACTCTCAATTAGATTATGTCTTCACCAACCACACCTATGCTGGGCAGTTCAGAAATGCTACCCTGCATACCAAGCGTGTGACATCTCGGATCACTCTCCAGTGGAGCGCTACTGTCTGGCCACTCCCAGACATCAGTAATGCCCCCCAAAGATTGACCCCTGGTTTCTCAAAGACAAAACCTTCAGGTATAAAGTCAGAAAAAGGACGGACCAATATTTCCTTGACAATAAAGGGACTGTGGACTCCACCTGCATCCTGTGGGAGGACTTTAAAACAGTGACTGCGAACACATACAGGCCTTGATTGGGGGAAGGGGGGACTTATAAGAAGGAACAGAAGTTAGACATTGAAGCATTGGAACATGAGATTGTTAGATTGTTGCCATTGATGCCTCAATACTGCTGGAGGGAGTGGGACAAGAGAGACCGGGGACAGAGCTGCGTTCTAGAAATTCGGGACTCTGACGAGACATTGCACACGACTGGGGGCTGACATAGCAAAAGCATTTGTGGTTTACAATGAATGGCTATACACATTCAAGATTAATAGATCAGGCTATGATTGTGCTGATCTCCTAAAAGACATCTCTCTCCCTGCGCTAACAGACAAAGCTATATATTGGGATATTGGACTTGGACCAGACAAAAGCCAAAATCCAGGGAGTCATCCGCAATTTCCAATCGGTAAAGGCAGCTGGGCCTAATGGCCTGCCGGTAGAACTATATAAATGTGTAGCCAACTAAATAGCGGGGCCAATGCTGGACATGTTCCAGGCAGCTTGGGTGGAGGGCAGTCTCCATGAGAATCAAAGAACGGCCACTATAGTGGTTATCCCTAAAAAAGGCAAACCACCGATGGACTGTGGGTAATACCGGCCCATTTCGCTCTAAAATCTAGAGGCAAAGGTATTAACAAAAGACATCGCAACCAGACTGAGGAAGGTAATCACCACAGTTATACAGCCAGATCAATCTGGCTTTATGCTCCACAGGGCAATAGGATTAAACCTCCAGCATCTGTATGGAAAGCTCCACCTCACCGAGACCCCCCCCCTCCCCCCCCCCCCCCCCCGGCTCAACATTCTGTGCTGCTCTTGTTGGATGCAAAAGTGATATTCAACAATATTGAATGGAATTATCCATTTGCAGCACTCACCAGATTGTGAGTCGGTCCCAAACTACTGTACCAGGCCCTTCATAGGGGCACAATACAAGGTTTCCTGTTGTCCCCGATGATTTTTGCGGTTGCGCTCGAGCCCTTGTCTGTCAGGACCCACTGATAAACGGTATTGGCAGGAGTGGGGACTGGGAGTATCGAATCTCTCCCTACTCACGCAATATCTTGTAGTATGCAACACAGCCTCACCTAACGGTGGCCAGAATACTGCATATTTTCCACATCTTCAGAGACTACACTGTATATCAGATTAATTGGGTTAAGTCTCTCAGTCCTCTCTTTTGCGGGGGTGCCCCGTGCTTGCCACCGAGATGTGTGGCCTCAGTGGTACAAGGCGGATTTCGATACTTGTGTATCCATGTTACGTGGGCTGCAGCAGAGTTTCTGAGCAAAAATCTTCTACCCCCCATCTGGACCGCCTCCGGAGTGATATAGCCCGCTGGCAGACACTCCCACTGTTCCTGAGGGGTAGGCCATTCTTTTTAAGATGATGACCCTCTCCCGTCTGTTCTGTATTTTGGAGAATACGCCCTACAAAATTCCCTCTGATATTTTTGGTAAGGTTGATCATGAACTTCTGTGGGATTCGGGCAGCTCATGCATAGCGCTCGGCAAACTCCAGAGAGAGGTATATGAAGGCGGACTGGCAGTGCCCGACGTCCGCAAACACTATTGGGCAGCCCAGTTGATAGCAGTGAATGATTGGGTTTATGCAGACTGTGTAGAACCCGCTTATTGGGTCGACTGGGAGGCTATGGGGCATCAGGGTTACCCTCATGTTGTGTACAGGAAAGCAAAGGAGAGCGCCTTGACGACTCATACGTAGGCAGTCGTATAGACTTGTATGAAAGACAAGATTTTTACTATGGGAAGGCAAATTGACTGACATGACTCCATTATGGGACAGTGATCTTCTGCAAGAAGTTGGAGCCCTCAAGGGGTTTTCGAAATGGCACTGATCGGTATTGAACACCTGGGGGATGTATGAAGAGATCAAGCATTAGTGACATTTGAAGTACTGCAGCAGGAATACGAGATGGGGGACAATGAGCACTTCCACCACCTCCTACTAGGACATGCATTGAGGCGCCATATTCTGGAGGGGAAACAATTGCCTGAGGCAGTACCGCAGAAGGATCGCCTCCTCTCTGACGCCATGCCAGACAAAACCACCTCCCAGGCATATAGGAAATTGGTGAATAATTCTCCTGATCCACTTGGGGCACTGCAGGAGGCATTGGCGGGGAACCTTGGCATTATCAAGGATGAGGATTGGGTGGAGGAGGTGCAGAGCCACTGAAAGGTGACCAACCTGTCTCATTTTCGATTAGTCCTTTTGAGGCTCCTTCATAGGTCTTATTATTGAAGAACACATATATTGACTGGGTAGGTGTGAGTCAGAATTGTGTACCAGGGGGTGTGGCCTAGTAGCGTCTTTCTTTCACAGACTATAGTATTGCTTGATCATTTAAAATTACTGGAGAGGAGAAGAACGAATTATGACTCATGTTACTGAACTTACTCTCCTGTTGGAGGCTCGATGGTATCACCTGGAGAGAAGGTGTGGCCTAAATATCAGAAAATCTGTCTGGTGTCGGCGGCAGGGGTAGCGACCATAATATAGCGACAGCATGGAGGGCAGCTAGGCATCCACAGGGTGATGATTGGGAGGAGGACATGGACTGCTGCCAGCCGATTGAACAAGTGCGTGTATCAGAGTAGGGGCTGCCCTAAGAAATGGTTGAAGGTCTGGACCAACTGGCGGGCCTACAGGGGATAAGGTTGGCAAAAGTACAATGTATACCTCATGGGGGCGGGGGTGGGTGTTGGGCATTGGCCATTGTCTCCCTTTGATGCAGAAATACAGTTCTTTCAAATCAATGTGGATAACATGAACAATACCTGTGACTTTGTGATGACCTCTTACCTTGCGATGTCTATCCACTAATTGATTTGTCAACTGTATATGTTGTGCATTGAGCAATTGTTCAATTAAAAAAAGATTTATTTAAATAAAATCCTAAACTGGGCTAGAATCCTAACCTTTTAACATGGCATCTGAGACCAGTAGCCGTGTTCCAAATCTACTGCAACATAGCCTCTGCTTTGTTTTCTCCATTTTTGCTCCTGTCTCAATTTCTCCTTTTCCCCCCCCTGTTGAATGCAGGTTGGATTAGAACTCCCCCCATATTCCTACCTTTCTCACATATGCACCTGTCTGTATTTTGCTTCATAGTTCTTCTGTCCAAGTTAGCTGTAACGCACCCATGGTTTTTGTTAATCAGTCTCTTTACCTTTCATCTGGCTTGTGATTGATTTTTTTTTTTTAACCTCGCTCCCATACACCCCTGCTATCCTCTATTTTTGTACACTTCCGCTTTTTTCCCTTATCCATTTTCTTTTTGTTGCCGTCATCTGGGCTCAGTCTAATGTCAATATTACTTCCTTCAAAAAAAGCCCAAAGAATTTCTTTCAAACTTCGATTTTTTTAAATCATTTTGCTGTTCTTAAAAGTCAATGTCCTCACAAAATGTCTCACAGAGCTCTACATTTACAAAATTAGTTTTTCAAATTTGCATCTATTAACCCCTTGAATGCCACGGATGTAACCATTACGTCCGTGTACAGGCCCTCGGGGAAGTGCTCACCCCGAGGGCTGCCCCCCGATGCCCCAAGGTCAGGGTTGGAAGGGGACTCGCTTCCCCTTTCACCCCTGCCCCCTCCTCCGCCGCCCCATGACGTCGGCGTGCAATTGCGCGCTGACATCATGAAAGGGTGCAGACGCACTGGAAGCTATTTTCTTCCAGCACGTCGACCAGAACGGAGGTGAGTTTTACCTCCGGGCAGGGGGGGATCCCTCTGAAAGAGACAATGAGGGAAAGGAAACGGTTTTCCTTTCCCTCAATGTCTCTTTGAGCATTCCTGTGCCCGATCGCGATGCGATCGGGCAGCAGGAATGCCCACTACACACCAGGGAATTAGTGTGTGTGTGTGTTTACAGTGTGGGGGAGCGACCCCTTGGGCAAGGGTCGCTCTCCTTTGGGAGGCAATGTATTTTTCACCATTTCTGCCCCCCTTGTGGGGCAGATAGGCCTTATTTTTAGGCCGATCTGCCCCCAATGGGGGCAGAAAGCCACTAGAAACCAAGGATTGGGTTTTATTTGCTGATTTTTTTGGTGTTTGGGGGCCGGACCCTTGGGCAAGGATCGCCCCCATGGGACAAAAAGCACTATAGGGCAGTTCTGCCCCCCTTGGGGGCAGATCGACCTATTTTTGGGGGCCCTTCTGCCTTTGGGGGGGCAGAAACCATGAAGACACCAGGGATTTTTTTTTGTTTGTGTTGGGGGGGACCCCCTTGGGCAACGGTCGCCCCCCAAGGGTCAAAAAGTACTATTGGGCAGATAGGCCTATTTTTTTAGGCCCATCTGCCCCCATGGAGGCAGAATCCACTTAGTGCCAGGGATCATGTGTGTACTTTGTGTGAGGGGTGGCCCCTTGGGCAAGGGTCGCTCCCAAGGGGGGTAAAAGCACTATTGGGCAGTTCTGCTGCCCTTGTGGGCAGATCGGCCTATTTTTTTTTTTAGGCCCATCTGCCCCCAAGGGGTGCAGAATTTACTTAGCGCCAGGGTTCATGTGTGTGCTTTGAGTGTGCTTGGGCAAGGGTCGCCCCCCAAAAGGGGCAATATATTCGATGGCATTTCTGCCCCCCTTGGGGGCACATTGGCCTATTTTTTTTAGGCCCATCTGCCCCAAAGCAGAGAACACTAGACACGAGGGTAAATTTTAAAATGGTTGGTGGTGGGGTGTTTGTCAACTGGCAAAGTATTTGCATTTATGATAATAACTGTTTATTTCTCTTTTTTGTTCTAGTTCAAAGCTTTTGCTTCCTTTGCTGTGGCTTGTTGCAGTTTTGGCTGTGGTTGTCCTGCGGTTTGCATAGTTGCATGTTTTAGGTAAGTAAATAAATTTACTCCAAAGGAGTATTGTTGCCATGCATGAATGACATGTTTGTAGGTGGAGTACTGAATGCAGGATTGTGTGTGAAATTGTCTTTAGATGTATGCACAATGATTATTGTGTTGTCTTATGTCTAATTTTCTTTTTAGTGGGATATCATTGGTGATTGCTGTGGCTGTGCAGAGTAGTTGCTGGTGAGTCAAGCTTTTTCAGGCAAGTGAGTGGTATAGTTTTTGAGTTTATAACTCTTAGTGATAGAGCTACACTTTGTTTGTTACTTATCTTACACAGTGCTGGTTGTTGGTGGTGCATTTGTCCAGTTAATGTTTGTAGGAAGGATCATGGCTAGCCGTAGGATGACCGCTCAGCAGGTTGTTGGTGTGCTTTTTGAGTCATCTTCTGACGATGATTATGAGACTGACTATGCGTCTGAGGCAGAGGAGGAAGTGCAAGATTCTGGAAGTGAATTTTCTGACAGAGAGGAATCATCGGATGATGAAGCCATTCTCAATGTTGATGAAGGGCCTGTTTTAGAGGAGGACACTGATGTGCCAGTGGTACAGCAGCCAGCGGCTGAACAGCTTCCTACTGGAAGACCTGAATAGTGGGTTGCACCAAACATGGAGCAGCCACAGTTGCCTGCATCTACTGGTTTCCCAAGGTGTTGAGTTAATAGAGAAAGGTTTTTGCCTGTCAACTTTTTGGAGTTGTTTATGGACAATATATTTTTGGAAGAGATTGTTGAGCAGATTAATTTGTATGCAGAGCAGTATTTGAGGGACAACGCTGCCAGACTAAGGCCGCACTCTAGAGCTATCCGGTGGATTCCCACAAATCTGGAAGAGTTGAAAAAGTTCTTGGGTACGTGTTTTTGAAGGGGCAGATAAGGAATCCATCACTGTCCTCATATTGGTCTACTAGTCCCTTCATGGCAACTGCTGTATTTCCTGCAATCATGAGTCGTAACCGGTATGAGCTTCTTCTGCGGATATTGCATTTTGTAGATAATGCTTTAGCCTTACCACGAGATCACCCTGATTCTGACCATCTTTTTAATATTAGACCTGTCCTTGATCATTTGGTAGATCAGTTTTCAGAGTTCTATGTTCAGGCAAAGAAATATCTGAAGATGAGTTTTTGGTCCTGTTCAAGGGTTGTTTGGTTTTTAGGCAGTACATTCCTAGCAAGAGGGCACGGTATGGAATTAAAATGTATATGCTGTCTGAAAGTAGTACAGGAAATGTTTGTAATGTTCAGGTCTACACTGGTAGGGATTCCAATATTGACCCCCCTGGTTGTCTACCCACTTTTGGAGTTAGTGAGAAAATTGTGTGGTAACTTGGTAGACGACTGTTTAACAAAGGTCACCATTTATATGTAGATAACTTCTACACTGGAGTTCAGTTGTTCAAGGAGTTGTTCAGAGTGGACTCTGTTGCTTGTGGCACAATCTGCTCTAATCGGAAAGGCTATCCAAGAGAGCTTGTCTGTAAAAAACTTGAGAAGAGACAGTGCAGTGCCTTGTGGAATGATGAGCTGCTAGCTCTGAGGTTTGTAGACAAGAGGGATGTCTACATGCTAAGTACCATCCATGATGAGAGTACTTCACCTGTGGCTGTTTGAGGTCAAGTTGCTGAAGTGCGCAAACCTGTGTGCATTTTAGACTATGATAAGCACATGGGTGGTGTTGATAGAGTAGATCAGAGGTTGGAACCTTACACTGCTTCTCGTAAGTCTTAGGTTTGGTATAAGAAATTAGCGGTTCACCTGTTGCACTTGGCAACTTTTAATGCTTTTGTTGTGTTCAAGGATAGTTCTCCAGAGTCAAGGGTGACATTTGTGAAATTTCAGGAGTCTACCATAGCGAGCCTTGTTGTGCTGTAACAGGCAAGAGTTCCTAGAGAAGCAGAGGTGGAGGATGTGGCTAGACTGAAAGATCGTCACTTTGCTGAGCACATTCCTCACACAGCCAAAAACAACTTTCCTGCTAAGAGATGTAGAGTATGTGCTCGAAGAGGTATCAGGAAGGAGACTAGGATGTACTGCCCTGATTGTCCTTCAAACCCTGGGCTGTGTGTGGGTGGCTGTCTCCGGAGCTACCACACACAGAAGAATTATTGGGAAATACCGTGAGCGTAAACTGCTGTTTTATATTTTCATATGTTCAGTTTCACAGTTGGCATTACGGTCATGTATTCAGTTAGAGCTTTTGTGTTTGTAGTTTTGTACTTATTTATAATTACTGGTTTCTTTGTTGTTTAAAAACAAAACAATAAGTGATGGCGGTGTGCGTGGGGTGGTACTTGGCTGGCGATGTGTGTGGGGTGGCACTTGGCTGGCGGTGTGAGTGGGGTGGTGCTTGGCTGGCAGTGTGAGTGGGGTGGTGCTTGGCTGGCAGTGTGAGTGGGGTGGTGCTTAGCTGGCGGTGTAAATATTGACTTGCTGTTGCCTACCGCAACACACTGCCAGGCAAACGGCAGTCCACACACTCCCTTCAGCTGGTGTGATTGCTGTATCAGGCATCAGGGTGAATGTAAGTGATGGGCCCTTGAGTGGCGCTGTCTGTTGATGCAAGTGTTGTAATATGTTGTGCCAGTGGCTGGTGGCATGAATGGTGTTGTGCATGTCATGTATGAAAGGTGTGTGAATGGACTGTAAAGCGGATGGTGCCTTGTCGTGGCTTTACAGCTCATGAGCTGTGAGTCATTGGTTCAGTTTTTTGGCCTTTCAGTTATTAACAGTGCATTTAATTTTTAATAAAATTTGATCGACTGAACCATCACTCACCCTTGTGCCAAATCCAACCAGTATGAGTGGTAAAAGTAACAAAACCTGCTCTGCTGTAATCAGGCGTCGCAGCACGCCACATGCTGGGTGTCTTGGGTGGGACGCCGATGATGAAGCATCCAACCAACTTGGTTGGTGGGTGAGGGGACTTTTTAACATAACCTACTCTCAGATTCCAGAACTTTATCACCGAAATGTCAGGAAAAAGTGTTTTTTAGCCAAATTTTGAGGTTTGCAAAGGATTCTGGGTAACAGAACCTGGTAAGAGCCCCACAAAATCCACAGCTAGGCACTTTGCAAAAACACATGTCCGATTTCAATGCAAAAATGTGATGTGTCCATGTTGCGTTTCCTGTCGCAAGCATTAGGCCTATCCACATAAGTGAGGTACCTTTTAAATCGGGATACTTGGGGGAACAGAGACTAGCAAAACAAGTGTTATTGCCCCTTGTCTTGCTCTTCATTTTTTCCTTCCAGTGTGTAAAAAAAGACGTCTAATTGAGAAATGCCCTGTAATTCACATGCTAGTATGGGCACCCCGGAATTCAGAGATGTACAAATAACCACTGCTTCTCAACACCTTATCTTGTGCCCATTTTGGAAATACAAAGGTTTTCTTGATACCTGTTTTTTACTATTTATATTTCAGCAAATGAATTGCGTATACCCGGTACAGAATGAAAACCCATTGCAAGGTGCAGCTCATTTATTGGCTGCAGGTACCTAGGGCTCTTGATGAACCTACAAGCTCTATATATCCCCACAACCAGAAGAGTCCAGCTGACGTAACGGTATATTGCTTTAAAAAATCTGACATCGCAGGAAAAAGTTACAGAGTAAAACACTGAGAAAAAAAGGCTGGTTTTTTTTCACCTCAATTTCATTTTTTTTTTTATTTCAGCTGTTATTTTCTGTAGGAAACCCTTGTAGGATCTACACAAATTACCCCTTGCTGAATTCAGAATTTTGTCTACTCTTCCGAAATGGTTAGCTTTCTGGGATCCAGCATTGGTTTCACACCCATTTCTGTCCCTAACTGGAAGGAGGCTGAAAGCACAAAAAATAGTAAAAATAATGTATGTTCCAGTAAAATGCCAAAATTGTGTTGAAAAATTGGGTTTGCTGATTCAAGTCTGCCTGTTCCTGAAAGCTGGGAAGATGGCGATTTTAGTACTGCAAACCCTTTGTTGATGCAATTTTCAGGGAAAAAACCCCAAGCTTTCTTCTGCAGCACTTTATTCCCTTTTTTTTTTTTTAACAAAATTTTTGCTGTATTTTGGCTCATTTCTTGGTATCCTTCAAGGGAACCCACAAAGTCTGGGTACCTCTAGAATCCCTAGGATGTGGGAAAAACAGGACGCAAATTTGGCGTGGGTAGCTTATGTGGACAAAAAGTTATGAAGACCTAAGCGCGAACTGCCCCAAACAGCCAAAAAAGGCTGGGGGGGGTGGAGGCCTGACAGCGAAGGGGTTAAATTGGATACAAGGCTAATCATCAGAGTTCCTATAAAACAAACTATCATTTCAGAGTACAAAAGTACAACCGCAGTCTGTTCAAATATGGTTGCAACAGACTGCCTTACTCCTCTGACATGTAGTACTAGTAGCCTCAATGACCACTTTTTGGTCAGAAACAATGAGATTTGAAAAACATATCCTTCTGGGTTAGTTCAACCCAACAGCATCAATGCCATCTGAAACTTCCTGAATCTGCTTTTAGGCAGCCATGAATCACAAAGAGTGAAAAGGATAACCTGGACTGTAGTGTTTGGGGACCAGCACACATCATGCAGAGTTCCTTATCAGTAAGCAGAATCGATAGGCCTGCAGAGTGGCTGCAAGACCACATCTAAAAAGTGTATGTCATTTAATATTGATGAAGATTCCATTCATGTCAAGACAACCCAAGCTTCTTGATAACATCCATCAGGGAACGTCTCTCCCTACCAAAACAAGAAGACTAAACTTGAATACTCATTGAGAAGAGAATTGCTCAGGGAACTGCTTCCTTGCTCAGCTTCTTGAACCCCCCCTTTACCACTACCATCAAATCAAGAACCTAGCTGTCAAACTGATAGCCCTAAGCTCCAACAAATTGATATGCATTTGGCCTTTAGCATTACGATCGACTGTCATTTACATTAAACCCCCCCCCCCCCTTTCTCCAGGAACACTTCCTGAACAGGGCACTGAGGAAGAGCAAAATCATGCCTGTGTAACACGTTGGGCTGCACCCACCACATTAGATCCTATCAATCCACAGCATAACTCTCCACCAATCTCTGTGGACTGAGTCATCAGTTACATCTAGAGCAACATAAACCTCCGTTTCACCAGCAATAAGACAAAATATTGTATTACCCTTGAAAATAAAACTGCCTAAACACGTGCAACCTACATATACAGTGGAATGGGCCCCCCTAGAGGAATTCTCTCCAAAGGTGTAAATGCCTTCATTAGAAGGATACGTCATCACCACCCCAATAAACTGAAATCTTGCGTTCAATGACCCTTAATTTTGGAAGCCCTCCAACTTAAGTAGAGGCACATTTTTACAGCACTACAACAATTCTTTCTGGATAATATCCTTTAGAACCATTTACTCCCATGAAATTGCAGATGAGCAGCCACTACCTTCTGAACACTGAAATGGTTCACCAGCATGATGAAAAACATGAACCGAAGACGGGATCATACTTTTACTATTGGTAAAAACCTAAGATGCCCAAGGTAAGCGTCTTTAAACTGTTAGAAAAATATATACATGTTCATCATACCGCTCACCAGTAAAATATGCCTAAATTGGCTACCAATCCAGCTGCCCTAAGATGTAAGCAAACCTAAAGACAAAGCATGACTTGCAGTATTTTTGCTTGCCTTGTACCCTGTCTCTGGATGGTTTCCTATATTGAGGCTGCAACATAAGGATTGGCATCTGTCCACTTTATACTTATGAGAAGTCTGCCCCATTGACATGATGCTGGGCAGCATAGAATGGTGCTGGTGTGGTTAACAGCCCTAAAGATCTAGCTTTCTATCTGGACTCCTTAAACTTATCCAGTAAGTGGTACACTTTGACACTGAACAAATTTATGACGGAAAGGCATTTCCAAAATCTGGAGCTGTACATCTTGAGAAACACTTTATAATTTAAGGCAAGGGTGACTCCCTGTATCTGAAGGAGTAGCAAAGCAGCTCTTATGAAATATAGTAATTCCAACAAACCTGTATGATATTCATGGGGGAAGTACAAAGTTCAGGAACCAATCGGCTTCAAAGTATCCATCAGGGTATTTGCTTAATGGTCTAAAGCTTTCTATATCAACTGCCACTTGGAATAATGATAGTTGACCAATTTTCTGGATGCATTCATAGACCTAAGAATCAAAGGTGAAAATGTGCTTCCTACTGAGACTACAACTTGGCCTATTTATTCGAAGGACAAGTTGGAAATGGATCGAGGATCCCTCTAACCTTGGTATATGAACCATTATATACTAATTAATACTTTGTCAGATTAAAAGGGTTTCCCATAACTGGCCAATAATTCTTAAAGCCGATTTTGGAAACTGCAGTCAAAGAAGGAGGTTTTTCCCATAGGCAAGTAATTTGTTTCTTTAGACATTCTGCAAAAGGGAGAAAAGGTGTCTCATATTTCTATCCTTTGATGAAATAGCAGTCACTTTATATTTAACATTCAGTAATTTGGTATGGATTCAAACCCAAGTTGAAAAAATATGAATAGTGTAGGACCATTTCTATACTTTGTAATCATGTCTACTCATTGTCACTTTTCCCTCAATTGCACCACCTAGCATCTCGTAAAGAGTTCTTCCATTGTCCAAGTCTACATTTGGAATATTTTTAAGAGGAGCTACCGCAGAGGGTGCAGTATTCACTGGAAATTCAATTTCACTGAACTATTTTCATTAAGTACCATTTCAAGTAAAAGGCAGACTTTGCTATAAATTGTAATTAAGTATACATTTCACTGGAATCTATTTGGTTAAATAACTACACTGGAAAAACAGACTATTTTCAAGTGAGGCTTCCCCTGTTTTGCAATACGATTTTTTATAGTTTTCTGATTGTTCTAGAAAAACATTTAAACCTTATACCTAATTGTTGGCCCAAGTCAGGTCTAGGCATGACCTAACCCAAACCCTGTTCCTAACCAGGCACAGCCTAATCTGATCGCAAATATGACCTTCATCTTACTCCTTATCCTTGCTTCCACGTAATCCACTAACCTTGAAACTAATTTTCAATCTAACATATACCTGACCCTTAACGCTAAATCTAATCTTAATTATAACCCAACCTCCTCACTTGCACTTTGAAACGATCATAAATTAGTCAACAAAAATAATTTGGAATATATTAGCCACCTTATCCAAAATTAATAAAATTGGTAAACAATTACTTTTTTCATGGAGGGGTTATATTTGTTAAAAAATAATTTAAAACAAAAAAATGAATATGAAGGGCTTATACCCCACCTAAGCAGTGCAAAATGTGGATATTTACATGGGCGCTGACTCTCCATATTAGCCCAAACAGTAGCGGAAATGTGCTTTTCTAACCTCAAAATACTCAAATGAATCTGATCTTCACTAGCAATTTCCACATAGTTTGAATAGTCATACTAATGGCTCTATTCAAACTGGACTAAGAAATGTCCTCCATCTTGGCCTGGCCACAACATTAAAACACAGACTTCAAAAGGTATAACACATAGTAGCCTTCTTTAAAAATGGAACACAGGTTCACATTATCCAAGCTGACTGAATGAATCAAAAACTAAATTCTTCTCTATTTTAGACATCTTTGATAACAGTCTTCCATTTAAATATTCAGAGGTACTGGGTGCCACACCAACTGCTGTGAATAAAATAATTTTGACCATCACAATGGTAATCGAAAACATCAACTTGCAGCTCATGTTGCCAAAAAGGATCCTGTTGTTACTAAAGCTTGCCTAACACAACAAACTGGTGAGAGCCTTCAATTGTATGCATGTGGCAGCTCGAAAGAAAGATTTTAAATGTCCAGAGAAAGGCCATACCAAGCATCCAGGCTGTGTTTCGATTTAAGGATATCATTTTGTGTAACATTGACTCAAAGTTTAATCTCCCTACATCATCATCAAAGCTTGGTTTGGGTCATAGGCCAAAATACCTTTGGTGGAGGATTGTAAATTACACTCAGAAGCTCAACATTAAATCCACAAATCTACAATTACTTGTTCAAATCAGATTAAACTGAAAGATCCACAGTGAAATGTCAATTTGTGTTAGGAAAGCCCAGTTCTGAAACATACTGAATCCGAACCTGATGAATCTAACCAGTCCAGTAACTTATAAGAACACGTCTCTTCAAACATACCTTCCTAAACATCCTGAAAACCATCATGCCTACCACTGCACCATCCAGGAAAGGAAAGGATCCACTTGTGCATTGTTTGGCCCCTTCCCCCATGCAAAATCCACACTGAAGTTGTGCCTGTAAGAACCATCCATCTTCACAATTTGACTACTGCTTCATCAGAAGAGAAGGAGCGAGTTGTTATCAAGCAAAGGTCCTCACAAAACAAAAAACAAAAAGATCAGCGACCGGAAACTACTTAAATTCACTGTCCATTTTTTTTATTACTCATCTGTGCTAGTACCGCGTTGTTGATTGCCACAGGGCACAAGCTATTCTGAAACACTACAAGTATGAAGGACTCCACACACCAATCATATTTTGCTTTTTCAACTACAATGAAAGCCTGCTGCACTGTACCCTGCATGCTTGATGTGCATGCAGTCATAGTCGCAGCAATTTTGGTTACATTCATCTGGACCTCATCAGCTAGCCTACAAAGCAAGCCAGTCTAAAGGTGTTTTGCAAGATCTGTGTTGGGCGCAAAGTGATAAATGGAATAGAAGTTTGGATAAGAATTACTGAAAAACATGTTTGGATAATCGGTCTGTATAGGAAGCAAAAAAAAAAAAATCTTTAAAACCTCACTTTGTTAGTGGATTTAATGGATTGTTATATAATTAAGCATACTTATTAAAAAAAACTTTGTCTGGCTTTTCAAAACATGATCATATAATTAGCTGTGAAAAGAACACCTACAGTTGCTAAATGCATCACTCGGATGGATAGATACCGCCAACAAACCTCCACTGTTCACTTTGAATTAATGAAACAGTCTTGTACAGTGCAACAGCTACTCCCTAAGGAACATCACGTCACTGTGAGCTGGGAGGGGAGAAAGCAAGTGCCTTAAAGGTTGAATAGATGTGCTTTTATCTTTTTCTTAAGTATGACCACAGTAGGAGCCTATTTTAGGGAAGGTGGTAAGGTTTTCCAAGCCTTGTCCACTAGAAAGGGAAAGATGTGATCTTCCCTAATAGCCCTGATGATATTGGGAATTTGCAGAACACCTAAAGTGGTTGAGCGCAGTGCCCTTGTAGGGGTGTATACCCTGAAATGTGTGTGGAAGTAAGCTAGTCTCTTAGTGTGCAATGCCCTGAAGGTAGTAAGCAGGGACTTCTAAAGAATACTCTTCTCGAACTAGAGCCAATGTAAATTTCTCAAAGTCTGGCTTAGCGAGTATCTACATAGCAGATTGACAATGAGCCTCGCAGCAGCATTCTAAACCTTCTGCAATCTGTGGATCAGTCTGGATGGAGGCCCAAGGTAAAGAACGTTGGAATAATCCAACCTGGAAGTAACCAGAGCATGTACAAAGCTCTTCCTGGAGTCCTTCGGGAGATATATTATGAAAGATCCTAATGACTACATCACGGTGAAGCATGTGACTACCACTGCCTGAATCAGTGGTTGAAATGGCAGATCTTTATCAAGCTTCACTCCTAGGTTCCTTACTACTGTGGAAGGGGCTGAAGGGTTAGCCATCTGTGAAGACCAGAAGTTCTGTAAGTCCTGGAGCATGTAGTCCCTGAAGAATCTCTCAAATTTCTTCCTATTAAGTTTGAGAAAACTTTTTTCATCCAGTCTGCTACGATATGGAGGCAGCCATGGAATTTTTTAGAAACAAAAAGAAAAACAACAGCTGGGTGTCATCTGCATAGAAGAACCTTGAAGCCCCATGTTTCTACCACTCCTGCCAATTAGATCAAATAGATGTTAAACAGTAATGAACTCAGGGCCAAGCCTTGCAGGACACTAAGCTCCGACTGCAGGTAGGAGAAGAGGAAAAGAGTCAGGCCGACAGCCTGATGTCTATCAGCCAAAAGGAACCTTAGCCAATGCCATGGCTGACCCTCACTCCTATGGCCTTCAGACAATCTAAAAGAATTTGGTGAGACAACGTGTCAAAGGCAGCAGAGAGATCTAGCATTAACACTAGTGCTTTAATATCCTGGTCAAGACTGGTCCTTATGAAATCCTTGACCTGCAGAAGAGCCACCTCAGTCCCGAAGCCCGGCCTGAAGCCAGACTGCGAAGACCTCCAAATGGGCAGACAGATGCTTGTTCACCTGTTTTTCCAGAATTTTAGAAAATTCTGAAAGCAGGGAAATGGGCCTATAGTCGAAAGGGCCTATAGTCGAAAAGAAGTCTGTCAGAAAGTCACATAGCGTTTGACAAGGAGGAGCATGTTGCTGACAGGCACTTGGAGCCATACATGTTTTACAATTTTAAAGATCTCCCTGAGCTCATTAAAGGCTTTGGATATTTGCAGAGAAAAATTAATGGTTATTGAGAACTGGATTTTTTTCCTGAATAGTTTCAGTGCATGCTTATGTGGCATTTTATTATCCACATTATAATTAGCCTTCCTTGTTCTTTCAAGCCTTTTACAATTGCACTTGCACTCTCTTAGCTCTTCAGTGAACAATGCGGCAGATGTTCCGCCCATTTCCCTAAGGACATTTTAAAAGGGTGCAATCTTATCAACGCTGCCTAATATTTTTGTTAAGTGTATCAAGATCCACCTCAGTAGACCCGGTCACTGTCATATGAGTGTTAAAGTCCTGTCTGAAAGTGGCTTCCATGACTTTATACCAGGACCTTGTTTTATCTTCTCCATCTGGATGGCAGCTAGTAGGACCCTGAAAGCCAAATGTAAATGGGATCAGTGCATGGTCTGACCAGTTCAACAGCAAAGAGTTTGAAGAGAGTCACAGTTGGAAAAGATGAGGTCCAATTGGTGACCCTCAGAATGCGTCGGGCCCATTGAGCTTAGGAATAGATTCAAATTCTTAAATGTAGTTGTCAGAACCTGACCTGTTGTGTCACTGATGTTATAAGCAGTGGTTCCCAACCTTTTGACTTCTGTGGACCCCCACTTTATCAGTACTGGAACCCGGGGACCCCCACTGAATCATTAATGGAATCTGGGGACCCCCCCCCAATGATTCATTAGTGACAGCTGGGGACCTAATCTGTTAATATCAATAAATTTTCTAAGCAGCCGCGGACCGTCTGAGGAGGCTTCGCGGACCCCCACGGGTCCCCGGACCACAGGTTGGGAACCACTGATCTATAGGCATTTTAAAGTCTCCCAAGACTGTGAGAATAGCATATTTCAGTGAGGTACTGCAGATCATCAGCTATGCAGTCCTCGAAAAATCATAAAAATA
The DNA here is from genome assembly GCF_031143425.1 of Pleurodeles waltl. NCBI lineage: Eukaryota > Metazoa > Chordata > Amphibia > Caudata > Salamandridae > Pleurodeles > Pleurodeles waltl. The sequence goes on from NC_090440.1 coordinate 1,930,051,353, forward strand.
TTACTAGACCTGCAGGACGAGTAACTTGAATAATCTACTCGACCTAACTGAAATGTACTTGACCTGAAAACTGGTCTCAAACTGTGTAATCCTAGGCAAATTTTTGATTTTACAAAGCCGATTTTTTCTTCATTCTCACATATGAGTACACCTTCAAAAATGTAAGTTCAGCATTTCTGCTGTACAAAAAAATCTATTTTTTTGATTAAATAAACTAAACGTTTGCTCCATGTATAATAAGAATCTAGCCTACATATACGGTACTCATGATCCATGACTTGCCTCTTAGTTTACTAATAGCATTGTCATTAGGGCAGGAGCATCTCTCAGTTCACGTTTAAACATTCACTTTTAATAAGGACATTACTAAAGCCTGATGTGGTAGCACTCTGTCACTTTACAGAGAGTACATTTTCCATTGAAATGGCCAAAAACATTCCCACTAACTTGCAGCTTTACTGATAAAACTTTATAGTGTATTAAAAATAATCTGTGAAAATCAGGTTTCAGAAAACAGTTATCATTTGCACATCACCAAGTAAAGTGTTCTGATTTGTTTTCACCCTAATAAAATATTTTTTCCATTCCACAGAAGTTCAAAAATTGGCCTTCACAACTCCTGGAGAAGTTTGCCCGGATTTTAATGGAGAAGATGAGTCCTTCCCCGAGTTCATTAGCTCAGGCCTGCTCACTGTCGCCTAGAATGTAGAGTGAAAATTCACAGCTAGGCCTCCTCCCCCAAATCTTGGTGCAAGATAGAATAACTATAAGGGTTGGCAATAGCACAGATGGCAGAAGGCCTAAGCCATGTCTTTGTGACAAATGTTATTCCTCATTCATGGTCACATAGTAGTGACCATATTTCAAACATACGCATTTATGAGACAGGCCTTGAATAACACGCCCTACATTAGGGTCCTGAGCAAGAAGGGCGTTTGCTAGGATTTGCCCAGACGAAGGCGGGCAACTAAAACTGCATTTGTGTCCAACTCCTAGTTGAAGAAACGCTTCACTGCTCCACACAATATTCCCACCTCTCACCAGTTGGACAGCATGGCTGGCACTGGACACGAGCTAGACGTGGATGGATGTAGACGGGCTTGCCTTTGGTGCACCAACAGTGCGTCCACTGCTCATCTGCACCACAGTCTGCATTTTATGCTCCTGCCAAAGCTGAATGACTGCCCGCACCTGGTCACCAACACTAGACCACGCCGGGTCGAAATGAAGTCCCAAAATGGCAATGTGGTGGAAGGACCAAATTGTGCCTCTAAATCAAATTATTTTGCGCTTAAAGCGGTGAAAAAAAATCTTTCTAGGTGAGGCAGAGTGTAACCCATTCAATCTAATTGTTTTTAAACCCCCGGAGTATTTTAAAAATGTATTTCAGTGTTTGACCAATTGTAGTCAACAGTGTATGGAAATACCCACTTAAAAATCGTTTAAAACCAATCTAAATTGTAATCATGCACACATTTAATCACAAATTGAAACAATTTAATTGTGATGATAACACCCACTCTTACCCCAGCCTTATGCTACCCTTGTACCTAAATCACCCTTACAAAATCATGCAGATGATAGCTCTATCAACCCTTGCCAAAACATTAATTAGACAAAAAGATTTTACATAAAATCTGAAATTTCCGGTCATTAACCAGAGTCTAGTCTTTGTTAAAACCTCCACTATGCACAGCTATTTTCTCAAGCCATAAGTTCAACTACTATTCTATCATTAATATTACCGCTTCCTGAGCTCGAAGTGCCTTTTCCATCCGTGACTTCATCTCATCACGCAGCTCCAGGTTTTCCCGGTGTTTGGATTCCATCTTTTTTAACACAGTCATGTGGTCTGTAAAGAGTGCACGCATCTGGCACACCTGCGATGGAAAGACACAAGGAGTAAAAGTCAGGTGCCATAAGTAATGTAGTTTTTGCATTTGTTGTTACTTCATCATGTGCTAGCATGTGTTGCATGATGCCAACCAGATGTCACAACACTTAGTACATATGGGTGACATCCATCCAAGCCTCATGTGCTTCCAGTTTTCTATCCTAACATATGACGGAATATTCAAAGATGTTAACGGGACGAAACCCATAGACAGTTAACACTAAGTTGGATGAACTGTTCACCACTTCCTAAAAACCATATGGAGACTCATAAAATACAAGGATTATAATTTTCATCAAAAAGATGGATGTGTCATACGCTCTTCATCTTCCTAGCAAGTTGTAAAATAAGGTCAATATGTCAAATCAAAGCAGCTTCAGGTCGACGTTTTTTCTAATTTCACAATCTATAAGGCAGCGACACCCATGCTTACACAGGTGGCTGGTTCACTTTCTTCACCATTACATAAAACACATCAAAATGACCTTGCTGAATAAATCCCAGACACAGAATGATATGCAGGCTATTCAGGTCGGATGAAATAGACTTGAGTCCCGTGAAGCAATGAAAAGATCGACACACTACACAACTTTCCATTGTCAAGAAGAAAGATCCACAAACCAGATAAAGTTGTCATTCATCCGCAAGACTAAGTCTTCAAAAACATTCTGTCTCATTAGTAGAAAACTGTCCATCATCCTTCAGGTTGCGATCAGAGTTCCCAGACCAGTGCATCGACCTCATTCTCATTCCAATCTGAGAAACTAGCTAAATAAAGGATGCAAAAACCTCAAACCGATGATTAAAACCTTAGAAATAAAAGCTTGATTAACCAAGTGTGGGGAATATATGAGAGAAATATCAATTGCACCACCAATAAAGTAAAAGGTAAAGTCTTATGGTCGGAGTGCCATGAAACAGAACCATACTATTTTGCAGAGTAAGCAACACCCCTCCACTTGATGCAAACTTAAGGAACCAACAGTGCAGCCAAAGAAATACCTACACTCCTTTAGACACCTATGGGCAGCCTCAAATGACGATGAGGCAAAAAACAGGCCTTCAAATGTAAAGTGCTTAACGGAGACAATAAAACACATGTACGATATAGAAGTCTTATTTTAAGCAGACAAAAACTGCTCTACCGAAACAATGTTACGTTTTTCACGTGCTTGTTGACTGCCCCAAAATATAAAACCAACATATTCCCCCGCACCTTTTATTGAGATTTAAAAGCACATGCAAAATGTTTTTATGCATTAATGTTTTAAAATATCACGCTCTGACATAATGTTTTAGTAAAGGTATTGCACAAAAGGCTCATGCAAGAAGTGCCTAGTAAAAATCATTGACAGCATGAGGAACAAGCCTTTTCCTTGGCAGTCAGCCTGAGGTCAGGCTACTTCAAAAATAAGAAATAAAGTGAAGGATGAGTATGTACAATAAAATTACCAGAAGAACCTCATCATTTATGCAGAACCTGGTTACCGTGGATACCACATGATCTTACCTGCCACATCTAGGTAGCCAAAAGGTTTTCAAGTGTCAGATCAAGTTGACTTAGCTATGCAGCTGCGGAGTGCTCCCATATGATGCAGTGATGGCTGGTTCTCATTTCTGACATATTTTGTATAGCCTGTGTTGAATAACCAGTAAAGTGATCTAAAGGCCCTGCAGTACTCTCCTGTGACAACATGGGAGGATTGACATACCGTCTGCTCCAAAAGGCCCTGTCAAGTGTACACCTTCATAGAAAACATGTAGGAGAAATGTGCCCAATGGCTTTCTCACCTGCTGGCTTAAGGCTTCCAGATCCTTCTGGCCCCTCATATAAAAATGTTCTGCACACGCAAGGACAGAATCAAATTCATCACGCTGAGACTGCTGTAGAAATGTAAAAAAAATAAAGTACAATTCCTTAGATTATTTGACCCAACATGATGATTTGCTGATGCAATACTACATTCAGAGGGAACATGCATACATACGAAAGGCTTGCTTCTGTTAATACCTGCTTTCAGAATGTATGTAATGGGACAACTGCTAGAATTTCTTTCTTTAGAAGAGAGGTGATATGCTCCCCTTAGTCTGTGCACCACTTGACATTGACCATGTTATGAGACAGAGTGCAGAATTCCTGCAGAATTAGTCCACAAGGTATCGGTGCCCTGTGAATTGCGAAAGTTTTAGGGAAGTGGTCACATGACCATTGAGATTGACAGCTTATTGCTCAAACACCCAACCTGCTGGCAATTAGGCAGCCAACTAAAGAAACACCCAGACAGCAACATGTTAATCAGAAAAAGCAAGCATCTTAATGACCAAGATTTTGCAAGACCTTTTATTGTGTGGTGTCGATCTATTATTTCAACTCATTTAGTTGTGGGGCCCAGTTGTGCATGTCTCCAAAAGCACAACTCGTTATTTAAATGTGATTCAATTCCTGTAAATATACTTACTCTAGTTATTATGAAACTCCATGTGCTCAAAACTCGTGGTTGCCCACTTGGATGAACTGTAATGTTGCTCCAGGCACCATGTTAGCAGTAAGTGCGATTGAGAAACTGATACAAGTAAATGTTGATTGCATTTCTGACCTGTTGAGAGCACAGCTTCGGACAGCGTTGAACTTATTAGATGATCTTCCACACATCTTTAGTTGGGGGAGGCCATGGAGGCAAAGTCTAGAATATTCCCTTGAGCAAGACAGCTCTGCATTTGTATTGTAATAGGTATTTGTAAAGCTTGCTTTCACCCGTGAGGGTATCCTGGACCTTTCAAAGGAGGAGTTACAACAATAGCCAAACTCCTACTGTCCTTTGTTCAATTCCCAGAAATCAAAAAGTAGTTTTGAATTTGGTTAATGTTGTGGTCCCTTAGGCAAAGAGGGCGACGTACATATTTTCCCACTGATATCCTTGTTATTCTCTTTTGGTTTGGTAAAGACTCTGCAAACTGCGGAACATGCTTTTGTATACCTTGCTGCTCTGCTGTCAGCATTGCAAGACAAACTTTAATTGTAGTTGTATTTATATAGCTCTTACTACCCCTGATGAGGCGTGTCAGAGTTTTTCGGCGAGTAGCACACTACCCCGGAACCCAAAGATTTAGGGGTGGATTAGTATAGGGAATTATAATTTGTTAATTTGAGGAGTGGACATAGGAGTCTGTCAGTCTGATTCAATAGGATAAAATAGGGATACAGGTGGGACGAGTCTAGATGGTATTATAAGGGAGTTCATATTAGATGAGGTTTGGGATGAGTCAAAGGAGGGACACAGGAGAGGAGAGTCTAGAAAGGGTTATTATGGAGATCATTGTAGTAAAATGAGGTTTGGGGTGAGTCAAGGAGGGACGATCCAGAAAGGGTTATATGGAAGATCACAGTAGTAGAATGTGTTTTGGGGCGAGTCACGGAGGGATAGAGGAGGGAAGAGTCAAGAAAGGATCTTAGGGAGATCATAGTAACAGAATGAGGTTTGGGATGAGTCAGAGTGAAGGTAAAGAATATATTGAGAGAACTATAGGGTGAGGGATAGAGTAATGCACTGAAGGGAAGAACGTTTTTTCTTTTGTTTTTTTCCTTTCTTTTTTCTACAGTAGGACTAAAGTAATAAATGTATAGATATAGAACTAGATAGAAAGGGTATCCATGTATAAGGAAAATAATAAAGGGATATAAAATTGTAATGCATAAAAGCCCGGATAAAAGTACGGATAGTTAGAAATTCAAACTTCAGGTGCTGCTGTATATATAAAAGGTAATTTGATTGTGCATTTTTATTATTGCTTTATATATTTATTTTATTTTTATGTTTCTCTCAATACTTCAAAGGTGAAGTACTTAGATACAACTGTTATGATCAAATTTACAAATTGTGATAAAGAAAACAGAGACCAATACGCATCTAATCAAATAACATATGAAAACTATGCAGTGACCTATATACATGTTAAGCTTAAAATAATGGATATATCTTATACATATTTATGTATGACCTGGCATTTTTCAGGGTTATCCCCAGACTTTTTGCTTTCTTCCTCCTAATTGTTTCTGCCCTGTGTTTGTTGGCTTTAGGACTCTGGGCACTTTACCACTGCTAACTAGAGCTAAATGGCATGTATACTCTGTCTAAATTGTACTGGTGAATAGTTTATCCATGATTGGCATATTTGATTTACTAGAAAGTCCCTAGTAAAGTGCACTATGTGTCCCCAGGGCCTATAAATCAAATGTTACTAGTGGGCCTTGCAGTGTGTGCAACCCACGAGTAGCCTTGTAAACATGTCTCAGACCTGCAACTGCAGTATCTGTGTTCAGTTTTAAACTGACATTATTACCTGACAAGTGCACCCACTTGCGGGGTCCAAACCTTCCCTTTTACTACATGTAAGTCACCCCTAAGGTAGGCCCAAGGCAGCCCCATGGGCAGGGTGCAGTGTATTTAAAACATAGAACACGTACTGGTGTGATTTACATGTCCTGATAGTGAAATAGTGCTAAACTCGTTTTTCACTATTGCAAGGACTATCTCTCCCACAGAGTAGCATGGGGATTGCCTTGAAATATCTTTTTAGTGTAATATCCCATTGGGAGCAGATGTAGATATAGAGTTTGGGGTCTGAACCCGCAATTTAAAAATACATCTTTTGGTGAAGTTGGTTATTAAAATTTAAGTTTGAAAATGCCAATTTTAGAAAGTGGGCATTTTCTTGCTTAACCATTCTGTGCCTCTGCCTATCTGTGGAGTGCTCGTCTGGGTCAGGATGACAGTTGGACTGTTTGTGAATTCACTCTAGAGAGTCACATAAAGGAAGCTGAGGTGTGCCCTGCATATCCTGATGGGTGTTCGTGGGCTAGGGTGGTGGGAAGAGCTGACACTTGCACCTGAACAGGGCTGTGCCTGTCCTTACACAAAGCAGTCTCCATTCCCCTGGGGTGTGCCTAGGTCTTTTGCACTACAAAGACTTCTCTTTAAAGTTCCCCTACTTCAAAGACAGAAATGGGTATAAGTACTGGACCTATGACACCACAAAGTTAAAATCCTTCTGGATTGAGGACATTCTGCCAGGAAGAAGAGCTGGATGCTGTAAGAGGGACTGCCACTCTGCCTGTTGCTTTGGTGGCCAGCTGCCTGCTGCTTCTGTCCTGGGTGTGAAAGGGATGGACTTTGCTTTCTACATCCTGCTTCTAAAGGTTATCTAAAGGTTATCCATGGGCTTGGACTTAGCTTGCCTCCTGTTAAGAAGTTTCAGGGACATCAAAGACTTCATCTGCCAGCACCTGGCCTCTCTTGCGGAGACTTCTGGCTTACCAATTGGTACCAAATCCAGTCCCTGGGTCCTTGGGAGTGAGTTCTGGTGCAACCAAGAAGAAATCAAGTACACAGACTTCAGAGTGATTTCAGAACCCACGCCACAGTCCGACTCCGCGCTGCTGCCTCCACTGGAGCGGTGGTCCCCATCTAAGTGCAACGACTGCGATCAATGCCGTAGGCCCACCGCAGTGCTTTCGAAGTCCTGCCATAGCATGAGTCCCGAGTGATGTGTCAACAATGCCTGTGACACCTGGCTCTGCCGCAGCACCTGTGGGCCCGTTGTGTGATCTTGACATCACGAAGTTGACACCTCGCATCTTGACCTGCTGGATTCATCGACCCTGCCAGGTCGTAAGGAACCAACACCTTGCCACAGATGCCTAATCACCCCCCCTGCAACTGTAAGGAACCAACTGCTCACCTCCCCTGCCCAGCAATAAGGAACCAACACCTCACCTCCCCGACTCCATGCATCATCTTTGTTTCCTCATTGTTTTCAAAGGCAGTGTACCTAGGGTCCGTGCAACTCAGTGACTGGCCCGCACTCCCTCATGAGTGGCGGTGTACCATTGTGAACCACTCCATCAAGACACTGCAATAGCCCAAGTTGGAGCTATTGTGTTTCTGATCTGCATCTTTTAAAATTTGTATCTTTACTTGTGTATTTTCGATTTTTGTTTTTTTAGTCTTGTTTTATTTTTAACCATGAGTAATATATAAATTTGTTAGGCAGACCTAAAGAATATCTATATATTTTTTAAACCATAAATAATATATATGTGTAGGAAGTTGGCTCTGTATGCACTATTTCAAAGTAAGGAATAGTATGCAAAGAGTCCAAGGGTTCCCCTTAGAGGTAAGATAGTGGCAAAAAGATATAATACTAATGCTCTATTTTGTGGTAGTGTGGTCGAGCAGTAGGCTTATCCAAGGAGTAGTGTTAAGCATTTGTTGTACATACACACAGGCAATAAATGAGGAACACACACTCCGAGACAAATCCAGCCAATAGGTTTTGTTATAGAAAAATATCTTTTCTTAGTTTATTTTAAGAACCACAGGTTCAAATTCTACATGTAATATCTCATTTGAAAGGTATTGCAGGTAAGTACTTTAGGAACTTTGAATCATTACATTAGCATGTATACTTTTTACATAAAACACAATAAGCTGTTTTAAAAGTGGACACAGTGCAATTTTCACAGTTCCTGGGGGAGGTAAAGTAATGTTAGTTTTAACAGGTAAGTAAGTCACTTACAGGTTTCAGTTTTGGGTCCAAGGTAGTCCACCGTTGGGGGTTCAGAGCAACCCCAAAGTTATCACACCAGCAGCTCAGGGCCGGTCAGGTGCAAAGGTCAAAGAGGTGCCCAAACCACATAGGCTTCAATGGAGAGAAGGGGGTGCCCCGGTTCCGGTCTGCCAGCAGGTAAGTACCCGCGTCTTCGGAGGGCAGACCAGGGGGGGTTTTGTAGGGCACCGGGGGGGACACAAGTCAGCACAAAAAGTACACCCTCAGCAGTGCGGGGGCGGCCGGGTGCAGTGTGCAAACACGCGTCGGGTTTCCAATGGTTTTCAATGAGAGATCAAGGGATCTCTTCAGCGTTGCAGGCAGGCAAGGGGGGGCTCCTCGGGGTAGCCACCACCTGGACAAGGGAGAGGGCCTCCTGGGGGTCACTCCTGCACAGGAGTTCCGTTCCTTTAGGTGCTGGGGGCTGCGGGTGCAGGGTCTTTTCCAGCCATCGGGAAATGGAGTTCAGGCAGTCGCGGTCAGGGGGGGCCTCGGGATCCCCTCTGCAGGCGTCGCTGTGGGGGGTCAGGGGGGACAACTTTGGTTACTCACGGTCTCGGAGTCGCCGGAGGGTCCTCCCTGAGGTGTTGGTTCTCCACCAGTCGAGTCGGGGTCGCCGGGTGCAGTGTTGCAAGTCTCACGCTTCTTGCGGGGAGTTGCAGGGGTCTTTAAATCTGCTCCTTGAAACAAAGTTGCAGTTCTTTTGGAGCAGTGCCGCTGTCCTCGGGAGTTTCTTGTCTTTCTTGAAGCAGGGCAGTCCTCAGAGGATTCAGAGGTCGCTGGTCCCTTGGAAAGCGTCGCTGGAGCAGGTTTCTTTGGAAGGCAGGAGACAGGCCGGTAAGTCTGGGGCCAAGGCAGTTGGTGTCTTCTGTTCTTCCTCTGCAGGGGTTTTTCAGCTCAGCAGTCTTCTTCTTCTTGTAGTTTCAGGAATCTAAATTCTTAGGTTCAGGGAAGCCCTTAAATACTAAATTTAAGGGCGTGTTTAGGTCTGGGAGGTTAGTAGCCAATGGCTACTAGCCCTGAGGGTGGGTACACCCTCTTTGTGCCTCCTCCCAAGGGGAGGGGGTCACATTCCTAATCCTATTGGGGAATCCTCCATCTGCAAGATGGAGGATTTCTAAAAGTTAGAGTCACTTCAGCTCAGGACACCTTAGGGGCTGTCCTGACTGGCCAGTGACTCCTCCTTGTTATTCTCATTATTTTCTCCGGCCTTGCTGCCAAAAGTGGGGGCCGTGGCCGGAGGGGGCAGGCAACTCCACTAGCTGGAGTGTCCTGCGGTGCTGGCACAAAGGGGTGAGCCTTTGAGGCTCACCGCCAGGTGTGACAGCTCCTGCCTGGGGGAGGTGTTAGCATCTCCACCCAGTGCAGGCTTTGTTACTGGCCTCAGAGTGACAAAGGCACTCTCCCCATGGGGCCAGCAACATGTCTCGGTTGTGGCAGGCTGCTGGAACCAGTCAGCCTACACAGATAGTCGGTTAAGGTTTCAGGGGGCACCTCTAAGGTGCCCTCTGGGGTGTATTTCACAATAAAATGTACACTGGCATCAGCGTGCATTTATTGTGCTGAGAAGTTTGATACCAAACTTCCCAGTTTTCAGTGTAGCCATTATGGTGCTGTGGAGTTCGTGTAAAACAGACTCCCAGACCATATACTCTTATGGCTACCCTGCACTTACAATGTCTAAGGTATTGCTTAGACACTGTAGGGGCACAGTGCTCATGCACTGGTGCCCTCACCTATGGTATAGTGCACCCTGCCTTAGGGCTGTAAGGCCTACTAGAGGGGTGACTTATCTACACCTGCATAGGCAGTGAGAGGCTGGCATGGCACCCTGAGGGGAGTGCCATGTCGACTTACTCGTTTTGTTCTCACCAGCACACACAAGCTGGCAAGCAGTGTGTCTGTGCTGAGTGAGGGGTCTCCAGGGTGGCATAAGACATGCTGCAGCCCTTAGAGACCTCCCTTGGCACCAGGGCCCTTGGTACCAGGGGTACCATTTACAAGGGACTTATCTGGATGCCAGGGTGTGCCAATTGTGGATACAAAAGTACAGGTTTAGGGAAAGAACACTGGTGCTGGGGCCTGGTTAGCAGGCCTCAGCACACTTTCAATTCAAAACATAGCATCAGCAAAGGCAAAAAGTCAGGGGGTAACCATGCCAAGGAGGCATTTCCTTACAATATGTATTTGTACAAAGAAATGCACATATTTAAATACATACATATAAAGAAATTGTACATATTTACGTGCACTGGCATATACTGTACATCAGTGTGGTGGTCGTGTAGGAAAGAACACTCTTTAGAAGACTTCTGAAGATCAGATATTTATTTATGGCTCTTATGTTTGGAGGTAAGAAATTCCATAGTTTGGTTGCTTCAACAGAGAAAGATGTACTTCCCATGGTTTTGTTCTTGTTTTTGGGGGTTTGTGCCGAGGTGCCAATCGTGAACTGAGGTTCCTTTGTTGTATGTATTTTGTGATTTTCTTACTGATCAAAAGTGGTCCTGTTCCATGTATTGCTTTGTGGGTGACACAAAGCAGCTTGAAGGTGGATCTTCTGGCAACCGGTAACCAATGTAGGCCTGTAGAAGGCTGGCCCAGTGTGTGGTGAACACCTATGATGTTACAACTTATACTGGGTCCTGGCAACCCTTATTAGATAGTGTAACAGTATCTAGGTAGCCACGGCTCTCTAGCGGTAGCTATGTTGAGCAGACAAAACTTATCTAGCAGGAGTGTGAAGCATTTGCAATTCCACGGTAGTCACACAGTAACTTACCTCACAGTGTTTCAAAAATAAAGGTACTTTATTATATGAACACTAAACTAGGTTACCAAAGGCAAACCCCCCTTCTGGAGGGAAGTACACACTAAATACTTACCTGTGTATATTAGGAAATAGCACAAAATAGCAAGCACCCTATAAAGAGGTTTAACCATATACTAAAAAAAGTGGAATGCGAGAATGGGTCCTCCACCAGAGGATCTGTATTAGTTAGCCAAGGACTGGGAGAGAGAGAGTGGAACCCCCCCAGCGAGTAGGAGAGCAGAGGTAAGTTACCTGGTCAACCCATAGGCTAACATGGGGACTCGCAAACTGAGTATTGCAAGAAAAAGATCAGGCAACCTGCAACAGAAGGGGACAGTGTCCAGTCCATGATTGAGTGTCCAGGTGGGGCAGGAGGTAATGCCCATCCTTCTGTGGGTGAAGATCTGGGTCGACGGTGGTGGATGAAGTCCAGCTGTTGAGTCCAGGAACCGCAGAGGAGTCCTTAAAGTCGCCTAGGAGCTATCGCTCGACAATCGCCAGATTGCAGACGGGTCAGGAGGACCACCAACAAGCACAAGCAAATGCACCTGGGGCTGTTGGAGATGTGCAGCGCTGAAGGGGACAAGCAAAGTCCTGGGGACTCGACCCTTGGAGGGGAGTCTGGGCTGACCTTAAGAAGACAGGAGAGTCAGCAGAAGCAGTCGGAGTCCCCACGAGCAACCGACTGGCAGCAGGCACAGTAACTCGCTGTGAGGCCCAGGCAGCGCACCTGAAGAGGAGCCCCATGTCGCTGAAGCAGCAGAGAAGAGACTGTCCTTGCAACTTGGAGCCAGAAGATCCCTCAGAGCAGGAGTTAACAAGCCTTGGTTGCTGCAACAGTCGCTGTGAACAGGGATTCTGTCCTGGAGGGAGAGGCAAGGACTCAGTCTCCCAAGTTGGACAGAAGGAAGAGAGAACCCAGAGGACCCCTCAGAACCACCACCTGTGTTGAAGAATCTTCGCAGGTCCAGTGGACAGCAGATCCCAGCAGACAGACTTCATTGCCTTAGGTGCCTGTAGATGCAGGGGATTGACTCCTTCATTCCAAGGGTGATTCCTTCTTCCTTCATTGGTGCAGCTAAAGTCTTGCCGACCCTAGAGGATGCACAGTTGTAGAAATGTTGCAAGTTGCTGACAGGAGCCGCTGAAACAATGTTGCGAGGAGAGGTTGTCAAGGTGTTGCAGTCTTGTTCGGTTCCTGTGAAGTACAGCAGTGGTTCCGGTGGCCAGGAGCAGAAGATGTTGCAGAGGAGTCCTGGTGGAGTCTAGCATGCCAAATCTGAGGACCCACCAGCATGGGAGTCCCTAAATAGCCCAAAAAGGGCCTGGGTCACTTTGCATGGTGACCACTTATTAGAGGGGGTCACCAATGTCATCTGCCTAACCTGACCAATCAAATGCTCCCAGATGCCTCTGCCAATCTTGGTTTCAACATGGCTGAATCAAGTGGCCACCTGAAGGAGCTCTGGGCACCACCCCTGGGGTGGTGATGGACAGGGGAGTAGTCACTCCCCTTTCTTTTGTACAGTTTCACACCAGAGCAGGGACCAGAGGTCCCTGGACTAATGGAAACTGGATTATGCAAGAAGGGCACCAAATGTGCCCTTCATAGCAAGCCGGTGGCATGGGGAGGCTACCCCTTCCCAGCCTTGTAACACCTATTTCCAAGGGAGAGGAGCTTGCACCTCTCTCCCACAAGAAATCCTTTGTTTTTGCCTTCCCCTGCTTGGGCTGGTCAAGCAGCAGGAGGGCAGAATCCTGTCTGAGGGGCTGCAGCAGCGTGGGCTGCTCGCAGACCCTGGAAGACTGGTAGGAGCAATACTGGGGGATCCTCTAAGGAGCCCCCAAAGTGCGTGGAATAATGCCAATACTGGGCATCAGTATTGGGGTACGATTCCTACATGTTTGATACCAAACATCGCAGGTTTGGAGTTATCATTTTGTAGGTGGACCAGTACATAGCTAAAATGGCTTCCCCACACTTACGAAGTCTGGGGAATTAGGACTGGAGTTCATAGAGGAACCTCTGCTCTTGCAGGGGTACCCACACACACACAGGGACCTGCACCCTGCCCTTAGGGCTGGAAGGGCCTACCACAGGGGTGACTTACAGTGACGGTGTAGTGACCAGCAGTGAAAGGGTGCATGCACCTTTTCATGCAGGCTGCAAACGGCAGGCCTGCAGATACCGTTTGCATGGGGTCCCATGGGTGGCATAATACCTGCTGCAGCCCATGGGGTACCCTGGTGTACCAGTGCCCTGAGTACCTAAGTACCATATTCTAGGGACTTACAGGGGTACACCAGTATGCCAATTGTGGGGTGTAAAGGGTACAAAGACAACACTGGGTTCCTGGTTAGCAGGATCCCAGTGGAAACAAGTGGGGGTAACTATACTTAAAAGAGGAACTTTCCTACAAGGGCCTTCAAGAGAGGGGAGATGTGGCCTTCCAGCTTTACAGTAGTAGTAGTCTGGCAGCAGAGTTCTGATTTTGTTGTAGTTTTTGGTAGAGGCCATTGGTGTAATCAAGTTTAGACAGTACAAGAGAGATAGTAGCGTTCACCTTATGTGTAAATCCTAGGTAGGGGAAAATGGGTTGCAGAGTTTTCATAGTAATGAAGCTTGATCTTGCTACCTTGTCCACTTGGGCATTCATTGATAATTTGGAGCCCATGGTAACTCCAAGGTTTCTTACTTTCTTAGACACTTTAGGACATGGCCCCAGGTCGTCAGGTCAGGGGCAGAGTGGGACATAATTTTTCCAATCACCACATTTCGAAGCATTCAATTTGAGGTGGCTCCATGTCATCCACTGATCAATGGCTCTGAGGCAACTGAAGATTTGAGTTTGTAATGTCTTTGGGGCTTTCCAGTTTAAGACGTATTTGTGTGTCATCTGCATAGTTATAGCATGTGAGTTGAATTTCATTGACCATTGACTTCATGTAGATGTTGAAAAGCAGCAGTGAGATGATAGAGCCTCCAAGGGGACCCCTGGTTTTGTAAAGTACGGTTTGGATAAGAAAGGAGTGTGGCTAACATTTGTCCTGTTTTGAAGGTAGGATGTCATCCAGTTGAGAGCAGTCCCCTCTATGCCAGCTTCATAGAGCCTTTGGATTAGAGTGTCCAGGTCCACTGTGCCAAAGGCAGCTGAAAGGGCCAGGAGAAGTAGTGCTGCGACCCTTTTCTGGTCTACTGTGATTTTAAGGTTATCCCAGATGGCAACGAGGGTAGATTCTGTGCTTCTTCCCGGATGGAATATTGTTTGGAATTCAAAAAGTAAGAAGTTATCTTCAATGAATTATGACAGCTGGGTGAATGGTGCTCTTTCTATCAGTTTGACCAGGAAAGGCCATTTGTAACAGGTGTGAAGTTGTTTAAGGCATGTGGTCCAGGTTTTTTTTCATTAATTATGGACATATGCATGCCTTTTTTTATTATTCTGGAAAGATTCCTGTAGTTAAACAATAATTTTTGTTACTGGTGTGGCAGCAGAGGTAGTCAAAAGAATGTTCCTGAAGATTTGAGGTCGACAAAAGTAGTCAGAAGGACAGCTGGCTGGCCTGCTTGCTTTGACCACATTCATACATTGACTTTGTGATAGTTGGTTGAAGGAATGGAGAGGCTGGGTAAGCATACTCTTGGAGGGGATTGTTGAAAATGGGTTGATACTGGTGTTTTTTCTTTGTTTTAAATAGGAGTCCAACATGCCTGCTTTGGTTGTGTAATGATTTGCCAGTTAATTAGTAAAATCTTGAGTCACAAAATGAACTCCTTCTGTGCACTTAGGTTTACGCAATTCTGTGAGAATTGTATAAAATTCTGTATTTGCACATTTATCATTTTGAATTCTGGCTGAATAGTACCTTTTTTTTTTTTATATATATATTTTGTTTTACCTTTTTTGATTGTTGACTTGTATATTCTGATAAGTTTATGCAGGTGAAGTTTGTCTTGATTGCTGCTTGTTTTGAGCCAGGTGCCTTGCAGCTTTGAAGTTTGTTGTTTCATCTTTTTTAGTTTTGCTTTCTTCAAAGGTGCTTGTTTTCTTTTGTCCCGTTTGTTGTTCTTATTGGTATTAGGATATTAAATGCTTCCTGGAGCCGCTATGCTAGACCTGACAGCCTTAGAGTGGGCATCCCCCAACTTTTTGCGTGCCTCCCTCCATTTTTCTGACCCTGTTTTTGCTGGTTTTAGGACACTAAAGTGCATGTGCTCTCTTCCCTAAACATGATAACATTGGTTCCTACCCAATTGGCATATTTAATTTACCTGTACGTCCCTAGTAAAGTGCACTACCTGTGCCCAGGGTCTGTAAATTAAATGCTACTAGTAGGCCTGCAGCACTGATTGTGCCATCCACATGACTAGCCTATTGACCAAGTATGATGTCTGCCATTGTAAGGCCTGCGTGTGCAGTTTCACTGCCACTTCGACTTGGCATTTAAAACTACTTGTCAAGCCTTGAACTCTCCTTTTTCTACATATAAGTCACCCCTATAGTAGGCCATAGGTAACCCATAAGACAGGGTGCTATGTAAGTAATGTATGTGTTTTACATGTCCTGGTAGTGAAAAACTCACCAATTTGTTTTCCACTACTGTGAGGCCTTCTCCTCAGACTAGCATTAGAAATGCCCTCATATACTTTTAAGTGGTAGATTCTGATCTGGGAGGAGTACCCCTGTCATGTTTAGTATTGCCAGAGTGGTAATAAAAAATCCAGCTTACTGGTGAAGTTGGAGTTAATATTATTATTTCAGAAATGCCATTTTTAGACAGTAGGCATTTGTCAGCACTTACTGCAATCTGTGCCGTACAGCCCTGTCTACAATCCACAACTGCTCTGTGTTGGTTGACAGCACCCCTTGTTGCATTCCACCCAATCAGTCACATCTGCTTACAAAGTTGGTCTACCTGGGTTGGAAGGGTGGAGGGGCTCTTTCTTACACTTTAAAGGCCAGTGGTCTGCCCTCACACAAAGGACTGATAACCCACCACCCTTAACAGGGATCCTGGCAGACAGAACTGGGCTGAAAGGGGAACCTGTGCACTTCAAAACCACTCTTTGAAGTTTCCCCTACTTCAGAGGGATTTTTGGATATATAAACTGGGTCTCTGACCCCACCAGACCATATTCTTTTGGACCTACAAATGGACTCCGTTACAGAGACTGCTTGGTTGCCCAAAGGACTCATCTGGACTGCTTTGCTGAAGTACTGCTTTCCTGCTTGGTACCCTGCTGCCTGGTGCTCCTGGCTCTGCTGGAAGGACTGTGCCCTTCTCCTAAAATGCTCTCCACGGGCTTGGATTGAGCTTGCCTCCTGTTTCTTAAGTCCCAGGCCAATAAAGACTTCACCCCTTCAGGAATCCTCGTGCATAAGAAAATCGACGCAACACCTGCAGAAATCAATGCAGCACCTGCATCGCAGCTGAAATTTGGCCGCATCACCTACCGGATCGACACAGTGCATGCTTCTTCTACCAGCGTGTCAAGGATTTTCAACGCATCATCCCTGAGCGTCAAAATATCCCCACATGGCAGTGAGGAACCAAGGCTGCGCTTCTGGAAATCAATGCATCACCTTGCAGTGTGGAAAGAAAACGCATTGTCTGTGCCAAGCCAGAAAATCTGACGCAGCGCTTTATTTTTCAACACATCTCCTCCTCTACGGCCCCCATGTATCGTTATTTTTGACGCATCCCAGGTACTCTGTGTTACAAGGATACAACCACTGTTTCTTAAGAACTGAGACTCTTTGGAGCCTTTACAAAATGATATTTCAACTGTGCTTATTGGATCTTTGTAGTTCCGATCTTATTTTATTCAGATAAATACTATCTATTTTTTCTAAACCTGTATGGTATATTTTTGTTGTGTTTTCACTGTGCTACTGTAGGAGTTATTGCACAAATACTTTACACATTGCCATCTAAGTTAAACCTGCCAGCTCTGTGCCAAGCTACCAGAGGGTGAGCACAGGATAATTTGGGTTGTGTTGTGACTTAACCTGACTAGGATTGTGGTCCCAACTTGGACAGGGTGCATACCTTTGCCAACTAGAGACCCATTTTCTAACACACTCATAACGTTTTTAAACTGGATAGTTTGTGCCACGGTCGATAGGTGGATACCCTTCGGTATGTTGATTTGTGGTGTTTCGAGTTGGAAAACTACCAGGTGGTGGTCCGACTATGTGACTGGAGTAATCCTTCGAAAGGTAGTTAGTTCTAGATTTGCAAATATGAAATCTAAGATATGCCCAGCGGTGTGTGTACGATCTGATGTATGTTAAATGTGTCTAGGCCAGTGGTGACAGTTATTTGTTGTGGCATTTTGGGTTTGTCAAACCATATGTTTAGGTCACCAAGGATGCATATGTTGGTGTGTAGCATCATAAGGTTTGGCACTGTCTAGAAAGGCATCTGGGAATGTTGGATTGCTAGGTGGTGGTCTGTAAAGAAGAAGGAAGTTACAGGAGGCGGCGTCTCGTCATGAGGCCCTCACAAACTTCTACAGAAATATCGTCAGCTTTGGTGACAGTAATTGCTTCCTTGAATAAAACAGCTAATCCATCTCCTCTTTTGCCTATGAGGATTTGTGTGACAGTTTGATACCCTGGAGGAATGGTGTAGGAAATGAGACTTCTTTTCAGATGTCCCCCCCCCAACTTTTTGCCCCCTTTAGAACAAGTAGATGCTGGTTTTCGACTTAACAGTACACGGAGACCTGCTAATCAGACATCAGTGCCAGTGTTCTTTCCTTTAAAGCAAGGTATATATGATTGTTTTACAATTGACACACTACTTTAGCACCCCTGTAAGGACCTAGTAAAAGTACCCCTGCGACCCAGGGCCTGGGTACTAAAGAGGGTCCCTAAGGGCTGCAGCATATTTTATGCCACCCTAAGGGACCCACACACAAATTGCACACAGCCTGCCATCGCAGACTGCGTCTCATAATGCAAGCCCCAAGTAAAAACAGGGTGCAAGTCCTGAGTGAATACACAACATGGCACACTCATTGTGCCAGTCACTGAATGTATTATATGTAAGTCACCCCTACAGCAAGCCTGAAGGGCACTAAGGCAAGGTGCATGATAATACAAGTGAGGACATGTCTGCATGAGCAGATGTGCCCCTGTGATGTCTAGTTCTATTTCTAGATATTACAAGTGACCGGGTAGCCATGTTAGAACATGTTCTGGACACTGGTCATCACGAGTGATTTAGCTGCATGATGGCTGTACGGAAAATAATGGTGAGTGTGAGATATCAAACACTTCGTCCTAATAAACCCACACTGATGCCAGTGTTAGATATATTATGACATAAACCCAGAAGGCACCTTGGAGGTGGCCCCTGACACCTAACAGACCTCTCGTGTGCTGGCTGACAGGTATCAACTAGCATGCAACCACAGATGGGTTTCTGGAGGTGGGAGCCCCGTTCTCAGAGGTCAGAAACAATGCCTGCTCTGGCAGGAGGTGTTATCACCTCACCCAGCAGGATGGCTATTAACAAGGCCATAACATAGCATAACAAGGCCATAACATAGCGTAACAAGGCCAGGGACTTCAAAGTCCCTGCCGCATTTGATATGGGACCGCAGCGTCCCCCAGACGAGAGAGAGGCAACCCCCTGCCCTGAGGCCCATTTGGCACCAAGATGGGTGGGGATATGAGCTGGTCAGAAGGTGTGTCACACTTACAAGCTGAGCACACCCCTAAGGTGGGCAGCCTGAAGAGAACATGAAAAACAGAATTCCATCACCTTGTGTGTGATGGAATTAGGCACTCTGGGACATGATGATGCCCAATCCCCATAGGAAGTGGTAATGTAGAGGGTGTAGTGACCCCAAGGGTAAGTAGCCCACTGGCTACTACCTTTCACTCCCTTTAACACCCTTAAATTGAGTATCTAGGGAACCCCTTGACACCAGAAAAACAGATCAAATCAACACTCGACTACTGCGAACCGAGAAAGAAAGAAGACAGACAGAAGAGAGTGAGAACGGAAGACCTGCACCAAAGGTTGGGGCAAAACCCTGCCAGGCTGCTTGCACTTTGACAATCACTGGACCAATTTCTCAAAGAGCTGGACATTCTCCCCCAAACTTGGAGAACTACCCATCACCTCAACAACCAGAAAAGATATCCCTTGGAGCAGAGGAGCTTCTACCCTGCATTTGCAGGCACCGTTTGGAAAGTCCTGTACTCGGTCATGTTGCCCATCGGGCCTTTTGAGGGAACAACGAGCCAAGACAGGATTGTTTGGAGCTCAGGAGGTCAGCCACACCACTTCACTTAAGTCCTGAGACGTTGACTTCTCCCAGAGTCTCTATGCACCTATACCTGGGGTACTGGACCCTAGCAGCAACCAAGGCTTGTTGGTGGTCCAGTTCAGACTCCAAAAGCACAGAACCAGACCTACCATTGAGGGACGTCAGGATCCACAAGGCCAGTCAGCATAGTGGCCCCCACTGCCCTGTTTCACCTCTTCACCAGTTCACCAAGACACAGAGTGAATCTCTGACCACCGCAACTTAAAGCTTTAAAACACCACTGCAACCGAGCCCCCCAGCCCAAATCCGAGGGAGGTGATGGTGCCAACAGAGCCCTGAGACCCTCAGAAGTTGAGCTCACCCGTGGGTTTGGCCAGATTGGTCCCCCTCTTTATGCAGGACCCAAGAATTGCAAAAATCTTCAGCAGTGTGACCCTGAGCCTCAAAGGACCACTGCACACGAGCCCCACAGCCCGAGTTCGAGTGGACCAATCGAGTCCCTGTGTGTCCAAGACCTGAACCCTCCTTTGGGTTCAGCAGGACTGGCCACCCAGTTCCCACTTACAGCCTCTTTTTCCCAGGACTATTTCCCATCAAAGTGAATAACGCACCTCTGCACCCGGACTCCCCAGAACCTCCCAAAGTGAACTTTTGGTGCTGCCTCGGACCTTGCCCTGTACTCAGCTTAACTCCCAAACCCTGGACCTGTATCTTATTGCTAAGTGACCCATAAGATAACATTACCACTTGAAGCCACAGTGTAAGTGTATTTTATGACTTAAATATTGATAACTCGAAAATTACTTATCTGATTACGAGGACCTTGGCGTCTCACTCTATATAAAAATCAACTTTATTTTTAGAAAATGGTGTTACATTTTTTTATGGAGTGTGTGCTTCACTTACTGGCTCTCTGTGTGCAATAAATGCTTAACACTATCCTCTGCTAAGCCTAACTGCTCACCCACACTACTACAAAAAAGAGCTATTAGGGTTATTATGTTAACCCCTGTCAGCCAAAAAGGGTCGTTGTGGAGAGTCTGCGTAGTGGCTCTAAATTGTGCAATGGATGAGAGGCAAATTAGATAGTGCTGCTGTGTTGGGGGTGTTTCTGGTGGGTGTTGTTGAAGATAAAAGATTTGGGAATAAAGACGAATTAGATCTGTTTTATTTGTGTAGTCATGAGGATGGGAGTGGGTGATTTTTCTACTTTGTGATGCAATATAGAATGAAGGTGTGTGTGGGTGATATTTGGATGTGATGGTGTGTCATGTTTTGTTTTTGTGGAGCAGCGAGATGAGATATTGATGTAGTGAAGTTCTGTAAAGGATTTGGATGTGAAGAATTGTTAGTAAGTGGAAGATGAGTGGTAAAGGGAGTGGTAATTTGCATTGGAAGAGAGTATGTGGTGTGTGAGGGGATGGACGGGTTATGAGCATTTGTGTTAGATTTGGTAGCAGGAAGAGGAAATATGTGTGGTGGATGGGAGTGTAAGGATTGTTTCGTTGTGTGTTTTGGTAGAAAGAGGTGGATGCTGTGTTTGGTGGTTGATATGAGAGGGTTACGTATAGATTTGGTGGTGATGTAAAGGGGTCTGTTAGGAGTAGGTAGATGGTAGAGCTGCTGTTTTGTATGAATAGAAAGTGTGTGTTTGTAGGGATTAAGGTTATGTATAGTGCATATTTGTGTTGTGTTGGTGATGTGTGGATTTGATAGTGATATAGGGCAGAGTGGTGGTTTGTGAGAGAGTGAAGGAGCCATTGTGTGGCACTTGGTGCAAATAACATTTTTGAAAAACACCTCACAGAGGTGGAAAGCTTTCACTGCCTCCCCAAATTAATTTTTAAGACTTAAACAACTGGACTTTAAATGAAGGGCACAATCAGTAAGAATGAGCATGACAATTTAAACTGAAAAGTTGGCTATGTGTATGAAGGGTTAGTGTATCTACTAAGGGATTGCTTCAATTGATGACCGATGTGTAGGTGCAGGGCAGCATAAGCAAAGGTTGGGAAATGGTAGCACAAGAGTAGTGTGGCAATCAGGATACCATGCATGTTTCAGAATCATACCAGGATGCTGGATGCCTTTCGAAGATCTGTACTAAGCTGCACCTCCTCAGATTGACTCTGTTGTAGGCACTGCAATCGCCCCATCGCCCTCACATACAGATTATAATAATGTTGCTGCTCCTGGAAAGCACAAGACATTTGCTTAAGACATCAGTTTTAACCATTTATTTGATGCAGCAATTATTCATCTTCATATGCAATTGATACAGGCAATTTACTATTAGCCAAGTGCAAATTGTTCAACAATGGTCACGACAGTTCTTAACAAAAGGAATAATTTACTTAAGAGTGCAGTTTACAACCATTGCGTATCTTGATTATGTTTAATTTACAGTCTACAACCATCTTGCCCCATTTCTATCAGGGAGTGCAAGACCCCCGGATCACAGGATGCTTCACACACTACACCCAACATATTCACTTCAATTAGACCAAAGCCCCTTGGGTAGCCAACCATCCAACTGATTAACATAACCCCCTGGAAACAAAGTAGAAATCCGGAAGATTACCCATGGTGCTCGTTATTAAGGAACTTTAAGAGGCCAACTGGAAACCTTAAAATTTGAGACAAACCAACAGCATTGGAACTTACAGTACATTTGGACAAAATTGACTAGGCAATCATTACTTTATGTAAATTTGTCTCACTGACCAACAAAAGACTGAGATCGGTTGGTGTACACTTGCACTCTTTGGAAGAATTGTTTGGTTTAAAACAGTGTTTAGGGTGTTAGCTGAATCCTTTAAAAGCACCCTCAAGCAGAGTTCCCAAGTTTAGAACTTTTCAAGCCCAACACAGATAAATCCTCTGAAAGAGATAGCTTCAGATTTAAGCACTTAAAAAATAACTTAAAATAAGAAGTGGAAAGTTAAACGTGAACTAAGATGTAAGCGCTAATTTGGAAAGAAAAGCTTTCATGTGGGAGATATCATTATTTGTTCCATACCGCAATTTAATGATTTATTATCCATATCCTTCCGCCTTTGGATTTCGATCACCAAAACGTGACAGGTGCTCAAAAACACAAATAGGATGCAGAACTAGACTTTTTGCCTAGGGCACCATGACAACTAGCACACAGCAAAAACAAAAAGTGCCCTCTGAGCTTCAGATCTTCAAGTCTCGCAAGTATCAATAATCTCAAGAATCTAGACTATCATGCCTCTCCAACACCTTCTATTCCGACCGAGCTTGAGAATTTGAGAAGGTTAAGACTCAGGAAGCCTTTGGCCCAGTCCATATGGAGTCCAGAGAATCTATGTGCACTGCAGGTTTTTGGTTATTACTGTTCTAATTCACTGAGACTCACACGAGAAAGTGCATTTGGGAAATGGAGAATGAATAACATTTAAAGAGGTCTGACCAAAAGAAAATGCCTCAAAAGACTGAAGCTTCAGGATTTATTTTCTTAGTGGCATTTGTATATGCCAGTATGGGCTTGTAGCAATGTCGACTATTCTGGGATGCCTACAATACAATTATCAAAAATAGGAGTATGAGTCGCCTAATTATACCTTGGTGGATTCTGTTATGGTCATAATTTTATTAATCATGTAGTTGTGGGATTAAAAGATTCGTGTATGTGTGGCTACAGGGTTTTGTTGACTGTTTCTTGTATCTGTTTCTCATCTTCAGGGCAGCAGCAAAAAAGGAGTACGTTGCAGCGTACATTTTAGTGGTGAGCCTTTATCTGTAAGCGCTATCTTTAGTTTCAGAGTAACATTTGTGGAGGATGTGCTCAATTCTGTAGCCATCTGTGGAGCAGTTGTCCAGTTCCTGGAAGCCACCTTTTATGTGCTGTATCCAGTTTTAGGGCCTATTTCTGTCATGTTATGGTTCCATTCTTATTCCCTCTGTCCAGTTCTGGAAGATACATCTAGCTATTCGTATCAAGTTCTGGAGGCCATATCTGGCATAGTGTTTTCGGTCCTGGAGGCCACTTCTATTGTTTTGTGTCAAGACCTGAAGGCTACATCCAAATTCTCTAAAACTTTATAAAATATTCGGATCCACAGAGGAAATTTATTTTCAAATAAAACAAACAATACATAATCAATTATTTTAAAACATGATCGTTTCACATACTAAAACAGTGAAACAAAACTATACCAGCGGAAACCAAAGAAGAAGTTCACAGTTGCTTCCATTCATTTGCAACTGGCAACAACTTGCACATTTTCACAAGCAAATTCCGACTTCTCCATAGGAAAACGAAGAACTCTTACACTGCTTTACTAAGCAGTATGTCACTCAGCACATGTTCACTCTGTGTAATACAAGCATGGCATCCAAGGCTGGCAAAATCGGTTTGTGGGGCAGCCCTGTAACTCTTTATTAGATGATGTGGAAAAGCAGCAGGAAATTGATCTGGCTAAGCATCTCGTACATGTGTGCTTGCTCTAGTCCTCGGGAGGAGTGACTAAACTAGTTCTACTTAAACGAGCTACTCTCTTTGCTGAGCGCAAAAGGAAGGGAAGCAATCGACAGTGACGAGCAGAGACAGGTCTGGCACGGAAAATGACCTCATAGTGGCATCCTCAATCCCTCGGGGTACTCAGTCTTACGGCCCGAGAAAGGGGGTGGTGGGAGTGCACATGCTCACCGCCACAGGGCACTTACAATCCAGCATGGACTGACACAAGTACCACTGGGTTTGTACAAGTGACCCTTGGCACCGCTGCTACGGAGGATCTCACTCTGTACAATACTTCAGGGGCTCCTATATGTTATGTAAAATACCCCTTTTGAGTGTCAAATGTTTTTGCTTAACAACAAAATCTACATATCATTCCATGAAATGAAGGAATGCCTATGCTTTGACGTGAATACTGCCTCACACCACATTTGCAAATGTTAACGAGCATCTCAGTGGGCAGAGGTGAATAAATGAGTGTTATTTTCCTTTGACGGAACATTGTCTCGGAGTAGATAGTGTTGGAGAAAGAGACATCTGTTATTTCCACAGGGTAAAAGGCCACCACTAGGCCCCGTATGGTATAAGAGCTGTTGCCTGTAAATGGACTACTGGGATGGGGAGGAAAGGCATGTTTACAGGAGAGACAAACCTTCTGAAAAGAAGCAGAATGGGAAGTCACACCCTATCTAAATAAACAAAATCAGTGTCTCTGAGATGGCAATACTGGATGTGGCTAAAAACTTCGGCCAATTAAAAAGACTCATCTCAACCGGCCCTTATTCTACAGATACCTCTCATCCACTGGCTATGTATTCAAACTAATTTGGTACTGATACTAGACCTCTTGCTGTAATAAGCCTGCATCCTTCTTGTACGCATTTTAAGGGGTCTTATTTCACAAGTGTACAAAACCCTTTTTGTATGTGTATGAAAGATATTCTATAAATGATGCTCAGGTCTGCACAGAAACGGGGCAGTCAGAAAACCCCAGGAACAAGAACAAGAACTTTTTGTAAGCATGGATGTGCATATGGCAACTGGGAAGGATGTGCAAAAATTGAGTGCTCCTTAAGAAGTCTGAACAAACCTGGACGGCCAGCACATATTTTTCAGGGTCAAGTACACCATGTTTCGTTTTATGTTTATTTTCTCCAGTGCATAAGTAGGTCCAACCCCCTTCAACACAAACCCATTCGCTGCTGTTTCCAGTACCACACCATGGATCTGTGAAAAAAATACTACCTGCCACTAAGGCAGGGTTTGTCTCTGTATGTACAAGTGTTCTAAAGGGCCCCTTTTGCGATGGTTACCCCCACTTTTTTGCTGTCAGATGCTGTGTTTTTTTTTGTTTTTTTTAACTGTTAGTGTACTGAGGCCTGCTAACCAGACCCCAGTACCAATGCTCTCTCCCTTAAAGTATATGTTGAATGGCATAGGCCAATAAGCAAGCACCCTACCACCCCTGTAAGTCCCTAGTAACTGGTACCCCAGGCAAGGATGGTAAGGAGGGGTCAGCAGGGCTGCAGCACTTATTGTGCCACCATGAGTGACCCAAGCAAAATAGAGGTTGCAGAGCTGCCATGTCAGCCTGCACGATCAGCTTGCTGCTCGAGTGAGACTCTGCCTGCACCAGGCATAGGCAGAGTCCCTGTTACTGAATATGGTCAGGTCAGTCACCCAAAAGGTAGGCCCCCTCTAGACCAGGGAGCAGGGTGTACTGTTCCATGAGTGAGGACATTATGCACCCGTGCCTGCATTTAAACTGCAATGCTGGCCCAAGTAACCTGGGGTCCATTGGATAACATGGGCTGGCACCTGACCACTGCTCAGATGTCCAGCTTTGCAAAGGCCCGGCCAAATCCGGTCATGTTTGATATCAAACACTGTGCTTTTTCACCCTGAACATGATGCCCATGCTTTGGATTAAAAAGCAGATGTCCAGGTGGCACCCTTAGAGGGTGCCCACCAAGTTACAAAGTTCTGTAATGTTTTGGCTGGCTCTCCTGAGCAGCTGCCGCCACAGACAAAAGTCTGACCTCCTGCTGATGGTGCTAGCACCTTGACAGGATATAAGACGAAGGGTCTGGGTAGAAAGGAGGTCACAACTCCTCCCTCACAGGCTGACTACTGAGATTAGCATCAGGGCGGTGAGCCTCAAAGACTTTCCCCACTTTTAATGTGCAGAGAAAGACTCCCCTGATTGGTGGCACCAGTCTCCTGTAAACTGCAGGAGTAAAGGTGGGCTGAGGGACTCCGACCCGACAGGCTCGGAGTGCCTGAGCCTAAAGAAACTTAGGGCCTGATTTATGAAAAGTTAGCGCCACTTTTATGTAATTTTTTAATGCAAAAGCAGCACAAACGTACACTTATATTTTGTAAGTTTTGCCACATTTGCATCAAAAAATGATGTAAAGGCAGCCCGCATTTTCTATAAGTGCCAAGTTTCAAGCCTCCACTCCCTGCCAAACAACCTCCAGCAAGCCCATGGACCACCCTTGCAGCTACCAAGGCTTGTCTGTCCCCTGCACGGAAACCAACGGCCATGCGACGTTCAACAGCTCCAGGGCACCCCCCAGCAGAGAGACCAACGTCACCAGTGACCCCTCTCCTGTGGAACTGCCACCTGAACAGCGTAACTTTGACTGGAGCAGCAAAGCAGCTTTGGCACTACCAGCCCGTGACTGACAGCTAGGAACTAACTTGGCACCCGGAGCAACCGGACGAGGTGGTTAAGACTCAAGCGTCGATTCCTGATCCTGGCCCCACCAAAGCCCTCTACATCTGAAGGGTAGCGTGTGACACCACCCCAAGTCCAGTTTTGCAATGGAGTGCAAAACACACCTGCCACTGCTGACCGTTCAGTACCAACAACAGCCAAGTCACATCTGCAACCAGACTCCCTGGGCAAGGTAACAAAAGTCTGACTGCTGAATCTTGGTCTAGGTCCCCGCAGAACCTTAAGTTCCTGTGGGTTCGCCGGAACTCACCCTTCAAGTGCCCAAGTGCACACTGCTATTTTCCCCTTTGACTTCAATGGAATCCCTTTAAACCCATAAAGTACTGTATTCTTCAAAGACTTAAAAATTCACAATTCTAGTTGTACAAAAGCTACAAAGTTAGTTTTGGTGTCTAAATTAAGATTAAAATCTAATCTATTTTTCTAAATTGGTGAGAGATTTCTGTTGAGTCGTGTCATTTACATATTGTTCATGTTGATAATGTGGAGTGCTTTACACATGTTCCTCTTAGTAGCCTGACTGCTCTTTGCCACACTACCAGGGCTGAACTAGGGTTTGCTGAAAGTGAAACAGAGGTCCACTACTGGGCATTGTGCTGGTATTCCATAGTAAGACTACCTAGTCATACCATATAACCTTCACCTTGCTACAACAAGTTGTTCAAATATATATGATTAATGCAAAGGCTTCACTATTAGGACTAGACTTCCAAGGAAATGCAGTGAGCTTGCATTACTGACAGTGTTTCCAGTATACAAATATGTATGCAAAATATAACAGTTTGAAGCCATTTCTAATGCTGCTAGAATGCTCTCCGATTACATGCAAATGCATAATTTAGGATGATAGCAATATTGGTAATTGTTGGCTTTTAAAATAAAATGTATACAAAAATGCAATTTCAAAAGAATGTTTTTCTAAACTATTGTGCACGTTTAAATACCTTTCATCTGTGACATCACCCCGCAAAACATGTTTGGTGCATGCCATATTTCCAAAATTTTGTAATATTAATAATGGAGAATCGGTACAAAATCATTGTGATCAACATGAAAATAAATTATGGGACAGATTCTCAAAGAAAGTCACAAAGGTTTAACTCCAGATACGGTGCACTCACAGGTGTTTACAGAAATAGGTCTAGAAACTGTACCTCTAGAAAAACATGTGTGAATTCCATGATCGCAAGTATACACTCACATATTTGTTAATGTGAAAATCTGCTGAGCAATTTCAAGTTCCCTTTCCCTACATCCACTTTCCTCCCCCACGCCCCTTAAACACAAAGTGAAAAAAGTTTTGCTCATGCGCTTGTCAGGAGTACATTTCCAACCTTTTCCAGTTGAGTGAGGAGTTGGAGAACGCCCTTACACGTTAGTTTGCAGCTGTGTGTGGAAAACTCTCGGGGTATTCCAAGGATGGATCTACCACTACCTGCCTATTTTGAGGCCCCTGTATGTAGATTTGCCGAAAAGCTTTAAAATGAAAGCCTTACAAAAGCCCACATCTTGACAGATTAGGAGCCTCAGCATAATCAGAGAGGCTATTATCGGAGCTCAAATATATGCAAAATGCTGCCAATGCCTCAAAAGCGTGGCACCAAAAGGGAGACGTGGATTTTTAAGGGACAGAATTTCTGAAGCATCGTCTTCTTGAAAAGGGAGGTCTTTTTTTATAATAATACATCCCTGGCTTTTGATTAAATTGTGTTGATCTATTCTATTTCCCTAACCCCTTGGGAGCCTTTGAGAGTTGTATGAAAGAACATGGCACAGCCACTAAGAGATTTCTCCAGACTGGTATGCTGAGAACGGTGTTATTCTGACAGTGCTGAATGCATACTGGTTGTTTTACGAGATGAAAACTGCACCAATAAAATATTTTTTACACATGGAACTTCTTTTTTGCACAGCTTTCTCCAACTTTGCCCCATTTTCTTTTCACACCAATACAAAAATTTACCCAAATCACTGCAGGCAGAACTAGGACAAATTTAATAGAAAGTCAAGATTCAATTTATCTCTTTACCTCAGATATGTGGATGACATCTGTTTGGATACAAGCCTCTCTTTGTTCTGATGGGCCTAGACAGGAAGACAAGACCCGGTTTTGCTGCCAGTCTTGAAGCTGGCGGGAAAGTACCTCAATCACGGTTAGAGTGTTCTCTAGACGATTCTCCAACTCCTGTCGAGGGACAGTGCTCAAACGTTCCCGCGAAAAACTAGAAAGAATCCAGAGAATTTAGATCTGAGAAGAATTTGGAACACATTCCTAAAACCAAGTAAATTCAAACAAATGTGAGTTGATTTCATGTTTAGTTCTCAAACTAGCTCGTTGCTCCCTCTTCTCAACCGAAGTGGTGTGCAAATTAATTTGACAGTGGCCCCTTGAACCTCTAGACATTTGCAGGCCTGGAAATCTTGAGTCAGTTGTTAGTGACCTGGAGCTTTGGTGCGATTTTGTTATATACTAAAAAGAATCAAGCTCCTTCTGCAGTCTCAGCATGGAAATGCAATGCTAAAGTTGTGTGTATGATTTCAGTAATCCTTAGGTTTATGTGGGCAGTTGGCCTAGTTCTGAAATAGTTTGTGTTTTATCACATGAATGACTGACTCTCTTTTACCGGTCTCTAAAATATTGGTAGGTCAGGGAGGCAGTAGGTCACATATCTGCTTACTCATGTCATATGAGAACCTGTTGCCAGTTCCAGCTTGTTAGCCAGCAATATTTAAAATGTGGAGTCCATGGAACGAATTCACACTTCTAAAAGGTAAAAAACAAACTTAAGTACTAGAAGGAGGCTAAAATTCCTAGACCTTCTGAGGGTGGCACTCACTTGTGTCTGAAAGAGAGCAAATTTGGAAAGCACCCAATCACACATCAGCTTTATCACTGGCAAGACTGAGGAAAAGTCTGTTGCATGCTATGATCACCTTAAGGGTGCACCAGAATCAGCTGAAGGACAGATTTTTCTTCAGAATGTCTTGTTTAGATTCAGTCACATCTCAATGAAAGCTCAGTAATCCTAGGCAGTCGTATGCCAGGACTGCTTTTGAGCACTGCATTCGGGATGTGAATGGCACAGAATCAGTTCCATCAATCTTGCATCTAAATGGGTGATTGGGTTGGTGAATTAGTCATGGTCCAAAAGCACTCATTTTACTGACGGTCTCTGCTCCATCAATACTGAATCACTCAATGAAACGCAGCAAACATAAAAACACTTAACAGTCATATATTTAGAGTGCTTGTTTACCAGGAAGAGTCCCTTGGCACTAGTGACAGAGTGGATGTTTACAGATTACAACTCAATGACACTCATTTGATCAGCCTCAAAATGATCAATAGTTGAGCAGACTCCTGGAACCAGTGTTTCATGAGTCCACTTAACCCTCAGCAACGGCTTCATGCAATAATTTTGACGTATTAAAAACATGTTACATACAATGTATTGTGTGGAGACCTGATTGGTCCAGTAACTAAGAAGCTACTCGACCTGTAGATCTAGGGTAATCTGTTAAATTATTAGGCCCTGCAATCACGCTCCTACACAGAGCTGGAATTTGTATTCTAGAGTTTGAAGGTCCGAACATCAAGTACTAATGTGAAAATACTTTACATGTTTACCATATCATGCACTCCCTTATGTGCTCTTGAACTTCACACCACCCTACTCATTACCTCACTTGCCCTTCTGCCCCTCATTGCCTGCTAAACAACTTAAGGTGGGCTAATCAAAATACATTATGACTTCATCTGGTAAAATACTCACATTTTATGTACGCCCACGCTAGGCAAAAGCCGCATTCCCTCTAGGCTAATCCTTCTTTTCACTTTTCTGATACCAATTCTCATGTCCTCCGTGAGTGTGCGGAGATATGCTCATGGTGTCAGAAAGGGTGAGCATTGGCTATAGCACCATGAGCAACGATCATTAAATTGCTTATTAAATAGCACCCATTATTTACAACGGATTCGAAATCACAAAAACAGTGGTATTAAGCAACATGAACAAAGCAAAATATTATAGAAAAAGAACTTGTTGGAGTTGTAGATAAACAAAAGCAGTAAATTATAACCTGCCAATTTAGCTGGAAACAAACCAGCCATATCAGTAATGCAAGATTTATCCCCGGGTGATATGCATATAGGTGTGCTTGTTGAGAAAGTGCACAAAGAGTGCGGTGTTGCATTAATTACTATAACCTCTGTTTAGAGACAACAAAACTGACACTTTCGACTGTGGATGCATGAGATACAAATGTAAATTGATGCTGGCAGTTTCATTACTATGCATGCGTCACTTTTGCACCTTCTAAGGAACAATAGCACCAACAATGTACTCAAAACCGTAAATCATCCATCATCATACTTAAGCCTACAGCGAACATAAATTACTGGGAATTCTGAGGTATTATATTAAGCAGTATACATTTTTACAGCATTTAATTGGTTATTGTGGACTTTTTTCCTACAAGAAAAGAAAGCAACTCTATGCTTTATGGGCAAACATTTTGGCTGTGGGATACTGAATATTTTGATACAAGGCCAGAACTTGCTACCGCATATTTAGAAGTGCCTAATGCACCTGTCACGACACCGATACCAAGCACCACACCATGCAATAGTGTAAACATCAATAGCTGTGCCTGAAAAGAACTATTTTATAAAAACAAAAAACACACTAAAGCATGGGCTTGCATTCAGGAACTTACTTCCAGAGTAGGGAATCAGTTACAACTCCACTGTCTTGCGTGCAGGGTTTCCGCCTTCCCGCAAGGCTGGCAAAACTGGCCGAGGTATTCATGCTCTGATCCACAATCATGATTGGGGTCATCCATGTGGCAGCACTGGAGCGGGAAATGGGAGTTACATTTGTACCAACCTCTTGTTGAGGGACAGGAGACCACTCCAATTGCCCAAAGATCTCACTTGCAGAAATGTTCATGCTTTTCTCCAGCAGGTCTAAGGGCGTGAGCCAGGTGAATAAAGCAGATGTGGAAACTGGTGTCCTACTGGTGTTGGCTTCTTGCTCAGAAACTGATAATGAGATACTTTGACGCATACCAGTTAATTTTGAATCAGGATTCACACTCTTCTCAGGTAAATTAAAAGTGGAATCTCCGGTCACAGCACAAGGACTCAACAAATGTCTGCTACTTTCCAACTGGGAAGACAATGGCGTTGATGGTGGTTCTAGGTTAGATGGCTTCTCTCCAATACCCGAAGGTAGCAAACCACTGTGCAAACCATTCTCTTCTGCCATTAACATCCCAGTACCCTCTGCAGTACACAAACCACCTATCGATCTAGCAACTGTTTCAGCTTTTGACTTAATGCCCGAGGAGGCTACATTCCATGACTTGGTTGGCGAAACAGAAGTTTCATAGGGTGTGGCTTGAGAAAGGATGCTGTGCTCCAACCCATTCTCACTAATAAAACGCTCTAAGCTAGCATTCATGTCCCACTCGGTGAGTTGCAGCACAGTTTCGACCTCTGGAGGAAGAGTATTTTGCGGGCAATGCGATTCTGGACCCAGAGTTTGCTTTTTACTAGGCACCATAGCAGCGTTTTCAATGAAACGGCCATGACTGCAACTCATCTTCCTTACAGAACTTCTGTGATTTTCACAGACAGTGGAGACCTGAACAAGTTTCTGCTCACTGCAGCCTGAGGGCTCCATAACCGTCTGACTGCTATCAAATTCCACCCCAAGTATATCATCTTTTGAAGCGCCAGTTAGGAGTGGGACATCTTTCTCCTCTTGCCCACTATTAAGGAGGAGGTCTCCATTCGCATGCAAGGGTAGTATCCCGCCATTTACCATGCTGCTACTGAACTTCAGTGACCTTCTGTCCATCCCAGAACAGAAGGGCAAAGAATCATTGTCATTTATGATCTTCAAGGCTGGTGTCCTTTCGCTAATAATGGCAT
Source organism: Pleurodeles waltl (assembly GCF_031143425.1). NCBI lineage: Eukaryota > Metazoa > Chordata > Amphibia > Caudata > Salamandridae > Pleurodeles > Pleurodeles waltl. The sequence continues at coordinate 1,930,084,110 of NC_090440.1, forward strand.
TCAGTGGTGAGCATTCTGGATCCCCCCTACCACTGGGCTCAAGTGCACTCTCATCTTGAATGTTATTCAAGGACTGTGCACATCCCACAATATATGCACTTAGCACCTCTTCCTGACATGTAAGTCTACCCACAGTTAGTGCATCCCGGTTCTCCCCCTGAAAGATGGGCTCCTGATTTGTCACAGATAAAATTGCACCTAGCAACTGGTCTTGATTCCTCCCAGTCATGGCTCCAGGAGGCCCAGTGCCTATTATGCCAACAGAGCCACTACTCTGGTGCAATTTATTTGTTGAAGAAAGCAAGGGAAGATCAGGGCATAGGCAAACAGAATTTCTGGGTGGAGTGTGTGGAAGCCCCTCCCCACTGCCTGGCTCATAGCAATGATGCAGGATCGGTTCTACCTTAAATGGAACAGGCAAGGGTCCTTTGCTTCCTTTCTCACAAAGGAAAACTCTTCCTTTTTCATTTGCCTCAAGGACTTGATGATTTAATATGGCTGCTGATTGACGAGGTTCAGTTTCAGCAGCAGTTATTCGTCTCCTTTCAGGGTCAAGAGAACCATGTTCGTTTTTGAGCGGGCTATCGGCAGAAACATCACATTGAAACACCTGTTTGTATTTGCTTTCCACGGAAGGTGTAGCTGCAGATTCGATGGCAGTAGAGGAATTTGCATTGGGACACTGGTTTTCTAAATCAAAGATCGAAAGTTCCTTTTCTCCTCTAGGTAATGAAACTGCAGCAGCAGTGTCTAAATGTGAGTATGTCATCACTGTCTCCTGGCGTTCCATAGACTCAACAACAGCACTCTCATCTGGACACAGCCCTGTCAAGATGCATTTACCAAGGTCCTTGGGTTGCAGGTGGGACTCACTGGTTTCTGGCACTTCTAATGGAAGGACTAAGGATTTGTGCTGCGTTAAATTAGAGGCGAACTCTCCTTTTTGTGTTACAATACGCTTATGATCCTTGGGTGTGTTCCTTGTGAAGTAGGAGTAAAGGCCTATGCTTTCCACATCATCTGACACAAAAGGTTCACCTTCTGAAGCCACCTCGTTTATACTGGGCTCTACAACAACAAAGGGAAGGAGAGCATTACTAAGTGTCTGTAACGGGAGACACATGTTTTCTGTGCCAGTCTCCGTGATGGTACTGGTGAAAGGCAAGTGGGAGCCCAATTTGCCCTGTGTTCCAAGCATCTGCTGAGGCTGAGTATCAGCCCAAATACTGTCTGGCGTCCCCATCTCGGAAACATGAGCCATCTGTAAAAAGAAAATGAATAAATAATTACAATAATAAATTAATTAAAATAAAACCCATCAATTATATTAAATGCAATTAGGAAAGGACTGAAAAGGAGTGTAAGCAACTATACGAAACGACTAGAAAACAAAATCAATTAATATGTAATCAGTACGGAAAATAAATATATATTGCTAAACAGTCTATTTTACGATTAGGTGATTCAGGAAAACAACACTTTGGACCTATATCCTGAAGTCTCTGTTAAGGGACTTAAATGAGCGGTTTACAAATAGCTCGAAAGAATACATCACCCATCAATTATCATCAGAAAGAAAAAAGCACTTTATTTCACCCCCAAAGCTCGCTGGAGGGATAAGGCCCCAAAGCCAGAGACATTGGTCTATCGTACAGAGAGATGATTCAGTTGGCCACTTCGGTCCACCTAAATTATGTGACCCTCCTCTAAAGGCTACCATGAGTTGTGAGGAAAATCAACAAGTGTGCAGAGGCATATAAAGACAGCTTTAGCCCTGCAGCTTGAGGCAACTCATAATAGCATGTTAGAAGGGTCCAAGGACATGAGGGACAACATACAGTTTTCATTCCATTTAGAAACACAGACTGCAAGTCCACAAATATGGCAAGAAAGAGAGTTCCACGGAACACCATGATCAATAAGCTAACACAAACATTTTAAATTGGGAATATCTCGGCCATGGTTTTCAAGGGATGGACATTTTGCAAGAACTTGCCTTCGTAGGCATCTTGTTCAGTAGGGGGGTGAGCATCCTCTTGCTGGACAGAAAGCATGCTTGGTTTGGGAGCTTGGGTTCGGAGGTAGCATTGGGCTGCAACATTAGATCCCTGAGGGGTGTTCGCACCCCTGACTTCCGCAGCACCTTTAATGGGAGAGAACAGAGACCGAGGTTAAAGAAAGCAATTAAAGCTGCAGTACAATAGATGACAGAAATGGAGAATACAAGAGTAGACCAACAACCCATTCACACAAGTATCAAATTATTTAGCAGTTCACTGGTCAGGTGATAAGGTTTCGCCATATCTCAATCACCCTTCAGAAACGAAAACGAACACATGCACGGTATTTGGTATTTAGGCAGAAGCAGTTTAATCTGAAAGTTTGTGAGCATTGGCAGCCCTTGCAGGGATGCATGTGGCGCCCAAGTTAAAAGCAGTGAGCTTCACGTAGGTGTAGCTGGCGCAATGCTGAACCTTTATATGAGATGCGTAAGTACTTCAGCTGGAGCTTCTACTATTTAATCCCATGAAAGGTGGGGAATAGAAGTGGCACTATGTTATTGTACATGAACCAATGTATGCACTCATTGTTTTGGGTAATAAGACCTCCTGGTCAGTGTCTGCTGCCCTCCCCATCTCCTCTGGCTGCTGCCTCTGCCATTTGCTGGGATTAACTGAGAATCTCCTGACTCTCAGTTAGAGACCCTCCTCCCCTGCAGACTCGTCCCTGCGCCTCATCTGCTGGCCATCACAAGTAAGTATTTCTTTCTCTCCGTCGCCCCTTCACTCTTGCTTTTTCTGCCTTTTTCCTCTCTTGTTTTTCCATTCTCCCCTCTTTCCTCTGCCCCACTCTCCCCCTTGAAGCACCTTTCCTGCCCTCCAGCCTCCAAGCTGACCACTCCCCCCCACCCCTCCCCTTCTTAATGGAGGCCACAGTGCTGTGAGAGGGCAACTGCACTGACCTCCTGATCAGCGTCTGCGGCCCTCCCCGGCTCCTCTGGCTGCTGCTGCCTTTTGCTGGGACGAACTGAGAGTCTCCTGACTCTAGTTCGAGGCCCTCCTCCACTCACAGGCTTGTCCCCGCTCCTAATCTCTGGTGGTGTAGTGGCCATCCCAAGTAAGTATTTATTTCTCTCTGTTGCTCCTTCACTCTTGCTTTTTCTGCCTTTTCTCTTTTTTTCCTTTTTCCTTTCTCCCCTCTTTCCTCTGCCTCCCCGTGAAGCACCTTTCACACCCTCCCGCCTCCCAGCTGACCGCTTCCTCGCCCCCCTCTCCTTCTTAATGGCGGCTGCGCTGCTGGCATGACAAAGGCAAGACCGTCAGCCCCAGTCCGCTCCTGGACCGCGCCCAGCGCCAGGAACCCTGGCTCTCCGTTAAACCACCCCCTGGACTGCCTCCGTTACAACTTCGAATCCGTACACAAGTCCTCACACGTATCAAGACCATTCCAGAAGAACACTGCACCACCATGGAACACCTTCACTTCCTTGTCCATTCCAACCACAACTCCTCCATCCACGTCACCCTGGTGTACAGGCCACCCGGCCCGCCCAGCTTTCATAGATGACGTCGCTACCCTCCAGGCCCTGTTGTCAGTCGACTACCTCCTCCTCAGTGACGTGAATTTCCAACTAGAGGAACCAAACACCAACGCTCTACTCGGCAACCTCGCCACCATCAGCCTCAGGTAGCTGGTCTCCACACCCACTCACATCGCAGGACACACACTGGACCCCATCTTCACCTGAAGCAACCGGATCACCATCAAGACCATCTCTACCCCAGACTGGACCGACCACCGCTGCATACACTTCACAATCACAACACCCAGCAGCCGAACCCGCTTCTCCAGGACCCCCCAAAGGAAATGGAACAAAATCACCAACGAGCACCTCACCTCATTGCTCGCCAAATCCCTCCCTCCAACGACACCAACACAGCAGCAAGCAATCTCAACACACCAACACTCTAGCCCCTCTCCGGCTGACATTGGCCAAACACGTACCTAAGAAAAACAGCTGGTTCACCACTGAACTCCAAGTATCAATAGCATAACCGCAGAAGTTTAGAGAAGAAATGGAGGAACAGCCAAACCAGCGAAGACCTCGCCTCATTCAGAGCCGCAACCGCCGCCCACTGACGAAAAATCAAGAAAGCAAGGAAGGATACACTCCGGGAGGGCGTCAACTCCTCCGCACACAACTCTAAGGAACTCTTCTCAGTCATCAACGAGTTCACAGATCCCCTGGTCACAGGACCTCTGCGACAAACTCGCCTCCTTCTTCGACCACAAGATTCAGGACATCTACAACAGCTTCCTCACAGAAAATCCTGTCGCTGGAACCTGTGACTGACCCACCCCCCAGAACCGACCCAGACCATCCACAGCTGGTCCACGCTCACCACAGAGGAAACAGTCAACATCATGAACAGCACCTACTCTGGGGCCCCCTCAAACCCTTGCCCGCACAACATATACATCAGAGTCAGCGCATCCATTGCCTCCAAGCTCCGGAACACAATCAACTGCTCCATCAACATGGGCACCCTCCCCAAGGACTGAAAACATGCCAAAATATGCCCTTTCCTGAAGAAACGTTCGGCCAACCCATCAGAACTAAAGAATTTCTGGACCATCTCGCTGCTACCCAACCCGCCAAAGTACTGGAGAAATAATCAACACGCAACTTCGGAATTTCATCGAGGCCTACAACTCCTTGAACATCTCCCAGTAAGCTTTTGCAGTAACCACAGCACAGAGACAGCCCTCCTGGCAGCCACCGATTACTCCTAGACCGCGGCCACACCGCAGCACTCATACTCCTCTATCTCTCAGCAGCATTCAACACGGTCTCCCACAGCACTCTGTGCACTAGACTCCACTACACAAGAATCTGCGGAAGAGCCCTTGAATAGATCTCCAGGTGGACGCAGAGGGTCAGACTCCCGCCCTCACTGAGTAAAACACTGTTCAAAGCATACATGGCCCCTCTCGCTGCCATCGTCAGAAGCCACAGTCTGAACATCGTGTCATATGCCAATGACAAACAACTCATCATTTTCCTCACCGAAGACCTGGACACGGCCAAAAGGAACCTCCACTCAGGAATGGAAGCAGTCGCCACCAGGATGAGAGATAGCTGCCTCAAACTCATCTCCGACAAGACTGAGCTCATCATCTTCGGAAACGCCACCTCAGCTTGGGACGACTCCTGGTGGCCCACATACCTCGGCGCCCCGTCCCCTGCACTGACTGAGCACACCCACAACTTAGGGATCATCCTCGACTCCTCCCTATCCATGACCCACCAGGTAAACTCTGTCGCCTCCTCCTGCTGGCACACACTCTGCAAACTTCAGAAGATCTTCAGATGGATCCCAGCAGACTGTCGCAGGACAGTTACCCACGCCTTAGTCACTAGCAAGCTCAACTACGGCAACTCTCTCTACGCCGGCACCTCAACTAGGAACATCTACAAACGACAGCTCATCCAGAACGCTGCCGCCAGACTCATTCTAGACCTCCCTCGCCGAGAACACATCTTCCAACACCTGAGGACCCTCCACTGGCTACCGGTCGAGAAGCGAATCACCATCAAGCTTCTCACCCACACGTACAAGGCCACACACAACGAAGGACCAGCCTACCTGAACCACTGTCTCTCCTTCCACACCCCCGCCAGATCCCTCTGCTCCACCCAGATGGCCCTGGCCACCATCCCTAGCAAAACCACCCCCGAAGGATGATCCTTCACCTACACTGCAGCAAAGAGCTTGAATAACCTCCCCCTGCACCTCAGACAAAGCGTGTCAAGACGTGGCTCTTCGGATGAGGCCTCTCCCCTCCAGCGCCTTGAGACCCTCACGGGTGCGTAGCCACGCTTTACAAATACTGATTATTTGATATATTTGTCATGTTCTTTGACCTTAAAGTAGTGTTGATGTCTGTCTAATATACGCAAGTGCTCACATCTGCACCAAAAACACCATCTTTGTCCTTTCATCCACTGGTGTGTTAACCCGATTTAATACCAGAAAAAAAACACAGCGTCACAAATTAATTTTATTTTGCTCTTCACAAGTTTACCAACCTGATACATGGCATAAAACCATCAGCTACTTCTGGCTTTTCAGTCAGAAGCATGATGCGTTCTGGGGCTTGTAGTTTTGCTTTTAATAATGTCATTATGGGCTCAGAATTTCCAACATGAAAAGTGCTGCTGCTTTAAAAGCCAGAATTGGCCAAAGGGGTCTTACATGACATGGCGGTTGGTACTAACTATGTTTTTAAATTTTACAAAGTCCTCTAGTCCATTTCAAAAACTCTACTTGTTCACATACAAAACCAAAAATAAGCTTGGCTCACATATTTCTATTACAACAGGCACTGACAATGCCAATCATTTTTACATTTATGTAGCAAAGTTTTATATTCTATGCTTCACTATCACACAATATGGATGCAACATCAGTATAATTTTCCATAAACAAAAATAAGTATAAGAAAAATGCAAATGGTACGAGCGGCAACAGAACTTTCTTTCACATCCACAACAGGAAGCCGCAGTGCAAGCTTCTCTTTCTCACAAAAAAGGTACAACCTCAGCATCTACAGTGCAAATGCCCATAACTCATAGAACAAGTACGGAAAAGCAGTGGAAATGTCCTTTCTTTATAGAACAAGTGTAGCGTGGTAGCAGTAGTTCAGATATCCTTCTCTCAACGGACTGGTGCAGGTGGGGAAACTCTAATGGCAGGGTCCATTCTAAAAAGAACGGATGCATCATGGCAGTAGCAAACAAAAATAAAAACCTTCCCTCTCTCAATAAAGGAAACAATATTACAAGCTTCATTTCACTGCAGAGTAGCTCCAGCACTGCTGCAGTAGGTGTGAAAGCTTCCGTCACTGTCTGAACACATATAATTAAGGTATGCGTGACCTGTATATCACACATAACTCTTAAGAGCACATGTGAAGCCCACTGTGGCGAGTGTACAGGTGGTTGAGTGAGTCAAGAGTTAATACACAAATGCCCTAAGGTAAATAAAACCTGCACAACGCCATGCAGTTATGTCATTGATGATGTCATTGCAAATATTGGAGTGATATTATCAATGATGTCATAGAACATTCAGGGGTGTGGAATTCCTATAGCCGAAGCCCAGGACATATTGTTTGGGGTCAAGAACAAGTATTTCATGTTTATTTTGTCCTGGGGACAAGTTGGCCTAACCCACTACAGCACAAACCTTTTGGCTGCCAGTTTACAGTACCACATTATGGATCAGGGAAGGGCATTGTCTGCAGTTTAAGCAGTAGTTTTGTTCATATGTTAGTGCTGTTCAAACTTGTATTTATGGTTCATTTACACAAAGCCTTTATTATTAGTCGGTCTAAGAAAATGTAAACTCGGACTGTACTTCTGACTGAGGTTCCAGCATAAAAATGTGTACACATTTGTAAAGTTTCCCACTATGAGGCTATGTATAATGCTCCATGAATGCTCTCTTATAAGATGCAAATATTTGCAGACACTTGAAAGCAATATCGATGATTCTTTGCTTTCAAAATAAAATGTTCACAAAAAAATGCAACTAGGAAAAAAAATGTTTTGATGAACTAACTCCTGTGAAATTTTACATACCATTTCTAGTAAAATGTTATTCGTAATGGAAAATCAGTGTAAACAAGCATTACAAAGTCAATAGGTCTGATATTGGTGGTCAAACTTTTGGATTTGTGATTGTATCTTGTTTGAACATGGTTTTTGTTAAACTTTATTGTTGTAGGAGCTGTTGAGCCCTCACCATTATAACAAACATTCCCAAAAGCAAACATTTTTGGTCTCAAAAAGCACACACTGCCACAGTAATTCCTGGCATTGAACAAAACTACTTTGTGTGCTAATATGTTCTTTCTGAAAGAGCAGAATGTCACTCTCAATGAAGCCAGCCAGACAAAAGGTCTTGGTTAACACCAGACCTAATTAGGGACCCAATTCTTAAAGAAAGTCACAAAAGTGCATCTATGGTATATGTCCCTGTATCAGTGCAGATTTACGCCTTTCATGAATTGACAAGAATTTAAAAAAGTAGGCCATAAAATCACTCGAAGAAAATATTTGTGAACTGCATTTTAGTATGTGAAAATATGCATGTGTAGATTTGCTCATGCGAAACTCTTTTCACTTTCCCTTCAAACCATTTTTACCCAAATCCTGGAAGGAGGTTTACTTCTGCCCTTTATAGGAATACATTTCCAACCTTTCTCAGTGTGGGAAAAGATTAGAGAAGAACTAGTGAAAACCCCTAAAACTTGCAAGTTAGTAGATTAGCACAAATGCAAACAGGCACTCCAACCCTGGAACTTTTGCTTACCGCTACTTCCAGCTCCAGTATGTTGATCTGCAGAAAGGTGGCATGGCAAAATAAGGAGCATATTTATGAAAGAGTTTTGTCGCCCTTGTCTGGTGCAAGGGCGACATAAGAGTAACGCAACTGTTAAGTTAGATTTATCAAGACACACCAGGCCACCGTGTGTGGCCCTAACTGGCTTGATTAATCCAGAGTAACCTAACGCAGTGCAAAGCGCTGCACTGCGTTACTGTGCCCTGGGAAGGCGTTCCATGGGTGGAGGTTGGGTGTTCCCACAAAACCACCAATGGATTTTGGCACATTCGTCATAACTGGTAAACCTGGGAATGCGTCAAAATACAACACCCCCCCCAGGTGAGCTGTATCTAGAAGAAATATCTTAATTTCTTCTTGTTGCTTACTCTTTCTACATGTGCTACATTCAAAATACCTCTCACAATTGTTTTTTTTTTTTGTTTTTTTTTTTGCAGGAAGGTTCCTTCCTGCACAAAAACAAACATGGGTGGCGGTTGGGCGTTCCCACGCATCCACCAATTTATTTTGGCACATTCCCAGATTTGTCATAACTGGTAGACTTGGGAATGCGTCAAAATACAAAACCTCCCCAGGTGAGCTGTATCTAGTAGAAATATTTTTAGTTCTTCATGTCGCTTACTCTTTCTACGTGTGCCCCTACCTGCACAAAAACAATCCTGCTTATAATGCAGGTACCCTTGCACCATGAAGCAAGGGTGTCTGTGTTGGGGCTAGGCAGCACATTATGCGCCAGTGCAGGAAAAACACAGGAATGCGCTGTACAGGTGACTTGCTGTGCTGCGTGGTTTCTTAGTACATATGCCCCTAAATGAATTACTAGTATTCAAACCCTTCTATATTATGAGCCCTGGCATAATTGGCGAGGGTATTATTGGAGTTTTTCTTTATGAGATTTCTTTCATAATTTGTCACTGCACGGCATGGCACCTAAGGAACAAGTGACTTGTAAAGCAACCTGTCCCACAGACAAGTAGATATTTACTAAACTCCACACCCCTCAACATGTCATGAGTGATGTAATATGTGAGGTCATTTGAAGTGCATGGCGGGGGTGTGAGTTATCTTAGGGCATGAGTTATAGTCACTTGATATAATTATAACAACAGGTGAATTTCTGTGGTTTGATTAGTTTAAAATAACATATTTTAACAGACTGTTTCACCTAACTAGAATAGCCCTTTAACCTTTGTTTTTTTCAGTGAATATCTAAACATTTTTTTTTAATACAAATGAAGATACAATTAACATACCTAACTATATCATCACTTTAACCTTTGCTTTTTCTAGTGAAATGCCAGTTTGTTTTTAATGTAAAGTAATATTTTATTACCAGACGTAAAGCTAACCCCCACTGCACCAGCCAAAGGCCATGCACTGTAGGCAGTTGACTGCTGAGCCGGGCCTGTTGTGGCCAGGACCTGCATTCAAACCCGACGGGCAACCAGTACTCCCCCCCCACCCCCCCCAAAGGCAGGGCAGGTGTTTGGCTGCAGGGCCTGCGGTGCCCACATCACCTATCCTAATATATATATATATATATATATATATATAAAAATAAACTTGCAGGCGGCTGCCAGTAGGTAGTTATAGTTAGGACCTAGTTTCCATAGGAAAAGTGTTTTTTGTTTGCCCAATAACTTTGGCGTTGTTTGACGAAGCTTCACAAATTTTTAAACACTAGTACTACAGTCTGTGCAGCTGCTGTGTTGAAAGTTTCGGGGTGACTTGCCAGTTCGGGGGCTGAGAAAAAGGAAGGGGTTTAGTCCCAGAACTCTTTTTCCCCTTACAACTTCCCCGACTACAACCCGAACCGCTGGACGGAATAATACCAAATTTGGCAAAAAGTTAGCCTTTGGTCCAGAAAGCGCCATTTTTGTGATTTGGTGTAAATCCGTTCAGTAGTAGATATTAAAGGAAAAAGAAATGTGTATTTCTGTGCGGATGAAGCACAGATCTCATGGTGAGATCTGATTGGCTGCCGGCACTTTAACCAGGAAGTGCGGGCAGCCATTTTGAGACCAATATACATGATAGCACCATTTAAATAATCTACAGAACTAAAGCTTAAATATGGAGTCAAAATGCAAATTAAAGATTATATATATTACCTACTGGAAGTCGCCAGTCATTAGTTATAATTAGGACCTAGTTTCCACTGAAAAAGTGTTTTTTTTAGTTGGCTATATTTTTGGTGCCGTTTGACGAATCTTCACAAACTTTTCTCAAAAAGTGTGCCCAAGGGTCTTGTTGTGCATGGAAATGTTTGCGGTGATCCGTCAAGCAGGAGCTGAGAAAAAGGGTCGAGTTAAAAAAAAAAAAAAAAAAAAAAGAGTGCATTTCCCATGTTAATTCCCATAGAGATTTTCAACACCTCTACAGCCCGAACCACTGGAGAGAATTACACCATATTTGGCACAAAGGTAGATCTTTGTCCAGAAAGCAGCCTCTCTCTTATTTGGTGTAAATCCGTTCAGTAGTTTCTGAGATATTAAAGGAAAACCAAATGTGCATATCTGGGCGGAGCCTAAGCACGGATCTCATGGTGAGATCTGATTGGCTGTTAACATTTCAAACACAAAGTTATGGCAGGCATCTTGGGACCAGTATATACGATAGCACCCCATTGAAATGCATTGTAGTGAATGGCAGGTTTGGGTCACAAAAAGGAGAACATATAAAGGGTGATAAATTTTAGTTACAATATAAATCATTCGTTGATTTTACCATACTCATTTTAGGAATCATGGTGTGTTCTAAAGTGATTTTACCATGTTGGGATTTCATAAATCATGTTTAAGAGAAAACAGTTTTCTCATGATTTTCCCATAGACGTTATGGAAGGTGTTCCTTACGCTAAAATGAGAGCACATTTCCTGTAAATTCACACTATCTTTCTCAGCCATATGAGAACGAAGTCTGACATTCTCAGTAAAATATGTACTTCCAACAAGAGTAGCCTGTCAGTTTATTCCCTTGTGTTCTACTGCAGCCTCCCAGAGTGTTCTAAAGAACAACTAGAGCACTAACAGTCTTACTGTGACCTGTGTGAGACACCTGAAGCCATCTTGATTAAATCAAACTGGTAACACTTAAAACATTTAAGGCTCGATTTTGAGTTTGGCAGACGGAAAACCTACGTGGCGACCTCCCCACCGGAGTTAATAAGAGTTTCCCACTAGGTCAGCGGCTGGCCTAGCGGGAAACAGGCTACAGCATTGTCTCTGGCTAGTAATCGAGCTGGTGGCAATGCTGTAGCCTGCAGGGTGCACCGGCACCTTGCAATGTTCACTGTCTGCTAAGTGAGGGTGCTGGCCAGGGGGGCTCTTGCACTGCCCAGGACAAATGCATGCGCCCCCCTTGGAACACCCTACAACCGTTCTGTGCCTGCTTTTTCATGGCGGTGGTACTGCCATAAAACCACTAGCGGAGAAGTGGGTCGTAATCCCCAGGGCATCGCTGATTGCCACGCTGCACTTGCGGATTATGACCACCACCTCCAGATCCTGGTGGAGCTGGCGGTTCCCCGACGGCCCGACCGCCAGGATTAAAATGTGGCACTTGGACCACCACTGTGGCAGCGGTCCGACCACCAGACTCCTAATGACCTCCTTAATGTAGAAAGGAACGAAATGAGCAGATTATTTGGTCACAGAAATTATGTTTAGTGCTGTAGAAAGGAAAATTAGGACACGTTTTCAGTGAGTTCTCAAATATCTTCCTCTTCTATTTTATTAAAACATTCTGACATGCAGAATTAAACATGCACTTTCAACACTAGCAGCAGACTGCCAAGTTAACTCCATTGTGATCAGCAGCTTTACTACATGCTTTATTACATTACTAATGAGCAACTAGACTAACATTCTGAATTTATGCCAAAACTGTGGCATATCTGAACGTCATCTTGATGGAATTTAAATGGAAAACTGAAAGGATTTTCAACTGAGGATACTGCTGTAAGTGAGGATTTTAGGGAGCTTCATAACAAATAACTCTCCCAAAATGGCCACCAGAGGGAAAAAAGAGCCCACATGTAGCACATATATCAACCAAATGCAGCTTAAGTATAGCCCAATAACAGAAGTATGCCAACACGAAATTGTTGTTTTTTTGTGTTATTTTGCAGTTTTACATAGCGCAGACATGACCTGAAGGTATTGGAGTGCTTTACAGGAGCATCAGTTACATGGCAAAAGGACACATTCATTTTGGTTTGGAGATATTAATTGATTTGTCCATAAACACAGGACATCAAGCTGATGCCAAAACTTGAACCTGGTTCCCCAATTGCAAAGTCTGCAGCTTCGGCTGTAACGCCACATCCTTCCTCCTAAGTGTAACAAATAATCAAGGGATCAACTGGATATAAAATCATAAAGATAGCAAATAATGTAAATGTGCTTTGTCGCTATTTGAGAACTCAGAAAATATGCCCTTATTTTAGTTTTTTATAGCTATAGATTAAATAAATGGGAGGGTCTTATAGGAATAAGACCCTCTCATGTTTATAATTTCTAAAATAAATGCTTTAGCTATTACAGTTTGGATTACATCAAGATGACGTCAGGCGTGCCACACTGTTGTACAAAAAAATATATATAAATAGAATGTTAGCAATCTAGTTGTTCATTAGAATACTGCTGGGAGGCAGAGGTCAGGAGCATGGACTCAGGTTAATTGAGGGCAGGGACGAGGATGCAGAGGCAACAAGTTGAGCACGCTTGGAAGGGGCAAGGGGAAGTGGCAGCAAAACAGACCATGGAGGGCAGCGTAAAAGGGGGGCATGGGCAACAAACCAACCATGTAGGAGAGGCAACAGAGTCTGTGGCGATATAACAGACCACTAAGGGCAGAAGGAAGAGGCAGTGGCAGTACAACCATACATGCCAATATACCAGATTCGGGCAGGAAACTGCCAATGTTTTTAAGCCCAAAAGGGTTTTATTTTATCCGTCGCCTGCCTAAAATCTCCTCCTTTTCAATGTAAGTCAAAGGGGAAAATCAATTCCCCAGGTTTTACTTTTATCAAAATCTCCATGTTGGCAAGTATGGTACACTGGATCACATAGGGCAGAAGGAATGGGGTAGGGACATGGACTCAGGTAACAGGGGGCAGGTGGGAGATGGGCAGAGGCACCAAACTGACCTTACAGGACAGGCATCAGGTATTGCAGCAGCACAATACACCACACAGGGCAAGCTGGACGGCAGTGCAGCACAACGGACCATGAAAGCAATAGGGAGGGACAGGGTCATGCACATGGACAACAGAGAGCACAAGGAAAAGAGGCAAGAGCAGCATGATGACCATATCGGACAGGCAGAAGGGGCCGTTTCAGCATAACAAACCATGAAAAGTAGGAGGGGGGATAGGGGCACAACAACGGACCAGGCAAGGCAGGAGCCAGTGGATAGGGGCATACACAAGAAAAACTGAAGTCAGGGGGCTGGGGGGCTGGTGGCCAGCAAGCTGGCCAAGGACAACAAGCGCAATGGGAACTGGAAGCACAACACACCATGGAGAGCAAAAGTGAAACCATAAGGGCATACACACAGACAATGGAGGAAAGGTGGGATGGGGTCAACAGCAGCAAGCTGACCACACAGGGCAGGTGGCAGGGGCTGAGGCAGCACAGAAGACCATGCATTGCAAGAGAGAGGTTTAGTGGCAGCAAAACAGCTATGGGGAGCAAGTGGTTGGGGGCAGGGGCATGCACAAAGGACTATGGAGGACAGAAGGGAGAGGTAGGAGCTTCACAACAGACCACACAAGGCAGGCAGTAGGAGCAGTTGCAGCACAATAGTGCATGGAGGGCAGAAGGGAGCGGCAGCAAAATGGACCGTGGAGGACAGGAGGGAGGGGATAGGGACAAGGAACACAGACAGGCAGGTGGAAGGGACAGACAACAGCCATCTGACCATGCTTGGCAGGTGGGAGGGGCAGTGGCAGCTTGTTGGACATGGCCCTTTTTGCAGCGTTTTCCACAAACTTTTTGCCTTCTTCCTCCTTTTTTTCCTGACTGTTTTTTGTTGGCTTTAGGACACTGAGCACTTTACCACTGCCAACAAGTGCTAAATTGCATATGCTCTCTATCTAAAATGTATTGGTGATTGGTTTATCGATGACTATCATATTTGATTTACTAGTATGCCCCTAGTATAGTGCACCATGTGTGCGCATGGCCTGTAAATCAAATGCTACTAGTGGGCCTGCAGCTCTGATTGTGCCACCCACATGAGTAGCCCTCAGGCTTGTCATTGCAGTGCCTGTGTGTGCAGTTGTATACTGCCATTTTGACCTGGCAAGTGAAACCTTCCCTTCTACTACAATGAAGGCACCTATAAGGTAGGCTGAGGGCAGCCCCACGGACAGGGTGCAGTGTATGGAAAAGTCAGGACATGTATTGGTGTGTTTTACATATCCTGATAGTGAAATATTGCTAAAATTGATTTCACTATTGCAAGGCCTGTCTCTCCCATAGGATAACATGGGGATTGCCTTGAAATATCTATCAAGTTTAATTTCCCATGAGGAGCAAATAGAGATGCTGAGTTTGGGGTCTCTGAACTCACAATTTACAAATACATCTTTTGGTGCAGCTGGTTTTTAAATTCTAAAAAAGCGGGCATTTTCCTACTTACCCATTCCATGCCTATGCCTGGGTGTGGAATACATGTCTGGGTCAGGATGACAGTTGGGCTGTTTGCAAATTCACTCTAGACAGTAACACAAAGGGAGCTGAGGTGTGCTGTGTATATCCTGATGGGTCTTCCTGAGCTAGAATGGTGGGAGGAGCTGACACTTGCACCTGAATAGGGCTGTGCCTGTCCCTAAACAAAGCAGTCTCCAACTCCCTGGAGTGTGTCTGGGGCCAGGGCAGGAAAGACTTCTCTTTGAAGTTTGCCTACTTCAAAGACAGAAATGGGTATGAGTATTGGACTTCTGACCCCACAAAGTTAGAATCCTTCTGGACTGAGGACATTCTGCGAGGAAGAAGAGCAGGATGCTATAGGAGGGACTGTCCATCTTGTTGCTTTGTTGTGGTGGCCTGCTGCTTCTGTCCTGGGAATGAAAGGACTGGACTTTGCTTTCTACATCCTGCTTCCAGAGGTTCTCCAAGAGCTTGGTCTGAGCTTGCCCCCTGTTAAAAAGTCTCAGGGACATCAAAGATGTCATACGCTAGCATCAGGACTCTCTCGCTGAGAGTCCTGACTTGCCAAGTGGCACTAAATCTAGTTCCTGGGCCCTTAGGAGTAAGTTCTGGTACAACCAAAAAGAAACCAAGCACATGCACTCCACAGCGACTTCAGAACCTGCGCTGCTGTCCATCTCCGCACCCACTGCCTGCACTGGAGCTGTGGTCCCTACTGAGTGCAACAACTTTGAACGACACCGCAGGCCCAATGCCGCTGCAGCACTTCCGAATTCACACCACAGCGTCAGTCCTGAGTGCTATATCACCGACATTCATGACACCAGACCCCACTGCACCACCTGTGGCCCCGTAGTGTGCTCTCAATACTGCAAATTTGCCGCCTCGCATTTTGACCTGCTGGTTTAATCTGCCTTGTTGTAAGGAACCAACGGCTCACCACAGACGCTGCATCCTTCCCCTGCAACCATAAGGAGCCGACACCTCACCTCCCCTGCCTAGCAGTAAGAAACCAATGCCTCACTTCCCGGGCAGCAGTAAGGAACCAATGCCACACTGGATCCAGCAACGCCTCACCTCCCCAACTTCGCCCAATGTCTTTCTTTCTTTCTTCACCGTTTTCCAAGGTACTGTACCTGAGGTCCATGCAACTCCGTGACCGGCTAGCATTCCTTCACGAGTGGCGTCGGACTGTTGGGAACGAGTCCGCCAAGATGCCGTTACAACCTCAGTTGGAGCGATTGTGTTTTTAAGCGCATTACTAAGATTTAATCTTTGAAAATTCATAAGAGACATAAAGAGACTTTAAAAAAAAAAAATCGGATTTTTTCCTATAATATTTTTCAGACCAAAAACAATCATAAAAATAATCACAAGGAGGCCTTGTTTGTTTTCTTTTTAATACATCTTCAGACGACATAAAACACAGCCATAGTATCAGCAGTTAGAGATGATCTTCTCCCAGCTGTAGAACAAAAGCTCTAGCTTGGGAAGAGCATTAAAGAATATTGTAAGGTTTTCTGGGGTTATGGTTTCAAGGACCCAGGAGCCTTACTTTTTTCAACTAATGCTGGGCTGGGGGGCTCCAGGCCTCCCTGCAGGACCCCACACATCAAACAAAATTTTGGTGGTACCCCTCCCCCTTCTAGGGACATTGCAAAAATCTAAAATACATGCAACACTCGCAGGGCTCCTTGAAGAAGCAGTGAATATTAAAGAAGAGGCTGTGGACGGTTTCACAAGGAACGCCTACTTTTTTTTTTTTTTTAAGCTAGAGGGCCACAGGGAAGCCTCAGGGTCCCCTGCTCCCTGCAAGCAGCTCCATTTCTCTGGGTCTGTGCAGAAGCTGGCAGTTTGTATTGTTTAAGGAGTGTTACAGTGTCCAGCTGGGGCACCCCAGACCATTATTCTTCTTTGGGACCACTGGGAAGCCCCACGGCCTCCACCAGCTTCCTGCTCCTACATGTGCAGGTCTAATTTTTTTTTTTTTTTTTGTTTAATGGGGTGCCCATCCAGGCGACCCACAGCTGCTGCCTTGTTGGGGTCTGCAAGGGGAGGCCCAGGACTCCTGCAACCCTGCCAGCTCCCCTGCCTGTAACCATACAGGTGCAGCAGGATCCGCATTGCTTCCACCCTGCGGGAGAAGTTTTTACTTTATTTCCTTGGAGTGGAGTAATTCACTGTATATTCCTGCCCATGACTACGGAACAGCTTTGTGCTCCTGTCGAAGAACATTTTACTTTCACTGCCTGCGCTCTGGTGTCCCAAGGGTAGGGAGGGGGTAAGGTACCAAGGCCATTGTATGGCTATGAAAAGGGGGGGGGGAATGAATACACAAAGTTTTTGAGCATTAATTGGTCAAGAACTACTTAACATATTTTTACACCATTTCACAAAAATCACTCTATCAGGACCAAGATCTAGCTTTCAGTCAAATTTGGAGAAGTTTTGGCTGTAGCTGTGTCTAAAGTTCCTATGGAAAAATAAATAAGGTAAACAAGGTTTGGGTCCCCGCCACCCCTTAACTTTTCCTCAACCCCCACTTGAGAGATCACCCCACAACTTTCCAGGCAGGAGCTGAAAAGGTTTTGGGGGGAAAGATTAATGAAGACTCGTCCAACGGCACCAAAGATATAAGCAAACCAAAAAATGCCAAAACCCAGTGGCAACCACTGTGACAGCATTCTGCTTTTTTTACAAGGGGCACATCAACACACAAAGTAGTATCCTTCAGTGCCAGGGACTACTATGGCACTATGTGATTTTTGTTAAGACCAAAAATAGTTTTTTTGCTTTTAGCCACAGTTTTGTTATATTTGGTATCAGAACAAAACACACATTGACAAAAATCAAAAACTGACAACCAACGCCAGACTTCTGGCTTTGTTAATGCTTGTTTATTTGTGTTTCCCATATTCTTGCAAAAAAGGGGTTAACAAGGATGTTTCATTATTAATATCTTTTGGAAATACTAGCATGTATCAAGTCTGTTTTTATTAATGATGCTTCAATAAAATGGTACCTAAAATTACACCAGAGTTTAGCAAGCCTTTTTTTGTAGTTGCTTATTGTGTACTTTTTATTTTTAAAGCAAAGAAACATCAATCTTGCTTTCGAGCTTCTGCAACATCGATTTTGATCTAATCAGAGAGAATTATGGGAGCATTATGGGTAGCCTCATGATGTTAAACTTTACAAACATGTGCACACATTTTTATTCTGGACCTTCTCACAGTAATGCACATCCAGAACAGCACACTGCATTTCCTTGGTGCGCTGAATTTGCATAAATGAACCACAAATAAACGTTCAAACAGCATGGACTTGGGGATACAAATCTTACCCTAACTGCAGACAGTGTTCTTTCACAGATTCATAATGTGGTACTGTGAGCAGGCAAAGTGATTGCGCAGCAAGCGGTTGTGTCTACCGGTGTTAAAGGAGAAAATAAAACATGAAAACTTGTCCTTTGCCCTAAATAGCGTGCCCTGGGAGTCAGATGATAGGAATGCCACATCTCTACCTTCCTCGCCTTTTCTCTGTTGTCATATCTCTCACCTCTCAGCAGTATTGTTTCTCTCATCTCACTCTTTTCAAATGTTTTCTTTTTTTTAACTTCGTTTGTATCTTTTTGTCCTCCCCTTGCTCAGTTTGTTCACTTCTGCCTCTCTCTCACCCTTTTGTCTACTCTTATACATAACCTTTGCCACAGTTACTCTTAACATGTTTCCCCTTCTCAATCTATTACCTACATCCTCTCTTATTTATCCTTTTCTCTTATCTGTGCTGAGAAATGTGAAGCAGTGAATAAGAAGAAGAGCTTTTTAAATGAACCAGAGTACTCATGCAGAGTAAACACTAAAGAAATATATTAATATAACCCTTTATTGTGATTGCGTTCAGGTTTCAGAAGCCGTGTTGAAGTACTCACATATGTTCTCCCACAGACAGCTTATAACCTTACCGATTGCTTGACTGCAGGCTCATTCTCATCAGGGGTATCTCTCCTCATAGCCCTCATTTTCGCTCCTCGCTCCTCACAGTGTTGGGGAAGAGACTGTCCTTCCAGCAATAAAGACTAGGACAAACATGAAACACTTTATGTAACTGCTCAAACATACTGACAATAACTAACTGGGCAGATAATATTAAGTGCAATGGGTTGCATCGGTGTGCTTGCGGAAGAAAAACTGTAGGAAGGCGCAAGTGACAAGGGCTAATTTTTGCACTCATAGCCCAGAAACATCACTTACCAATACAAGTCCTATCCCGTCACTTGGCCGCAGCTGCCATTTTCAAACATCACCCGCCACCGTTCGAAGATACAAGCGCTCGCTCATTGGCCTATGCTTAGTGACGCATGCTTACCACGTTCCCCAATATGGCGGCCATATTAGAATGGAGTCAGTAGAAGACACTAACATGGGGATCCTGCAAGAATTCCTTGTTAGTTTCACTTCGGTTGTCAAAAGGTGTAGTAAACTATTTTATATACAACAAAAATAGCATGCCCGATCTTCTATGTGCGATTTCGAAATGTAAACTCCTTTCTTTCATGAACAGGCTGTAGCAGAAAATTTCAGAGGTGTCTTTCTAGTCGAGCACGCGTCGTAGCCTTTTAAATGTTTGTGTGATTGCACACTTAATAACATATTTTAATAGCTTTTCTGCTTTTATTTGAGTGATCGTTGTAGGAATGAATGCCAACATTTCTGCGCTGTGGGATGGCGAGGATGACAAAAGGAAGACAACCCAACAATAATGTTAGTTTTAAATGAACATTTACAGTGTTTTGTAGGTTATATTTAGGTGGGATATTGCCAACCATAGCTGTTTGTTGCTATACCTCATGATCTCAATTCTATATTAGGACCGGAGGCTCAGATTATGCTGTCTCTTTCTTTACTGAGCCAAACACAGCAGCCAATCAAATCACAATAAACAAAAAACTACATTTCCCAAGATGCTCAAGTCCTAGCATCACATGCTCCAATCACTGAGGGTGACCTTAGCCCACATAAACCATAACCTTAAACGTCACATCCTCTTTCTTTGCTGCTTCGCAGCAGATAAGTAACTTTTACGTTCTCTCTACTTCAATTTCATTGTGGTATTGATTTATTGTACTTATATTTGCATTTAAATTCAAGTGAAACGATTTTGCTCGCTTTTTGTGTTTGCTTCGTGTGGTATTCGGCGCTCTGCCGATCTTGTGCCTTTTGATTTGGTGCCTTTTTTTGGTGGAAACGGGAGCGGGAGTGCTGTACGCGCTTAGCACTTAGTCTGTTTATAGTGGCAATGCGTGTTGCCGCGCGCGCACGCGCATTTTTACGAGCCGATCTCCTTTCCCCGAGTTCTTTGAGGAGATCGGCTCGTTTCTTCAAGCGTGTCTGGGCATTAGCAGTTGTTTTACTATTACAGGTTTTCAAAGTGCCTCCCTGACTCCCAGATTAATCCTTTCTGGGTTGTAAAATTATAATAAGGCTGGGCCTAGAGTGAATAACAGGCAGCTCCCTCCACTTATATTTAAGGAACTTTCTTGATTATTTTGGTGCCTGTAAGGGTTTTTTTCACTCCCCCTTGTTTCTTGACCTTGTTTTTTGGCAGATTATTACGGATTATGGTTCAATGGAGTGACCAAGATACAGGGTATTACCCTGATGATACTGATAACCAATTAGAGGTTAATCTTGTTGAGGCACTCGATTCTAGAGTGCAACAGTCAGTAAATGATGCCTTGGTGAGAGCGCTAGGCCCTTTCTCGGGGAAATTATTAGAGTACGCGCACTCTCAAGGCTGGATGACTGATAATACATCTCCTATCTCAGAAGAGAATATTCCTAAGGTATCCTCAAAGTCCAAGGCTAAAACTAAGAACCTTGTAAGGGATGATCCCTCTGAGGACTTACATGCTGGTATGTTTGAGAAGCTGCGTAAGAAGAGAAGTGCGGAGCATAATTATAGTACTCTGAATAATTCCTCCTCTTTTGGAGACTCTGATGATCAAGATTCTGATGATTTAAATACACCAGTTCCTAGTAAAAAAGCGAAAAAACAACCTCCCCCTCTTCAGTTGTTAGACTTCGACCCTTCAGATATTGTGCATCCTGGGTCTTCTAATTGGGTCCCAACTTTGGAAGTTGCTCAGTATGTTCACGCTAGTATAAGAAGAAGCTTTGACAAGGAGGTTCACTCTCGTCTCAAGGCGGAATGGCCTAGACCAGATCCGGACAATAATGTGGCGGACACTCCAGAAATTGACCCTACAATGGTAACCTTTCTGAAAAAAATTGCAAAGGATCCCAAAAAAGGTTTAGACAGGCGCCTTTGTCAGGACAAATTGCTAGACATGTCAGGTCCATTAACAAAAATTTTAGATTTAGCTGTCGTCTCCAAAGAATCAGGCATCCCTATTGACACAGATGTTCTTCTGGGCTGGGCTCAGAGAGCCGTGTGCCAGTTAGGTAACACTAACTGTGCTATTTCCACTGAATGCAGAAAGTCTATCCTTATGTGGATGGATCCTAAATTAGTAGATTTAGCCTCTTCGGACGCAGGACTAGCTGCAGAAGGTCTTCTCTTTGGCTCATCCTTTATTAAGGAATTGGCGAAATTTTGCTCCACCTTTTCCACCCTGGGCAAAGCACAGTTGTCCCTTAAAAAAGTTTTTAGGCGACGCCTTTTTCTCAGGGCTGGGCGTTATAGTGGACGAATGCCCGGCTGGGGATCTTTTACCAGTCCCCAAAACTACTACCCTAGAGGTAGGGGTAACTGGTCCGGAGACCAATCGGATGCCACATTCTACCCCTCTCGCTCTAGAGGAGGTAGGCCCAGATTCCGCAGGGGGCATCGCAGAGGACAGCAAGGAGCGATACAAGACTCCTCCTTTACTGGTAAGCATTATTCACCATTCTCAAGTTATGCTTGGGGGAAGAGTGGGATTGTTTATGGACAAATGGAGAAAAATCTCTGGGGATCCTTGGATTCTTCAGACGGTGGCAGGTTTTCATCTAGAGTTTATCAGCAATCCATTCCAACTGTCACCCCCTGTACAAATGACTTTTTCATGAGAAAATCAGAGTTTTATAGATGTAGAAGTACAAGCTTTATTAAACAAAGGAGCTGTAGTTTTTTCAGCTCCTCACCCTTCTGGGTTCTGCACCCCATTTTTGTGGTAGACAAGAAAGGCAGAGGACATCGTCTGGTTTTAAATCTAAAAGACTTCAATTCTTGGACAGTGTACAGACACTTTAAGATGGAAGGAATTCACATGTTGAGAGATATCCTTTTAGATGGAGATTGAATGGTACGACTAGATCTAAAGGATGCGTACCTCTCAATTCCGATTTTTGCACCTCACAGGAGATTTCTCCAATTTCAATGGAAGGGTCATTGTTTGAAGTTCACAGCTCTACCGTTCGGCCTATCCTGGGCCCCCTGGTGCTTCATGAAGCTGTTGAGGCCAGTGGTGGAATGGCTGAGAACCAAGGGAGTTCAACTAATCATTTACTTGGTCGACATCTTAGTGATGGCGCAGGACCCCCAGACTTTGTTGACGCATTTGAACTGGACAGTCAGTCTATTGCAGGATTTAGGTTTCCTTATCAATGCACAGAAGTCGTTGTTGAAACCAACTCAAGTGATAGAGTGTTTGGGCTTCAAGATCGACTCAGTTCAATCGCAATTGATTTTCCCCTCGTTAAAAATTCGCATCATCAAGAGGGAGTTGAGATCGGCTTTAACCAGTCCGACTATTTCTCTAAGGAACATTGCCCGACTGGTGGGCCTTTTAGCCTCCTCCATTCAGGCAATCTTCCCTGCCCCCCTGCATTATCGAGCTCTACAGAGACTGAAGATCCAGTACTTGAGACAGGGTCTGAGTTACTCGGCTTTGATTCCTTTAACCTCAGAGGTCAAGGAAGAGATTCTGTGGTGGCTTCACCACATGGAGGCATGGAATGGCAGGGCCATATTCGTGTCTCACCCGGATGTTGTCATATAATCAGACACCAGTCAGTGGGGATGGGGAGCCCGCTGCGGATCTGTAGTGACAGGGGGCCGTTGGTCAATGACGGAGCAAGATCTCCACATCAATTGCTTAGAGCTTTTAGCGGGCTCATTTGCAATAAAGAGCTTGTCACCTCACAAGACAGACTGCTGCATTCTTCTGCGAATGGACAACATTTCAGCAGTGCGTTATGTCAACAAGTTGGGGGGAACGAAGTCCAGAGTCCTAGCGGAGATAGCCAAGGAGTTTTGGCATTATTGTTTGAGTCACAGATTAGTGGTTCTGGCGGAGTACCTTCCGGGAGTTCAGAACACATTATCAGATTGGAACTCCAGATACCTGACGGATCCCAGCGATTGGAGACAGGATCCAATTATTTTCCAACAGATAGTACAGGAATGGGGTCCTTGCAAGATAGATGTCTTTGCGTCTCGCCTCAATGCTCAGATCCCGAAGTTCTTCAGTTGGGGACCAGATCCCCTGGCTATAGCGACAGATGCCTTTTTACAGAATTGGTACCCTTTTCAGGGTTATGCGTTCCCTCCATTTCTTTTGATTCCCAGGGTCCTGTCTCAAGTTCGGAGGCAGAAATCAGATCTGGTTTTGGTGACTCCATTGTGGAGGTCTCAACCCTGGTTCCATATTGCACTTCAGTTAGCATGTGCTCTTCCGTTGCTCATCCCTCCTCGCCAGAATCTGTTATTGAGTCCGGAGGGCCTTCAACATTCAATGATTGCATCAGGGAATCTAACGCTGATGGCTTGGATGGTTTCAGGACAAGATGGAAAACCCCAGGACTTTCGCAACAGACTGAGAACTATATCAAGCAAGCCTGGGCCTCTAGCACCCACAAGAGATATGCATCTGCATGGCGTAGATGGGATAGTTGGTGCAATGGAAGGGGTATCAATCCCATGGAGTCAAATATTGATTTAGTCCTCAATTTTTTGGCTGAACTAGCTTCTTCAGGTCTAGCCTATAGGATGGTTAATAATTTTAGATCAGTTATTTCTTCTGGTCATAAACACATTGATGGTAAACCAGTGGGGGAACACCCCCTTGTGTGTAAGTTATTGAGATGTATTTGTTTTTCTAATCCCCCTCAGGCCAAATATTCTGTTTTATGGGACGTGAACATTGTGTTAAAATGTATAGATTCCTGGCCCAGTAACAAATATTTATCCCGCAAACAGCTTTCGGCAAAGTTGGCTATGTTGTTATGTCTAGTTTCCTGTAAGAAGGTTTCGGATGTCAGAGCCTTAGACTTATCTGGTAGGATTTACTCTCCTGATGGTATTACGTTCAATATTTCCAGAAGAACTAAAACTAATTGCAGGTCAGTATCTTACCCTTGGTTTCCGGACAATTCAAAGTTATGTGTGGTACAATGTTTAAAAGATTATGAACTGGTTACCGAGGAGTTTAGACAGAACATGAATGGTCAAGTGCTAATTTCTTTGCAGAAGCCTTTTAAACCGGTTTCCTCAGCCACTCTCGCAAGATGGATAAAATGGTTAGTGAGTGAAGCAGGTATTAATACCAGTCAATTCAGAGCTCATTCTGTTAGAGGGGTTATGGCTTCAAAATCATATACTTTATGTTCTAGCCTTGAGGATATTATGAAGACGGCAGACTGGTCTTCTGAATGTACTTTTCGTAAATTTTATTTTAAACCTATGATGGATGTTGCCTCTGTTGTTATTGGTCAGCTTTGAACTAGCATAATCTGAGCCTCCGGTCCCGATATAGAATAAAAAAATTCTAGTTTTCGCGTCAAGAATTTTCAATTCTATTAAGGACACGAAGGCGAGGATTATCCCTCCCTTAAATGAATAAAGAAATACTGTTAATGTGTATATGTTTACAAACTTAATTCATTTATACCCTCCCTGTGTTATATATTGGAGATTGACTCGGAAAATAAATTTTGTTGGATATGTCTACCATTTTTAGATATTACCTTTTTTATTTGTTGCTTATCCCAGGTTTGGATCAGAAGAATTCCTGATGGTATTATCCTGGTGTCTTGGTGTTAGACGTTCTTTGCCTCAAAGAGTAAGAAGTTGCCTCGAGGATCAGTCTGGTTGAATTTTCGATAGATGTTTGATTCAGATGGGAGAAGTTTCGAATCAACTATTGCAGAAGAAGTTTGTTGAAAAAGTTGAAAAGTTATCGGTTTGGACAAAGAAAGAGGATGTGACGTTTAAGGTTATGGCTTATGTGGGCTAAGGTCACACTCAGTGATTGGAGCATGTGATGCTAGGACTTGAGTATCTTGGGAAATTTAGTTTTTTGTTTATTGTGATTTGATTGGCTGCTGTGTTTGGCTCAGTAAAGAAAGAGATAGCATAATCCTCGCCTCCGTGTCCTTAATAGAATTGAAAATTCTTGACACGTAAGCTAGAATTTTTTTTATTCCAACATAGCAAATGCCCCATCCCCCACTAATCATACGTGCCAAGCTTTGAATTTGACTTTATGTGGGATTTCGATATCTTTGCTTTGCATACATGTGACATTTCGATGCCATATGTTTGACACTTGATTGCGAGTAGAAGCAAATGTCGTGTGTGAAGGTAATGTATCCAATTAAAAATAGCATAACATACAGTGTTTACTTTACCTTTCTGGAAAGTGCAGAATAGAAGCATGGGTACACGGAGGTCAGCGAGATAAAAATGCTTTACACAAAGTAAGAGGAGGAGGAGACTGCAAAACTATTTATGGACTGTGGACTATGATGAGGGGTAGGCTGTAATTTTTATACTTTTTCCCAGTTCTTGGGAAATGTAGTTCTTTGTTTATTAAAGAGTTGAACTTGTGAACTGCTGCTTAGAAAATACAATGACAAAGATGATGAATAATCATCGCCTCTATATTCTTAATTGAAAAAAAACTTTTCTTTTCGATAGCTAGAACATTTCACATTCTTCATTTAGCTGGGTCAGTGTCATCTTCCCTTCCTGAAACAAACTTTTATCTGGGGGGTAGGAAAAAACACCCCTTTTGCATTGTAGTTGTAATTATACATTGTATTTATACAGCTTTTGCTACCCCTGACATGGCATTTAAGCACTGTGAAGCGACTAGCAGACAACTCTGGAGCCCACGATTAGAAGTTAATTGGGATGCAAATATTTACTATGGGTGTTTTGCATTCATTACATGCACCTGCACACACAGTAGAGACTGGATTGATGCTTTTAAGGAGGTGGTGCCACTGTGAAAGCTGAATTAATTACTAATGATTCTGCATTTATAATTGGTTAAGAATTTGCATGGAATTAGGCTAACATAGAAAATAATGTGCGACTTGGACAATGGGCCCACTTGACTGGCCGCTACAAATTACATAATGTTAATAGTGAATGCATGTTATTAGTGTTAATGTGCACGTGAAGGGAAAAATGTACGAGTGTATCATATTAACTATTTCATGCTATGTATTTGTTTTACTAACTTCAGGCCCTAAGATGGCGAGGTTTGGGCCTAGTTTGCAAAACCTCATGTCAAGCTGCAGTGTTTCTTAAATGGTCAAACATTTATTGTAAGCCTAGAGAATTAATGCTTTCATTGTTCACACTGTGTGGACCAAACAATCTGTAAATGTCTTTTACTTTCTCATGAGAACTACTTGTAGAACCATGCTGTACTAGAAACTGTAACTTTGTAAACTTGATGCATGAGACAGAAATTTTCTCAGGAGCGGACAATGGATGCACTGACTGGAGTATGGATTGCAACAAAAGAGTTACCTGACAAGCCTAATGATGGGAACAGGAGAAGAGGAGTCATTCATTGACGTGTGAAAGACAGTTTAGTTATATCTACTGTAAACGTACAATTTCCTGACCAATGACGATGTGGGAAGATTCTTTATGCGATTCTAACTTAGCCTTACTCCGCAGAAGAAGAGGATTCATTCTCATTCCTATTCTAATTTCCCCCGTAGTGGTTTTGTTTCAGGAGATGACCACTTCCTGATGTCTTTTATTTCTAACTTTAACTTCATTGCTAATGGAGAATGCTGATCCCCTAGTAATTGCTTCCTAAATGGTTCAGATATCTTAGAGCACACCATGGCTGAGCCATTCCCTTTCACTGTCCCGGTGCTGAAGTTGACCAGACGGATGTCCAACTGACAAAGAGAATCGCAGCTTGCCGATCCATTGAGGAGAGGTATAACAAAATGCTATTGTCTTTGCTGCAGATTTTGTTCTTTAGTTTCTAGGTACCAACCACTATTTTAATAGAGTGCTAATTAGATGTTTTCCAAATTAACTTTTGACTAAATTACTTTTGCATGAAGTTCCCACATGCTATGCTAATTTGAGGGTTAGTTAGTAAACTCAAAGGACGATAAATGTTATTAACTAAGAATTTATCTTGTTCACCTGTTGAATCTAGATGTATGTCATTTCTATTGCACAGCTATTATTGCTATTCATTTGTACTGTGGCTCTTGAATGCTTAATTGCAAATGCATTAGTTAAATTGAGATTCTTTAGAATATTTGCCAGTGTTATTCATATATGTCTATCATTTGGTATTGAGACTAATATATGTGATGTTAGCATTGTTAATATAGGGAAATAAACTTTCTAACTTTTACTAAAGGTGTGGTTATTCATGGCCACCTGGGTCATGGTGTGTGAAGTTTCTTAACTCAAGATTTCTGACAAATTGATTTTTGCGTTTGTTGTTGTCACTTGATTTGGTTATGAGCATTAATTAAAGGGATGGTGAGATTCCTCTAAGTGCGGTCAAAAGGTCCATCGGACCTCTAACGCGTCCATTTATGAATAAATTACAAGACCAAATAAGGTAAGACACGCTCACAGTTTCGGTAGCAGAGTCGGATGGTTTGTCTCTTTAAGAGGACACCATCATTTTCCAGGTATTGATAGAAGAGTCGTGTGGTTTATTTCCTCAAAGAGGTCAAAATTTTCAGTTCTTGGTAGCAATAACAGAGTGTTGTGATTCAACAGAGACCCTTATGATTCCTCAGATACAGCAGCTATAAGATTTGGTAAAGGAAATGAAAGATTGTAGTAAACAGACAAGTTGTGTGTTGATTTTTATTTAGTTCTTGCACTATTTGCATTTAGTTGTGCGCAGATCTGAATTTAGGAGGACAAGCTAAAATGCATTGTCAATCGCTGTTTCTGTGAGTGTGACATCACTAGAGCCGCACTGGGATAGGTCGGTTAGAGAAAAAGGTCACAAACGGTTTGGTGGACCTTGAGAAGGCAGACAAAAAGGATTTTGGGATTGAAATATACTTCCTAATTCGATAGAAGCAGCGTAAAATACAGAAAATGACATTTTTCAAAGCACTAAAGAGTGCCCTAAGGGGAAATATGTTCATTCCAGCTAGAATAGGAGAAATTACACCACCAGAAGGCACACCTACCTATGTTGTATTCAAAGAATAAGGTGCTGCGCCATGTCTTTGGCTGAAACAATGGTGCAAAGAAACAGAGAGAGAGACAGGAGCTTAGGATTCCCTGCCCATGGAACATTTCATTTCAGAATTTTAGAGAATTTGAGGAGAGTGTTGTATGATTCAAAACCTCCTCAGAGACCTGCACAATTTTAAGCATTAGCTATATGGGAATTAGTGGTCAGACAACAACAGAAATTTGAGAGGAGAATGAGAAAAGCAGAGAAAATGTTAGCTGAGAAGAGATGGCATAGGGAGCAGAAATTTTGGAGAACTGAGACTTTACAGGGAATTAAGTTATTTCCTGCAATTACACAAGGGAACGAGAGCGAGGCTAGAGAGAGTACTAAGAAGAGGGATTCCTATCCTTCTGATGACAAAGAGCCAAGACCGACCGAGCCTAGAAAGAATTTGACTTTTGATGAGGACTCAAATGACGACAAGTTTATTTTACAATCATTGAAAGATCGTCCCCACCGTATGCAGCACATGAGTCTGGTCCACGTACTAGTGCAGGCACTACAGCTCCGGTGCCTACTGAAACTGCACAGAGACAGATACAGGTTAGCCATAATGTCCCTACCACTTCTGCAATTCAAATGCCTATGCCGCAGATTGACATACCAAGTTCTTTATCCCAATGTACTGATTATAGATACTGCAGCAAATGTATTGGTGGCAACAGGGCAGGCTGCCCACATGAGACAGGTTTATCCGAAGCCGATGCTGATCCAGATAGAGTCTACCACAAATCTAATGAACCCAATACAAACACATATGATCCTGAGATACACCCCCATAACAGGGTCACAGAGAGAGATGTCTGCATTGACAAGTCAGAATGCAGGAGTAATGTACCCAAGAGATCAAAACGTCCGACCAAGTCCAGATGCTGTGTCAGTACCGGTTACCATAGGTCCAGTTATACTATTGTTCGCCAAGGAAAACAATAAGAGCAGTGAACAGAAAATCCTGACTCCAAGTGTAGAAATGGAGAAAATCAATGAAAACACAGGAATGATGACTCCCATGATACCGACATTCGATGGGACAGGTCCGTTAATCGATTTGAGTTCTTTTAGGACTCCTCCAAATAATCAGGGAAGATTCGACATAGGTTCCAATCTTAGCCTGGTAACACCAGAGACCCTGAGCCTAACATTACAGCTAGTGCCTGATGTAAGAAATAACAATATTTCATTGCAAGGGCTGACAGCTCAGCAGATAACTGAATGGTTGGAGAAGCTGAGTAGCACACAAGAAGGTTCCGGTGGAGGAAGTGCACTGAGTGTGACCAGGCTTAGACTAGAAGCAGAAGACTTAATTGAGGCAACAATAGGGTTAGAAAGAATTGACTCATACCGCTCAGAGGAGTTGTGTTATTTGTGCAAACTGATTACCAACAAGGCAGGAATAGTACATCAGAAATTAGCAGATCTGGCAGAGAAATATGACGTAGAAATTAAGAAGACTAAGCATTTAAAGAGGAGTTACA
This sequence comes from Pleurodeles waltl, assembly GCF_031143425.1. Classification (NCBI taxonomy): domain Eukaryota; kingdom Metazoa; phylum Chordata; class Amphibia; order Caudata; family Salamandridae; genus Pleurodeles; species Pleurodeles waltl. Next base: position 1,930,114,120 of record NC_090440.1, read on the forward strand.
GATTAGAGTTTGACTCAAAAGACTTTGAGTACATGAGAATACCGGGAATGAAAATTCACATTAGCGAACTAGTTCAGAGCATTCAAACATGGGGAGCATTAGATAAGTGGGAAGGCATGTGGGTGAAGAAAAGAGACAGGAAGAAAAGGGATTCTGCAAATGTTACTCCAAATGCGCAGCAGATTGAGGACCCAGTGAAAATATTACCAATGAGAGAGAGTCCAGGAGGGAATTTTGTTCATGTCCCTTGGATCAGAATTGACATATTGTTGTTTACCAATGATTATCCCAGGTCGATAGAGAGGCCAATGGAATGGTACAGCTAACGGATAGGTTTATGAAGCTCGCAAAATGCCTGTGGGAAGATTTGAATACCCTGCTAGAAATACTAGTTCCAGCAGATTTGTGGGTAGAATGCAAGAGGAGTGTAGATTGGCCAACCAGAGAACCTCAGAGAGATCCAGCTACAGGTGCACCATCTCCTGATGTAATGAAATATTACTATAAGGTTTTAACCTAGAAAAGTGAAGGTCCAGATTTTCTTCCTGTGTGAATGCCCTGTACAGGTTGAAAGAGTTTAGTGGTGGGAACTCAAACAGGGGGTATGGACCACAACTGATTGAGTGTGAGAGCCCACTTCTTATTTTGTTCAATGATTTCCCAATTTTTTTTTAAATTAAACTTGCAGACTGTACATAGGGGGTGATTCTGACCTCGGCGGTAAAATGCCCTTACCGCCGGTCATAAGACCGCCATAACACCGCCGCGGCCGCGGTCAACCGCCACGGTCATTCTGACCCACAACGGCCAAACCTCCAAAAATCCGTCCTCCACTGCAGCCCGCCACATCGGCGGGCAGCGATAAACTGGAGATGACCAAACCTCCACCGTCACGCCAACAGAAATACGCCCATGCCATTACGACCCACGAATCCACACGGCGGTCATTCAAACGCGGTATTCCATTGGCGGTACACACCGCCGCGGTCAGAATACACACACATCACCAAAACACACCTGATACACATACACACACCACTCCCACACAATCAACCAACTATAAAACACACACCCACATCACCCACAAACCCCTGCGACCATAATTACTGAGAGAAGGAGAGAGAGACACAGCAGACAATCCATAGCAAGACACACTGAGGCACACTACACCATCACACACACCACATAGTAGCACAAAGCACCACTCACCAACACACTCCTCATCACATACACCACCCCACACCTCACCCACACCACCCAGGGCACCCCAAAGGCACCCACGCTTTTCGGACCAAGAACTCCGGGTCATGGTGGAGGAAATCCTAAGAGTGGAACCCCAGCTCTTCGGCTCGCAGGTGCAGCACACCAGTATAGCCAGGAAGGCGGAGCTATGGCAGCGGATCGTGGACAGGGTCAACGCGGTGGGACAGCATCCCAGGAATAGGGAGGACATCCGCAAAAGATGGAACGACCTACGGGGGAAGGTCCGATCGATGGTCTCCAGGCACAACATCGCGGTCCAGAAGACTGGCGGCGGACCCCCACCCACCCCTCCCGAATTTACATCGTGGGAGCAAGAGGTCTTGACCATCCTGCATCCTCAGGGCCTCGCTGGAGTAGCCGGAGGAATGGACTCTGGTAAGTCCCATCTCAACAACTATATCCCCCCCCACCCCACCAGCATGCCAACCCACACCCCCACCCTCACCCCCAACCCCCCAGCACACATCCTCCCTGACAATGTCTCACCAGCACAACCCACCCATCCCAACACCAACTCCTGCATGCCAACACAAATCATGGGCACCCATCACCTAAGCATGACCACTGCACTAACCCCTCCCCCCCACTAACTACCCTCACAACACCTCCCTCCAGGGAATGCCTGCACTGGGGGACAAGGGCACCCATAACACGCATGCTATTGCACACACAGAAACAATAACCAAACTCTCTTACCCCATGCAGGACCCGAACGACAACACACCAGCCAGGAGGGTCCAGAAGTGTCCATCCCACCACCGGAACAGGCCCCCACTGAGGATAGCAGCTCTGTCGACAGTGAACCTGATGACCAGCCCGGACCATCGGGGACCTCTGGGCAGTCGGTTCCCCTCAGGCAGCCACAGGCCACACCAGACCCGACCCCCTCTGCCGACACCAGCACAGCTCCCACCCAGCGGGCCCATGCCTCTGTCTCTAGGACAGCTCAATCAGCGGTGTGTCTGCCACTACAGGGCACCCAGGCTAACCCAACACCCCAACAACAACAGGGACCTGGGGGCAGTGGTAGCGGGCACACCGTCCAGGGGACAGAGGCCGGGGGAAACCGGGCAGCTCGGAGGGCTGCTGTGCGACAGGGGGGGGAGGAGAGGCCCAGGGAACCCACTCTCCAAGAGGCCCTCACCACCATCATGGGGGCATACCACCACTCCCAAGAGACGATGGCGACGGTACTGGCCAGGTTCACGGAGATCCAGGCACAGCAGGAGGAACGCTACATGGGGTTCAGGGAGGAGCTGAGAATCATCGGGACCGCAATGGGGACCATCGTCCTGGCCCTCAACAGGATAGAAGAGGCGTTGCGGGACCATGTGGCACCACACAGGGCCCCTGTCACTAGCCCGGACCAGGAACAGCCTACCACCTCCGCCGGCGCTAGTGGACAGGAGGCCCCAACACCACGGCAGGCCACCAGAACCCCACCTCCTGCTGAAGAACAACCACCCCGTAAGAGGAGCCTGAGATCCAAAAAAAAGACAGAGTAGGATGTCAAGACCCCCGCCAGCAGGACATACCCCCTGAACTCTTCCCACTGTCCCACATTGCCACCCTGTCCAACCATGAACTGCCTCTGCTCCATCCTTCCACAGGCAAAAGGACAATGCACCTGTGAGACTGAGAACTGGACTCTGCCATGGACATTACTCCACCCCCACCCATCACCCTTATAATCACATGTACCAATATCTAGCCCTGTAAATAAATCACATATTGCACACAAATCAGTTTGGAGTCATGCTGTATTATTAGCAAATGTATTACATATTACTGTTCAATATCTGTTCTGTCAATTAGTGATGACAACATACCAATGTCAATACGCTGTAGTTCATGGGCAAACCAAGCAGAAGTCAGGCACTGCGTCATACAGCACTGAGAAGGGAAGGGAAAATCAAAAATTACCCAAAAATATCTGGTGGGAACTACAGAAAGTACAGATGCAGGAGGCTAGAAGCAATTGGGAAATGGCGTGGGTGATTCTTACCTGGGTGTTACTGGAAATACTGTTGTATCACTCTGTCCCTATTGTCTGTGTCGTCCTCTGAGTCTTCCTCCTCTTCACTCTCCACAGGCTCCACGGCTTCTACAACACCACCATCTGGACCATCCTCCTGCAGGAAAGGCACCTGGCGTCGCAAAGCCAGGTTGTGAAGCATACAGCACGCCACGATGATATGGCACACCTTCTTTGGTGAGTACATTAGGGATCCACCTGTCATATGCAGGCACCTAAACCTGGCCTTCAGGAGGCCAAAGGTTCGCTCAATCACCCTCCTAGTACGCCCATGGGCCTCATTGTAGCGTTCCTCTGCCCTTGTCCGGGGATTCCTCACTGGGGTCTGTAGCCACGGCAGGTTGGGGTAACCAGAGTCACCTATTAGCCACACACGTTGTTTCTGTAGCTGCTCCATCACATAGGGGATGCTGCTATTTCGCATCACATACGCGTCATGCACTGACCCTGGGAACTTGGCATTTACATGGGAGATGTACTGGTCAGCCAAACAGACCACCTGGACATTCATCGAATGATAATTTTTTCTGTTTCGGTACACCTGCTCATCGTCTTTTGGGGGTACCAAAGCCACATGGGTCCCATCAATGGCACCAATGATGTTGGGGATATGTCCAAGGGCATAGAAATCACCCTTCACTGTAGGCAAGTCACCCTCCTCGGGGAAAATGATGTAGCTCCGCATGAGTTTCATCAGGGCAGACAACACTCTGCTCAAAATCTTAGAAAACATAGGCTGAGACATTCCAGATGACATGGCCACTGTGGTCTGGAATGACCCACTGGCCAAAAAATGGAGGACTGACAAAACCTGCACCAGAGGGGGAATCCCTGTGGGTTGGCGGATGGGGGACATCAGGGCTGGCTCCAGCTGGGCACACAGTTCATGGATAGTGGCACGGTCAAGTCTGTATCGAAGTATTATATGGCGTTCTTCCATTGTCGACTGGTCCACCAGCGGTCGGTACACGCGAGGATTCCTCCTTCTCATCGCAAGTCCCAGCGGACGGTGCCTAGGAAGGACAACATGGAGCACAGAGTCAGCCAAACCACAGGTACGTACAGACAGCTTGCACAGTTAAAGAATGGCAATGGGTTGAAAGGCGTGTATGTGTGGCAATGCAAGGCCTAGGCCTGTGTGTCGCAGTCAAAATTAAGCCATGTAGGCCCTTGAAATGGCGGCTGCCTGACCTGTGAAGTGGGACAATGGGATGTGAGGTCAATGTGCTGGCGGGGCACACCGTGGCGGTAGGCGGTCGAAGACCGCGGCGCAAAGCCGCATTGGTTAACATTGAAGCCTATGGGTTTCAGGAGCCAATGACGAAGTGCGCCGGCGGTCGCGGTACGCACCGCCGCGGTACGCACCGCCGCGGGCGTGACCGCCATTTTCTATCTGCTTAATCACTCGAGACCTGATCATCCACAGGAGAGGACCTATACTGCAAGTGCTGCTGTGACCTCGGTCTGGAAGATACAATGGCTGCTGCGACTGGGGAAAGGGCCCCTGCCTTCACGTCTGAAGAGTTGGAGAAGCTCGTGGATGGGGTCCTCCCCCAGTATGCGCTACTCTACGGTCCTCCAGACCAACAAGTGAGTACACCGGGTGCACATGGAATGGGCTATGCCTGTGTGGATTGGGGTGGATGTAAGTTTGTGGGGTGGGGGGCGAATGAGGAGTGCAACGCCCGACAGATGAGAGCATGTGCCATATGGCAAAGTGGGTGGGGGGGGGCCAATTACATCTAACATGCAGGTCATTGATGATTTCCTCCTTTCCACCCTGTACATGTCAAATAGGTCAGCGCCCATCAGAAGATCGAGATTTGGCGTGCCATCGCCAAGGAAGTCCGGAACTTGGGGGTCCACAACAGACGGGGCACCCACTGCCGCAAGAGGTGGGAGGACATCCGCCGCGGAACAAGGAAGACCGCAGAAACACTGCTGGGGATGGCCTCCCAACCTAGGAGGGGTGCCAGTCGCACCATGACCCCCCTGATGTCCCGGATCCTGGCGGTGGCCTACCCTGAATTGGATGGGCGCTTTAAGACATCACAGCAGACACAAGGGGGTGAGTATCAGCACATTCTCCTATCTTTCTGCGCAGTGGAGGCGTCTGGGTGGGGGAGGAGGGCTGTGGGTGACATTAGGCCAGGGCGCTTTCTGTAGTGTAGTCCTCTCCCTTAGGCATGGCCCTGTGCCCCCGGCCCCCACCTCGGTAGGGTGACAAGTACAGCCATTGAAGGTCCAGCATCTCCCATGTGCGCGTTTGACGTCTCTTGGCCTGTTGTCTTAGTCAGTAGTACTGAGTAGTGTACCCCGAATGCGCGGCTTAGTGCATTAGGCACCTGTGTCTGTCCTCTCCGCCAACGGTGTTGACATTGCATGCACTCAACCTGGTCTTCTTTTTTCTCCCCCCACCCTTTCTCTTCATCTTCTTGTGCATGTGTGCATTAGCATCATCAGGCGGAGGAAATATGGCATCGGAGCACGAGGGAGCTGCAGGACACAAGGCCCCGGTGGGCCCAGGAACAGACACCGAGGGCACCAGTGATCCGGAGGGCGAGGGGAGCACCACGACGGGGACCGCTGGTGAGAGCAGCGAAAGCGACACGTCCTCGGATGGGAGCTCCCTAGGGGTGGCGGCAACATCCGTGCCCCCCGCCTCTACAGGTACAGCCGCCACCCAGCGCACCAGCCCCGCCCTCCCAGCAGCCCCTCAGTCTTCGCTCCGTGCCGGTTCGCCCAGGAAGGCGCGCGTCTCCTTCGCCCCAGGCACCTCAGCCCCTGCCCCTGTTGCCCCTGCTGCCCTCAGTGCGGAGCTCATTGACCTGGTAAGGACGCTCATTGTTGGGCAGACGACCCTTTTGAATGCCATCCAGGGTGTGCAAAGGGAGGTGCAACAGAGCAATGCGTACCTGGAGGGCATTCATTCGGGTCAGGCTGCCCATCAACGAGCGTTCACTGCTCTGGCCTCAGCACTGACGGCAGCCATTGTCCCTGTTTCCAGCCTCCCTCTTCTTACTGCCTCCAGCCTTTCTCTGTCTCCTGTTCCTCAGCCTATCCCATCCACACCATCAGACCAGCCTGCACACACCTCAACACCCAAGAGCAGCTCATCCAAACACAAGCACCACAGATCCCACAAACACTCACCCGAGCAACACCCAGATGCAGACATGCCAACAGCCACTGCCACCCCTGTGTCCCCCTCCTCCTCGTCTCCCTCCTCCCTCCCTGTGACGTCTACACTCACACCTGCATGCACCCCAACATCAGCCAGTGCTTCCATCACCACCTCACCCTCCAGGACAGTCCACACTCGTGCAGTCACCACCCCCACTGCCATTTACACGTCCCCTGTGTCCTCTCCCACTGTGTCTGTCACCCCCTCTTCCAAGACACACAAACGCAGGCAGCCACCCACCCAACAGCCATCCACCTCACGACAGCCTACAGCACCAGCACCTTCACCCAATGACAGCACACCTGACTCTCCTACAACCACCTCCTCTACCTCCACTTCCATCTCCACTTCTCCTACCCTTTACCTTGGCCCTAAAAAACTTTTCCTGGCTAACCTTAACCTCTTTCCCCCCGATGAGCTCCCCCATCCATCTTCAAAGAGTCCCAAGAGCACCGCAGCCACCACCAGCCCAGCTTCGGGTGTCACTGTTGTGCCTGGGTTCTGGAGCCCACCCTTTGCCAGCAGTGACACATCGATCAGCAGCAAGGACACGTCCAGCCCCCCCCCCGGCAAGAGGACCCGCAAAAACAAGGACCGCCGTGCGAGGACCGACAGGGCTGCCCCCAAGGAGCAATGTGCGGCCACTTCACCACCCACACCATCTAGGGGAGGCAAGGGCCCGAGAGCCCCATCAAAGGAGCGGAAGGGCAGCAGGAGCGCGGAGAAGGTGGACCCCACATGCCACATCCCAGCTGGGAAGGAGGACACTAAGGAGGCCAGGAGTCCGTCCCCGAAGGGTCCAGAAACGTCACGGTCCGAGGGCGACTGAGCAGGGAGTCCAGGCCAGGTCTGGCTCCCTTGACCTGCTGGATGAGCACCGCTGAACAGGGCCCGCGGTGCAGAAGAGCACCGCTGAACAGGGCCCCGCCGTGGAGAAGAGCACCGCTGAACAGGGCCCGCGGTGCAGAAGAGCACCGCTGAACAGGGCCCCGCCGTGGAGATAGGCACCGCTGAACAGGGCCCCGCCGTGGAGAAGAGCACCGCTGAACAGGGCCCGCGGTGCAGAAGAGCACCGCTGAACAGGGCCCCGCAGTGGAGATAGGCACCGCTGAACAGGGCCCCGCCGTGGAGAAGAGCACCGCTGAACAGGGCCCGCCGTGGAGATAGGCACCGCTGAACAGGGCCCGCGGTGCAGAAGAGCACAGCTGAACAGGGCCCCGCCTTCTCAAGCACCGCTCCGCTGGGCCCTGCCGTCTCAAGCACCGCTCCGCTGGGCACCGCCATCTCAAGCACCGCTCCGCTGGGCACCGCCGTCTCAAGCACCGCTCCGCTGGGCCCTTCCTCTCAAGCACCGCTCCGCTGGGCACCGCTGTCTCAAGCACCGCTCCGCTGGGCCCTTCCTCTGAAGCACCGCTCCGCTGGGCCCTTCCTCTCAAGCACCGCTCCGCTGGGCACCGCCGTCTCAAGCACCGCTCCGCTGGGCACCGCCGTCTCAAGCACCGCTCCGCTGGGCCCTTCCTCTCAAGCACCGCTCCGCTGGGCACCGCCGTCTCAAGCACCGCTCCGCTGGGCACCGCCGTCTCAAGCACCGCTCCGCTGGGCCCTTCCTCTGAAGCACCGCTCCGCTGGGCCCTTCCTCTCAAGCACCGCTCCGCTGGGCACCGCCGTCTCAAGCACCGCTCCGCTGGGCACCGCCGTCTCAAGCACCGCTCCGCTGGGCCCTTCCTCTCAAGCACCGCTCCGCTGGGCACCGCCGTCTCAAGCACCGCTCCGCTGGGCCCTTCCTCTGAAGCACCGCTCCGCTGGGCCCTTCCTCTCAAGCACCGCTCCGCTGGGCACCGCCGTCTCAAGCACCGCTCCGCTGGGCACCGCCGTCTCAAGCACCGCTCCGCTGGGCCCTTCCTCTCAAGCACCGCTCCGCTGGGCACCGCCGTCTCAAGCACCGCTCCGCTGGGCACCGCCGTCTCAAGCACCGCTCCGCTGGGCCCTTCCTCTCAAGCACCGCTCCGCTGGGCACCGCCTTCTCAAGCACCGCTCCGCTGGGCCCTTCCTCTCAAGCACCGCTCCGCTGGGCACCGCCGTCTCAAGCACCGCTCCGCTGGGCCCTTCCTCTCAAGCACTGCTCCGCTGGGCACCGCCGTCTCAAGCACCGCTCCGCTGGGCCCTTCCTCTGAAGCACCGCTCCGCTGGGCCCTTCCTCTCAAGCACCGCTCCGCTGGGCACCGCCGTCTCAAGCACCGCTCCGCTGGGCACCGCCGTCTCAAGCACCGCTCCGCTGGGCCCTTCCTCTCAAGCACCGCTCCGCTGGGCACCGCCGTCTCAAGCACCGCTCCGCTGGGCCCTTCCTCTGAAGCACCGCTCCGCTGGGCCCTTCCTCTCAAGCACCGCTCCGCTGGGCACCGCCGTCTCAAGCACCGCTCCGCTGGGCCCTTCCTCTCAAGCACCGCTCCGCTGGGCACCGCCGTCTCAAGCACCGCTCCGCTGGGCACCGCCGTCTCAAGCACCGCTCCGCTGGGCCCTTCCTCTCAAGCACCGGTCCGCTGGGCACCGCCGTCTCAAGCACCGCTCCGCTGGGCCCTTCCTCTCAAGCACCGCTCCGCTGGGCACCGCTGTCTCAAGCACCGCTCCGCTGGGCCCTTCCTCTCAAGCACCGCTCCGCTGGTCACCGCCGTCTCAAGCACCGCTCCGCTGGGCACCGCCGTCTCAAGCACCGCTCCGCTGGGCACCGCCGTCTCAAGCACCGCTCCGCTGGGCCCTTCCTCTCAAGCACCGCTCCGCTGGGCACCGCCGTCTCAAGCACCGCTCCGCTGGGCACCGTCTCAAGCACCGCTCCGCTGGGCCCTTCCTCTCAAGCACCGCTCCGCTGGGCACCGCCGTCTCAAGCACCGCTCCGCTGGGCCCTTCCTCTCAAGCACCGCTCCGCTGGGCACCGCCGCCTCAAGCACCGCTCCGCTGGGCACCGCCGTCTCAAGCACCGCTCCTCTGGGCCCTTCCTCTGAGGCACCGCTCCGCTGGGCCCTTCCTCTCAAGCACCGCTCCGCTGGGCACCGCCGTCTCAAGCACCGCTCCGCTGGGCACCGCCGTCTCAAGCACCGCTCCGCTGGGCCCTTCCTCTCAAGCACCGCTCCGCTGGGCACCGGCGTCTCAAGCACCGCTCCGCTGGGCCCTTCCTCTCAAGCACCGCTCCGCTGGGCACCGCCGTCTCAAGCACCGTTTATGGTTCACTGTGCCCACCATGCCTCCTCCTTGACCAGTGGAGACTGTCATCCACCTGATGGACTGTGGCTTTGCACTCCCCAGGATGGTCCAGTGGGCAGCCCACCCACTGTAGAGACATTGAGAGACTGTGGCTTTGCACTCCCCAGGATGGTCCAGTGGGCAGCCCACCCACTGTAGAGACATTGAGAGACTGTGGCTTTGCACTCCCCAGGATGGTCCAGTGGGCATGGTGGCTCCTCGTGGATCTGGCGTCGTGGACTCATGTGGCGCCCCCCCCTTCCCTTCCCCCTGAGGTGCCTGTAGTTTTTACATCTGATGCCCCTGCAGTGTTCTCTCCAAAGGACTCAGGTCTCCTGTGTGGGCTTTGCCCTTGTTTCTCAAGACTTTGGCCCACGGACATGCTGAATTCGTAGGATGTGCAGGACTTGGTACTTCAGTTATACACTGATGTGTATGTCATTAGTTTTGTTGTGAATATCTTTCATGGTTGTACGATAATTTTCTGGAGCTTTTTGGTACATAAATATTTATTCCAAATATGATTATGTCCTAGCATTTTTCAGGGGTGTTTGGGTGGTGTCACTGTGACTTGGTGCTCTGCATTGGTGAGTACATAGTTGGGGTGGGGGGGGTCGCATATGTGTGTGCCCGTAACCTTTCGTCCTCCCCCTCCCGTGTGTCGTAGGTGCAGTACTCACCGTTGTCGTCTGTGCCGGACTTCGTACTCGTGGTAGATGAGAAGGTAGACGAGAGCAGGTAGGATGTTTAATTCGGGTTCCATGCTGTCCTCCTTCCTCCTGGAGTGCGTAGTGGTGAGCGTTTTCCCGTCCGTAGTCTGTTTCCGCCGTGTTTTTATCGGCGGTGCTCCCGCCCCGGAAAAGGTGGCGTATTGGTGAGTTGTAATAGTGTGGGCGGTACATTGTCTGCCGCCTGTCTGTTGGCGGTGACCGCCGCGCTGTTTGTTTGTACCGCCGTGGCGGTCGGAGTGTTAAGGTGGCTGTCTGTGTTGGCGGTTCCCGCCAGGCTCAGAATCCCATTTTTTTTACCGCCAGCCTGTTGGCGGGTTGGCCGCCGCTTTAACACCGACCGCCAGGGTTAGAATCACCCCCATAGTCTTTAATCATTTATTCGAAGGTATTAGAAGAAAGTTGAAGAATGCAGATCAGGCAGAGCCGACACGTGTTTCGCCCTCTATGGTGAGTCCACCTAGGGCTTTCTCAAGGCTGTAATTAATCAAACATAAGGCAGTCAATTATTATAAATGACCTATGTTAACGAAAACAACCAGTGAGTGAAGGGCAAGTGATAGGACATTCAGAGACTCCAACAATGGGAAGCTAATCTACAGATGGCCTCCAACAATATGATTTGGCAATTAATAGATATAGCCTGGGAAGAATACGAGAAATATCGACAGGAAGTTGATACCCTCAACAAATGAATTGAGGAAGCCAACTGGGATGGCATCTCAGTGAAAAATTACAAAATTCTCAACAACATTATAGACCATTATGAAGAAGACATAATCGAAAGAAAGAATAGAAAATTTAGACGTGATTTAATTGACTACCAATCAGGAAGAGTCTACACTTTTGGAAAGCAATATGACAACATCAAGGACTCCAACCCCACTTCAGAATTACCTAGCTGTTCAGAGACTCTACCCTCCTCAGATGTGGAATCATCAGAAGAACTTGAAAAACGCCAACCCAGTAAACCAATAGTACATTTTTCAGAGGAAGTCAGAAGACATCGCCTTGGTACAATGCAAGACAACCGCACAACACCACCAGGTACTACAAAGGAAGAACTAAAATCAACAGGTATACAGACAGGAGCCCAAAGCAAGGAAGCAAGACATCGAGATCAGACAAAGATTTAATTGTCAATCTATCTGACATAAACCTTTCATCCACCCAAGTGGAAATCCTTAATAGGTGATTATCATTTTGCCCTACGAACCATTGGGACCTTGCCCAAACAAAAATGGATCTTTTTAAGTTTAAACGTCAACTCAAACTCAAATCATTTTTCTCCACTTTAGCACCTAAACCTCCTTCATTTCAATCATCACAACTTGTTAGTGACCTAACAGCTAAAGACCGAGAAGCAATATGCCTACTAAGCAACCTTTCTAATGTTGATGAACAAGACTTATCAATCACTGAAATAGCCCAAGAGCTCAACATTGAGACTACATCGCACCAATCTTTTGAACTCCCTATTAAACCACCTTTGCCCCAGTTTTGCCTGCTGGCAACTCGATTGATCTCTTCCTTACAGCCGTAACTCAAAATCTTGACCAAGAATATCGCAAATATACTAAGAAACAAAAATACCTGCCACCCAACATCAATACTAAACACAAAATAGCTATCAACCAACTAAAAGAAAACAACATGGTTGTCATCAAAGAAGCTGACAAGGGAGGCAATATTGTTATTCTTAACAAAAATAACTGTTCACACGAAATAAATAGACAGCTCAATGACACTATATGTTACCAAAAACATTTTTCAGATCCTACACGTGAGACTCAAAAGAAATTGAAAAACCTGTTAGATCATTGGTTCTCGAAACAAATCATCTCTTCTGAGAAAATAAATTTTCTTTTCATACAAAATCCAACTATCCCTACCTTATATGTACTACCGAAAATACACAAAGGAGCTCACCCCCCTAAAGGAAGACCAATCATCTCAGGAATCAATTCCATCTGCTATAATCTTTGCACTCTAATCGATTCTGAATTACAGCCCTTCAGGCAGAACTTACCCTCCTTTATAAAAGACAATAAGGATATATTACAAAAATTACAGAACATTGATTGGCAATCGGACTACATCCTGGCCACCATAGATGTGGTAAGTCTTTTATACCTCTATCAGACATCAAGATGGAATTGAAGCAGTAAGCAGCTGTCTCTCTACAAGATCGGCTCACCACACTGAATGCAATAAAATGATAATAGAAATGTTATCCTTCTGTCTTGAAAATAATTTCTTTCTTTTTAAAGGACAATTCTATCTCCAGCTTCAAGGGACGGTGATGGGAGCCACATTTACACCGCAATATGCATGTATTCTAATGGGAGCCATAGAAAGAGATTGGCTATGGAATGATAATTCTGAACATTTTTCCCAGTATATAATCTTCTGGCGCCGTTACATAGATTGTATTATGTTAATTTGGCAAGGCCAGGAATCCTTACTTCAACTTTTTCTTGAATCACTTACACAGAACAGATGGAACATTGACATTACATACCAAATCTAGAGAACCACAGTGGAATATCTAGACCTCACACTGTATATTGAGAATGACAAATTACACACTCGTCTTCACAGTAAGAGCACTGCAGCAAACTCTATTGTACATGCTTCCAGTTGTCATCCTACTAGCATAATCCGCAACATCCCGGCTGGTGAATTTAGGAGAGCTAGACTAAATTGTAGCAATATGCCTGACTATGAGACAGCCTCCTCTGAAATTGTTCAACGTCTATCTACCAGAGGTTATAACACCACAAGTTTAAAAAAGAACAAGGAAAGCTTTGCTAAATTAGACTGAAACGCGATGCTGTACAAATCTAAAACCACAAATAAGAATCCTGTTGTTCGATTCATCACAGACTTTCACAATGGGCACCCTTTGATCTGTAAACTACTTCGTAAGCACTGGTACCTTCTTCAGAATAATTCATCCATCAATGAACACATTTTGACTTATCCTCAAATAGGTTTTAGAAGAACTCCTAACCTTAAAGAGAAACTTTGTTCCTCGTTTTACTCGGACAAACCCCTCAACCAAAGTTTGATACAATGACCCAAAGGTTTCTATACCTGCACAAAATGTTCTATTTGCAAACTTGGTCTCTCTAAATCTAAATCCATTTTGATCAATGACCATCCTTTTATTGTATGAGACTTTATCAATTGTGACAGCATCAACACAATCTATCTTATCATTTGCCCCGTAAACAAGTCTACATTGGAAGTACGATCCGAGCTTTGAAGACTCGGATACAAGAACATTATCGCTATATACAACAAAATGATACTAAACTGCCCTTGGTGGATCATTTTGTTGAACATTATCCGAATGCCTGCACATTTTCTTTCTGCGGCCTCTTACAACTGAAACCACACCCTAGAGGTGGAAATCTGGAATTACAGTTACGTCAAAATGAAAGCCGGCTCATCATCCATTATGATACCACACGACGAGGTCTCAATAAAGACCCTGAATGGCATTACTGGCTACTTTAATATAACCTGAAGTTTGGTGTATCAGGGGGACCTCCCCAAACATAATGGAAGGCCACCTTTTTCTAAGACTGAATAACATGGCAATATATACTGTAATAATCATTGATTATCGATGGCACCCTTGGTTGTAATCATGAACTTTTTCTGACCTTTGTTGACTTCTTTGACTAGTTTTACCTACTTGATTTCCACAAGTAATCCTGAATGAATTTGACTTAACTCTTGGCCCAAAAAGTGTCCATTCCAGTTATTGGGCTTAGTCCCTTCATCTCATCTCATGTAATCTAACATAACACTTATTTTAATCAGTGCCCATTTAAGTTTTTGACTCAACGCCTCATCTCAAAGTTTTCAATAAAGCATTTGCTCCTTTCAATGTACCCCTCTATACCTTTTTCAGTACACGTAATTTTAGAAAATAGGACACCCTAAATTAATACTAGTAGACCCTATGTAATCAGTATATAACTATATTTCCCGATAGTTTCATACTTATTGTTCGATTTACTTAGGCATAGTATTTATTTGTAGACTCAATTTTATTTAGAATTACCTATGTATACATTTTCCACCCGTAAAACATGGAGCCATAATAGTTATATATTTTTTCAAGACACTTAAAATAAGAGTAGAGCTAGACAACGAACGCCCTTCGCACAAAAGCGTGCACACATCTTTTGAAACTTTCCATGAGAGGCGCCTTAACTAGACTCGGCAACGAGTGCAGTTTATTTTTTCGTTATTACTATCATGTTAGTATTGCACCTTTTGTTTGTTTTATCCTGACAAATTATCTATTTACATCTATAATTCCACACAGTCACATTAATGTATATACCTTCTCTCCGGTTAAATATGGTGCCCAAATAACTAGTTACTCCTGCTACTCAATGGTACTAGAAATAAATGAAGGACTAGGCACTAAACGCTTCACGAATAAAAACATGTGCACACTTTAAGAAACTTTTTCAAGATGGCGCCATTCTAAGACGCGACTACGGCACACGGTTGCCATTTTTTTGCTTTATTTGACCAAATCATGGTATTGGGGTAAGTTTTACAACTTCAAACTTCAGGCCGCCGGACTGTATCTTTACTTAGGCTCAGAAATTGAAGTCGTTTACACTGTAAAATACGATAGCAGATTTTGATGACGAAGCTTTATACAAACTGAGAATTAGACATAATTCAACTATGCCTATATATTTTTTGCTAATATTTTTCACTAATTACTTTTTGCTATCAGAATTTAGCAGATTAATGACATTAACAGTTTTTCAATTTCATTCAATATTCCGATTCAATTTTATGCAGTTGATTATCTATTTCAGCTTTGATATTTCTGTGTTCATCCTATGTACTGCAATTCTTGATGAGAGATATTTTTTTTCTCTTTTCTCTTAATTTCTAGACCACATACTACATGATGCTTTGCTCTATATGAATTTTGCAATGACCACACACCATGTGATGGTCTATTATATATGAATATTGTAATGGTATGATTGCTATTTTGTACTACTTTGCTTAAGACCTTTCGGAGCATGTGTTTTATTAACTTTGTGAGCATATTCCACACGTCATTAGTACTAAATCCCACTTTGTAGTATTAGGTTGATGTGCCAGCACCTCTTTAAGTGTTCTTAAGTGTTTTTAACCCACAAGCTCTTTCTTCCTCAGTATAATCCTGTTCTGGTAATTAACTTACTAATGAGATATGGGTGACGGGAACTCCACGACTTTTCAGTTCTTCTCCTTTCAATTTGATCTACTGAATATGCAGCTCTAATTCAGTGTTTTTCTTAGGTTGTCCCTCTAATTTTATTTTCACCTCCCCCACGGAGTCTTATGAATCACTGCACCGTTTGCTAAGAGCTCTCCATGTCCTATCACTTGCCCTTCACTCACCGGTTGTTTTCGTTAACACAGGTCGTTTATAATAATTGACTGCCTTATGTCTGATTAATTACAGCCTTGAGAAAGCCCTAGGTGGACTCACCATAGAGAGCGAAACACGTGTCGGCTGTGCCTGATCTGCATTCTTCAACTTTCTTCTAATATCTTTGAATAAATGATTAAAGACTATATTCAGTCGGCAAGTTTAATTAAAACATTATTTAGAAATCATTGAACAAAATAACAAGTGGGTTCTCACAGTCAATCAGTTGCGGACTATTACTATAAGGTTACTGGATTTTTTAAAACAAGAATTTCTCCCAAGAATATTAATTGGCAGAGAATACACAGGACAGCTCAAGAAGGGAAAGAGTCGATACATGCGTACTATGAGAGATTGTTGCAGGCCTTTAAACATTACAGTGGGACAGAAACAATCGAGCTGAAAGACATGATTCATTTTGTGTTCAGTTTTGTTGAAGGGTTAAGACCTGAAATTAGTCAGCTGATCAAAAGTCATTTGATTTGCTGGCAAGCAAAGCCGACTGATGAGGTGTTGCAGTATGCAAAGTACTGTAGTGACGAGATTGAGTTGAAGCAGAGAAAGTTGAAAGAAAAGGCAGTGGTCATGCAGATTAAAGCAGCACAATCAGGAAGGCAGGGAAGTTGTCTGCAGCAGCAGCAGGGAAATGTGTGGTTGCAAAACCAGGCAAAAGGTAGAGGTCGTGGTGGAGTTGGAAATGTGAACAGTGGTCCCGATTTAAATACTGTGGTTATTCAGAATGACGTGCAAAGGGATGAAAAGGATGTTACCTTGTTACGCTTGCGGAGGCCTCTGACATTGGAAACGGTGTCCAATATTAGGTCAGGAAGGTGCTGTTCAGCAGACGAACAACATAAATTATATTCCAAATATGAGAGGACCAAGAATGAGAGGCCAGAATCCAAATTTCCAAAAATGTGAACTAGATACAAGGTTTTCAGCCTATGCAATAGATACAAATGCCACGTTTGCATATGCCCCAGTCGCAGCAAATGCAACCCCAAGTCCAAATGGTACCAATGGCAAAAAAATCAGATACCTCAAGCCCCAATGGAATGGCAGCAGGCCACAGGTCAAAGGCTTAACCAGAGTACTAACATAATACACCAATACCCATTACACAGTGAGGATGAAGCAAATGATGACTGGGTGAGTGAGGTTCGGATGAGGGGGAATGCGTGTTAGCAGCTTCATTAGAAGTAGATCTGAAGGGTTCATACGTGAAGGGAAAAGTGATGGGTCACAAAGTCTCATTTTTAGTTGACACAGGAGCTACACGCTCTACAGTGAGAACTGCAGAAGTTCCAAACTTGCCTCTTTCAGGGAAAACAGTACAGATCATTGGAGTTGCAAATCAATGTTTGAGAAACCCAATTACACAACCTGTTTTAGGGAAAATTGGTAATTTTAAAGGATTACACACATTCGTAGTTTGTGACTCGAGTCCGGTTTCCTTACTAGGAAGAGACTTGCTATGCAAAAGAAGAGGTTCAATTACTTGTTCAAATGATGGCATTGCCATCCAGACAAACAGTGATGATGAAGATAATTTGCCTGCTGGAACAGATTGTTGACTCAGTGAATGAGGAGTACCTTTGATCAGTTTCTTTCCAGTTTTTACAATACAATATCTTCCCCCTGACTTACAGGGAGCAGTTAAGATGAAAGTGTGGGATTTTACAGGGAAAGACATTAGTCTAATCAAAGGAGTTGAGCCAGTTAAGGCCCCAGTCAAGTCAAATGAGATTTTTCCCCAGATTCCTCAATACCACATGACACAGGACACAATTGAAGGGATTGCACCTACAATTAGAGAATTCGTAAACCAAGGTGTTCTAAAAGAAGTACTGAGCAGCCCATGCAACTCACCAATAATGGGATTGCAAAAGCCTTGTGGGAAATTTCGGATTGTTCAGGATTTGAGGAAAGTAAATGATATTGTGATCAAATGTTGTCCCATGGTGCCAAATCCAGCAGTGATACTGTTTCAGATCCCAGGCGATGTTGAATGGTTCAACGTAGTGGACATGTCACAAGCATTCTTTTCTATACCTCTTCATGAGTCTATTGTTGGTGCAAAATTCCTCAAGGATTTTCAGTCACCATCCATTTTCAATCAGATATTGAAGAAGAATCTGGAGTCATTGGAATTGCCTTTCCAATCAACTTTGGTACAATACATTGATGATTTATTGGTTGCTTCAAAGACAAGAGAAGCTTGCAAGATTTCCAGGGAGAGGATTACAGCTATATTACAGATGAATTCCCCCTGTCACACAGAGAGATGTCAGAATGTTTCTGGGAATGGTGAGCTATTGTCACCAGTGGACTCCCAACGTTTCAATCATTTCAAAGCCATTGCAGAAGCTGACTCACAAGGAGGTCTCTGATTCCTTAGTGTTAGACCAAGCCTGTATGAAAGCCTTTACTGAATTGAGAGAGTCTCTGCAAAGCTCCGGTTTTGGGAATCCCTGACTACACAAACCCTTCATGTTGTTTTGTCATGAGAGTGATGCATGTTCTTTGTCTGTTTTGACTCAAGTCCATGGTGGTGTAAACTGTCTAGTAGCATATTTTTTAATCTACTTTGGACCCAGTCGCAGTAGCATTACCTGGCTGTTTGCGTACAGTAGCAGCGGTTGGACTGAGCCTCACTCAGAGTGAGAGCATTGTGATGGGACATCCTTTAACTGTTATGGTCCCTCACTCCATTGAAGTCTTGCTTACCCGAACCAAGACCCAATATGTCACCAATGCTAGACTGACGAGATATGAAACTGTAATTTTGGGTTCTCCGAATGTTACTCTGAAAAGGTGTACAGTGCTTAACACAGCAACTTTGCTTCCAAAAGCAAATGTTGAAACTGATAAATTGAAGAAGGTTGAATATGACTGCCTGCAAGTAACTGATTTGTGTACAAAACCGAGACCTGACATTAGGCATACTCGATTAGAAGAAATCAACCAAAATAATTTTGTTGATGGTTCCTGTTTAAGAGATAACATGGGAACATTAAGAGCGGGATATGCTGTGTGCACAATTTCTGGTATAGTCGAAGTGGCCTGGCTTCGAGGAGTGTATTCTGCACAGGTGGATGAATTAGTGGCTCTTACTAAAGCATGCCATGTTTCTGCACAGCTTAAAGTTAGCATTTATGCTGATAGTCAGTATGGATTTGGAATAGTCCATGACATTGGTCAGTATGGTCACAGATAGGTTTCCTGACTTCTTCTGGTCCGCCAGTTAGAAATGGGGAAAGAATGCATGATTTGTTATAAGCTTTACAAATGCCTGAAAAGATTGCTATGGTGAAATGCAGTGCACACCTGAAATCACAAGATTTTGTGTCAATGGGAAATGGATATGCAGATCAAGTCGCAAGGTTTTGTGCCCTGAATTGTATATCCTTCAAGGACAAATGGAAATTGTTACCGGAGGAAGAGAGATGTACCAATTATGCCCTAAATGTGATTGACACTTGGGAAGAACTGAAAGCGCTTCAGGATAATGTTGACAAGGAGGGAAAAAAACAGGGGTTAAATTGAAATGTGTTCAGCGAGAAGACGATGTTTGGGTGTCCAGGGAGGGACAAGTGGCTTTACCAAATAATTTGTTGACTCAAATGGCTAGATATTACCATGATCAAGCACATGTTGGGAGGGATGCCATGATTCGCACCTTCAAACAGTTCTGGTTCACTCCAAACTTTAGACAGGTTGCCGGAGCAGTTTGCCACTGTTGCATCCTTTGCCAGCAGATGAACGTGGGAAAGAGAACTGTGTGTTAATATGAGCCACATTGGAAGAGCGGGAGGTCCATTTAGCAGAGGGCAGATGGATTTTATTGAGATGCCTGTAGGTGGAGGATTGAGATATATGCTGGTGATTGTGTGCATTTGTAGTCACTGGATTGAGGCTTACCCCCCACGTGAAGAAATTATAGCCTTACTGTAGCAAAGCTACTGCTTAGCGAACTGATACCTTGTTTTGGGTTTCCAGTCTCTTCAGAATCAGATAGAGGAATTCCCTTCAACAACAAAGTCATTGAATTGGTATGTTCAGCTTTAAATATCGAGCAGAAGTTACATTGTAATTATCGACCCGAAGCATCAGGACTTGTTGAGTAAATAAATGGTACCTTGAAGCCAAGACTTGCAAAGATGTGTGCGTCAAGGAATCTGAAATGGCCAGACCCACTACCGCTAGTTCTGATGAGTATTACAAACACACCAGACATGAATACTGGACGGTCGCTGCATGAAATCCTCATGGGTAGAGCAATGAGGTTGCCGGCGGGTCCTGCAAATGCACTTGTGAACTTAACAGATGATATGGTTTTGGACTACTGGCTAATGTGGTTCGCTATTTTTCTCATCAGGTGGAAGGTAATTTTAAAGGATTACACACATTCGTAGTTTGTGACTCGAGTCCGGTTTCCTTACTAGGAAGAGACTTGCTATGCAAAAGAAGAGGTTCAATTACTTGTTCAAATGATGGCATTGCCATCCAGACAAACAGTGATGATGAAGATGATTTGCCTGCTGGAACAGATTGTTGACTCAGTGAATGAGGAGTACCTTTGATCAGTTTCTTTCCAGTTTTTACAATACAATATCTTCCCTCTGACTTAAAGGGAGCAGTTAAGATGAAAGTGTGGGATTTTACAGGGAAAGACATTAGTCTAATCAAAGAAGTTGAGCCAGTTAAGGCCCCAGTCAAGCCAAATGAGATTTTTCCCCAGATTACTCAATACTACATGACACAGGACACAATTGAAGGGATTGCAACTATAATTAGAGAATTCGTAAACCAAGGTGTTCTAAAAGAAGTACTGAGCAGCCCATGCAACTCACCAATAATGGGATTGCAAAAGCCTTGTGGGAAATTTCGGATTGTTCAGGATTTGAGGAAAGTAAATGATATTGTGATCAAATGTTGTCCCATGGTGCCAAATCCAGTAGTGATATTGTTTCAGATCCCAGGCGATGTTGAATGGTTCAACATAGTGGACATGTCACAAGCATTCTTTTCTATACCTCTTCATGAGTCTATTGTTGGTGCAAAATTCCTCAAGGATTTTCAGTCACCATCCATTTTCAATCAGATATTGAAGAAGAAGCTGGAGTCATTGGAATTGCCTTTCCAATCAACTTTGGTACAATACATTGATGATTTATTGGTTGCTTCAAAGACAAGAGAAGCTTGCAAGATTTCCAGGGAGAGGATTACAGCTATATTACAGATGAATTCCCCCTGTCACACAGAGAGATGTCAGAATGTTTCTGGGAATGGTGAGCTATTGTCACCAGTGGATTCCCAACGTTTCAATCATTTCAAAGCCATTGCAGAAGCTGACTCACAAGGAGGTCTCTGATTCCTTAGTGTTAGACCAAGCCTGTATGAAAGCCTTTACTGAATTGAGAGAGTCTGTGCAAAGCTCCGGTTTTGGGAATCCCTGACTACACAAACCCTTCATGTTGTTTTGTCATGAGAGTGATGCATGTTCTTTGTCTGTTTTGACTCAAGTCCATGGTGGTGTAAACTGTCTAGTAGCATATTTTTTAATCTACTTTGGACCCAGTCGCAGTAGCATTACCTGGCTGTTTGCGTACAGTAGCAGCGGTTGGACTGAGCCTCACTCAGAGTGAGAGCATTGTGATGGGACATCCTTTAACTGTTATGGTCCCTCACTCCATTGAAGTCTTGCTTACCCGAACCAAGACCCAATATGTCACCAATGCTAGACTGACGAGATATGAAACTGTAATTTTGGGTTCTCCGAATGTTACTCTGAAAAGGTGTACAGTGCTTAACACAGCAACTTTGCTTCCAAAAGCAAATGTTGAAACTGATAAATTGAAGAAGGTTGAATATGACTGCCTGCAAGTAACTGATTTGTGTACAAAACCGAGACCTGACATTAGGCATACTCGATTAGAAGAAATCAACCAAAATAATTTTGTTGATGGTTCCTGTTTAAGAGATAACATGGGAACATTAAGAGCGGGATATGCTGTGTGCACAATTTCTGGTATAGTCGAAGTGGCCTGGCTTCGAGGAGTGTATTGTGGACAGGTGGATGAATTAGTGGCTCTTACTAAAGCATGCCATGTTTCTGCACAGCTTAAAGTTAGCATTTATGCTGATAGTCAGTATGGATTTGGAATAGTCCATGACTTTGGTCAGTATGGTCACAGATAGGTTTCCTGACCTCTTCTGGTCCGCCAGTTAGAAATGGGGAAAGAATGCATGATTTGTTATAAGCTTTACAAATGCCTGAAAAGATTGCTATGGTGAAATGCAGTGCACACCTGAAATCACAAGATTTTGTGTCAATGGGAAATGGATATGCAGATCAAGTCGCAAGGTTTTGTGCCCTGAATTGTATATCCTTCAAGGACAAATGGAAATTGTTACCGGAGGAAGAGAGATGTACCAATTATGCCCTAAATGTGATTGACACTTGGGAAGAACTGAAAGCGCTTCAGGATAATGTTGACAAGGAGGAAAAAAAACAGGGGTTAAATTGAAATGTGTTCAGCGAGAAGACGATGTTTGGGTGTCCAGGTAGGGACAAGTGGTTTTACCAAATAATTTGTTGACTCAAATGGCTAGATATTACCATGATCAAGCACATGTTGGGAGGGATGCCATGATTCGCACCTTCAAACAGTTCTGGTTCACTCCAAACTTTAGACAGGTTGCCGGAGCAGTTTGCCACTGTTGCATCCTTTGCCAGCAGATGAACGTGGGAAAGAGAACTATGTGTTAATATGAGCCACATTGGAAGACTGGGAGGTCCCTTTAGCAGAAGGCAGATGGATTTTATTGAGATGCCTGTAGGTGGAGGATTGAGATATATGCTGGTGATTGTGTGCATTTGTAGTCACTGGATTGAGGCTTACCCCCCACGTGAAGAAATTATAGCCTTACTGTAGCAAAGCTACTGCTTAGCGAACTGATACCTCGTTTTGGGTTTCCAGTCTCTTCAGAATCAGATAGAGGAATTCCCTTCAACAACAAAGTCATTGAATTGGTATGTTCAGCTTTAAATATCGAGCAGAAGTTACATTGTAATTATCGACCCGAAGCATCAGGACTTGTTGAGCAAATAAATGGTACCTTGAAGCCAAGACTTGCAAAGATGTGTGCGTCAAGGAATCTGAAATGGCCAGACCCACTACCACTAGTTCTGATGAGTATTACAAACACACCCGACATGAATACTGGACGGTCGCTGCATGAAATCCTTATGGGTAGAGCAATGAGGTTGCCGGCGGGTCCTGCAAATGCACTTGTGAACTTAACAGATGATATGGTTTTGGACTACTGGCTAATGTGGTTCGCTATTTTTCTCATCAGGTGGAAGGTAATTTTAAAGGATTACACACATTCGTAGTTTGTGACTCGAGTCCGGTTTCCTTACTAGGAAGAGACTTGCTATGCAAAAGAAGAGGTTCAATTACTTGTTCAAATGATGGCATTGCCATCCAGACAAACAGTGATGATGAAGATGATTTGCCTGCTGGAACAGATTGTTGACTCAGTGAATGAGGAGTACCTTTGATCAGTTTCTTTCCAGTTTTTACAATACAATATCTTCCCTCTGACTTACAGGGAGCAGTTAAGATGAAAGTGTGGGATTTTACAGGGAAAGACATTAGTCTAATCAAAGAAGTTGAGCCAGTTAAGGCCCCAGTCAAGCCAAATGAGATTTTTCCCCAGATTACTCAATACCACATGACACAGGACACAATTGAAGGGATTGCAACTATAATTAGAGAATTCGTAAACCAAGGTGTTCTAAAAGAAGTACTGAGCAGCCCATGCAACTCACCAATAATGGGATTACAAAAGCCTTGTGGGAAATTTCGGATTGTTCAGGATTTGAGGAAAGTAAATGATATTGTGATCAAATGTTGTCCCATGGTGCCAAATCCAGTAGTGATATTGTTTCAGATCCCAGGCGATGTTGAATGGTTCAACGTAGTGGACATGTCACAAGCATTCTTTTCTATACCTCTTCATGAGTCTATTGTTGGTGCAAAATTCCTCAAGGATTTTCAGTCACCATCCATTTTCAATCAGATATTGAAGAAGAAGCTGGAGTCATTGGAATTGCCTTTCCAATCAACTTTGGTACAATACATTGATGATTTATTGGTTGCTTCAAAGACAAGAGAAGCTTGCAAGATTTCCAGGGAGAGGATTACAGCTATATTACAGATGAATTCCCCCTGTCACACAGAGAGATGTCAGAATGTTTCTGGGAATGGTGAGCTATTGTCACCAGTGGATTCCCAACGTTTCAATCATTTCAAAGCCATTGCAGAAGCTGACTCACAAGGAGGTCTCTGATTCCTTAGTGTTAGACCAAGCCTGTATGAAAGCCTTTACTGAATTGAGAGAGTCTGTGCAAAGCTCCGGTTTTGGGAATCCCTGACTACACAAACCCTTCATGTTGTTTTGTCATGAGAGTGATGCATGTTCTTTGTCTGTTTTGACTCAAGTCCATGGTGGTGTAAACTGTCTAGTAGCATATTTTTTAATCTACTTTGGACCCAGTCGCAGTAGCATTACCTGGCTGTTTGCGTACAGTAGCAGCGGTTGGACTGAGCCTCACTCAGAGTGAGAGCATTGTGATGGGACATCCTTTAACTGTTATGGTCCCTCACTCCATTGAAGTCTTGCTTACCCGAACCAAGACCCAATATGTCACCAATGCTAGACTGACGAGATATGAAACTGTAATTTTGGGTTCTCCGAATGTTACTCTGAAAAGGTGTACAGTGCTTAACACAGCAACTTTGCTTCCAAAAGCAAATGTTGAAACTGATAAATTGAAGAAGGTTGAATATGACTGCCTGCAAGTAACTGATTTGTGTACAAAACCGAGACCTGACATTAGGCATACTCGATTAGAAGAAATCAACCAAAATAATTTTGTTGATGGTTCCTGTTTAAGAGATAACATGGGAACATTAAGAGCGGGATATGCTGTGTGCACAATTTCTGGTATAGTCGAAGTGGCCTGGCTTCGAGGAGTGTATTGTGGACAGGTGGATGAATTAGTGGCTCTTACTAAAGCATGCCATGTTTCTGCACAGCTTAAAGTTAGCATTTATGCTGATAGTCAGTATGGATTTGGAATAGTCCATGACTTTGGTCAGTATGGTCACAGATAGGTTTCCTGACCTCTTCTGGTCCGCCAGTTAGAAATGGGGAAAGAATGCATGATTTGTTATAAGCTTTACAAATGCCTGAAAAGATTGCTATGGTGAAATGCAGTGCACACCTGAAATCACAAGATTTTGTGTCAATGGGAAATGGATATGCAGATCAAGTCGCAAGGTTTTGTGCCCTGAATTGTATATCCTTCAAGGACAAATGGAAATTGTTACCGGAGGAAGAGAGATGTACCAATTATGCCCTAAATGTGATTGACACTTGGGAAGAACTGAAAGCGCTTCAGGATAATGTTGACAAGGAGGAAAAAAAACAGGGGTTAAATTGAAATGTGTTCAGCGAGAAGACGATGTTTGGGTGTCCAGGTAGGGACAAGTGGTTTTACCAAATAATTTGTTGACTCAAATGGCTAGATATTACCATGATCAAGCACATGTTGGGAGGGATGCCATGATTCGCACCTTCAAACAGTTCTGGTTCACTCCAAACTTTAGACAGGTTGCCGGAGCAGTTTGCCACTGTTGCATCCTTTGCCAGCAGATGAACGTGGGAAAGAGAACTGTGTGTTAATATGAGCCACATTGGAAGACTGGGAGGTCCCTTTAGCAGAAGGCAGATGGATTTTATTGAGATGCCTGTAGGTGGAGGATTGAGATATATGCTGGTGATTGTGTGCATTTGTAGTCACTGGATTGAGGCTTACCCCCCACGTGAAGAAATTATAGCCTTACTGTAGCAAAGCTACTGCTTAGCGAACTGATACCTCGTTTTGGGTTTCCAGTCTCTTCAGAATCAGATAGAGAAATTCCCTTCAACAACAAAGTCATTGAATTGGTATGTTCAGCTTTAAATATCGAGCAGAAGTTACATTGTAATTATCGACCCGAAGCATCAGGACTTGTTGAGCAAATAAATGGTACCTTGAAGCCAAGACTTGCAAAGATGTGTGCGTCAAGGAATCTGAAATGGCCAGACCCACTACCACTAGTTCTGATGAGTATTACAAACACACCCGACATGAATACTGGACGGTCGCTGCATGAAATCCTTATGGGTAGAGCAATGAGGTTGCCGGCGGGTCCTGCAAATGCACTTGTGAACTTAACAGATGATATGGTTTTGGACTACTGGCTAATGTGGTTCGCTATTTTTCTCATCAGGTGGAAGGTAATTTTAAAGGATTACACACATTCGTAGTTTGTGACTCGAGTCCGGTTTCCTTACTAGGAAGAGACTTGCTATGCAAAAGAAGAGGTTCAATTACTTGTTCAAATGATGGCATTGCCATCCAGACAAACAGTGATGATGAAGATGATTTGCCTGCTGGAACAGATTGTTGACTCAGTGAATGAGGAGTACCTTTGATCAGTTTCTTTCCAGTTTTTACAATACAATATCTTCCCTCTGACTTACAGGGAGCAGTTAAGATGAAAGTGTGGGATTTTACAGGGAAAGACATTAGTCTAATCAAAGAAGTTGAGCCAGTTAAGGCCCCAGTCAGGCCAAATGAGATTTTTCCCCAGATTACTCAATACCACATGACACAGGACACAATTGAAGGGATTGCAACTATAATTAGAGAATTCGTAAACCAAGGTGTTCTAAAAGAAGTACTGAGCAGCCCATGCAACTCACCAATAATGGGATTGCAAAAGCCTTGTGGGAAGTTTCGGATTGTTCAGGATTTGAGGAAAGTAAATGATATTGTGATCAAATGTTGTCCCATGGTGCCAAATCCAGTAGTGATATTGTTTCAGATCCCAGGCGATGTTGAATGGTTCAACGTAGTGGACATGTCACAAGCATTCTTTTCTATACCTCTTCATGAGTCTATTGTTGGTGCAAAATTCCTCAAGGATTTTCAGTCACCATCCATTTTCAATCAGATATTGAAGAAGAAGCTGGAGTCATTGGAATTGCCTTTCCAATCAACTTTGGTACAATACATTGATGATTTATTGGTTGCTTCAAAGACAAGAGAAGCTTGCAAGATTTCCAGGGAGAGGATTACAGCTATATTACAGATGAATTCCCCCTGTCACACAGAGAGATGTCAGAATGTTTCTGGGAATGGTGAGCTATTGTCACCAGTGGATTCCCAACGTTTCAATCATTTCAAAGCCATTGCAGAAGCTGACTCACAAGGAGGTCTCTGATTCCTTAGTGTTAGACCAAGCCTGTATGAAAGCCTTTACTGAATTGAGAGAGTCTGTGCAAAGCTCCGGTTTTGGGAATCCCTGACTACACAAACCCTTCATGTTGTTTTGTCATGAGAGTGATGCATGTTCTTTGTCTGTTTTGACTCAAGTCCATGGTGGTGTAAACTGTCTAGTAGCATATTTTTTAATCTACTTTGGACCCAGTCGCAGTAGCATTACCTGGCTGTTTGCGTACAGTAGCAGCGGTTGGACTGAGCCTCACTCAGAGTGAGAGCATTGTGATGGGACATCCTTTAACTGTTATGGTCCCTCACTCCATTGAAGTCTTGCTTACCCGAACCAAGACCCAATATGTCACCAATGCTAGACTGACGAGATATGAAACTGTAATTTTGGGTTCTCCGAATGTTACTCTGAAAAGGTGTACAGTGCTTAACACAGCAACTTTGCTTCCAAAAGCAAATGTTGAAACTGATAAATTGAAGAAGGTTGAATATGACTGCCTGCAAGTAACTGATTTGTGTACAAAACCGAGACCTGACATTAGGCATACTCGATTAGAAGAAATCAACCAAAATAATTTTGTTGATGGTTCCTGTTTAAGAGATAACATGGGAACATTAAGAGCGGGATATGCTGTGTGCACAATTTCTGGTATAGTCGAAGTGGCCTGGCTTCGAGGAGTGTATTGTGGACAGGTGGATGAATTAGTGGCTCTTACTAAAGCATGCCATGTTTCTGCACAGCTTAAAGTTAGCATTTATGCTGATAGTCAGTATGGATTTGGAATAGTCCATGACTTTGGTCAGTATGGTCACAGATAGGTTTCCTGACCTCTTCTGGTCCGCCAGTTAGAAATGGGGAAAGAATGCATGATTTGTTATAAGCTTTACAAATGCCTGAAAAGATTGCTATGGTGAAATGCAGTGCACACCTGAAATCACAAGATTTTGTGTCAATGGGAAATGGATATGCAGATCAAGTCGCAAGGTTTTGTGCCCTGAATTGTATATCCTTCAAGGACAAATGGAAATTGTTACCGGAGGAAGAGAGATGTACCAATTATGCCCTAAATGTGATTGACACTTGGGAAGAACTGAAAGCGCTTCAGGATAATGTTGACAAGGAGGAAAAAAAACAGGGGTTAAATTGAAATGTGTTCAGCGAGAAGACGATGTTTGGGTGTCCAGGTAGGGACAAGTGGTTTTACCAAATAATTTGTTGACTCAAATGGCTAGATATTACCATGATCAAGCACATGTTGGGAGGGATGCCATGATTCGCACCTTCAAACAGTTCTGGTTCACTCCAAACTTTAGACAGGTTGCCGGAGCAGTTTGCCACTGTTGCATCCTTTGCCAGCAGATGAACGTGGGAAAGAGAACTGTGTGTTAATATGAGCCACATTGGAAGACTGGGAGGTCCCTTTAGCAGAAGGCAGATGGATTTTATTGAGATGCCTGTAGGTGGAGGATTGAGATATATGCTGGTGATTGTGTGCATTTGTAGTCACTGGATTGAGGCTTACCCCCCACGTGAAGAAATTATAGCCTTACTGTAGCAAAGCTACTGCTTAGCGAACTGATACCTCGTTTTGGGTTTCCAGTCTCTTCAGAATCAGATAGAGGAATTCCCTTCAACAACAAAGTCATTGAATTGGTATGTTCAGCTTTAAATATCGAGCAGAAGTTACATTGTAATTATCGACCCGAAGCATCAGGACTTGTTGAGCAAATAAATGGTACCTTGAAGCCAAGACTTGCAAAGATGTGTGCGTCAAGGAATCTGAAATGGCCAGACCCACTACCACTAGTTCTGATGAGTATTACAAACACACCCGACATGAATACTGGACGGTCGCTGCAAGAAATCCTTATGGGTAGAGCAATGAGGTTGCCGGCGGGTCCTGCAAATGCACTTGTGAACGTAACAGATGATATGGTTTTGGACTACTGGCTAATGTGGTTCGCTCTTTTTCTCATCAGGTGGAAGCCACCACTGTACAACCATCTCAAGAGCAAAGCTACAACCTAAACGCTGGAGATTGGGTTGTGATCAGAAAACACGTGAGGAAGGCTTGCTTGGAGCCTCAGTGGAAAGGTCTGTATCAAGTAGTATTAGTTGCTACGACAGCTGTGAAGCGTGCAGGAGTTCCGAACTGGATTCATGACAGCCATACTCGGAAAGTACCCGGTCCTCTGGACAGTGAAGATGAGTTGTTGAGAGTACAAAAACTTCTGAACGATTTCCAGAAAAGGAGCAGGAAACTGGAGAATCTGAGCAGACCAAAGGTGGTTCAGGCACTCCTGTGAGCGACGAAGTGGAAGACATACAGGAGGGAAACAACGAACCATCCTCAACTGGACACCAGGAGAGTCTAGTCAGAGAAGGGCTCTCCCAGAAGCAAACGGTCTTGAAGGACAAATAGAGCAAGCCATAGACCCTGAGGTTGAAGGAGTTGAGGTGGATCAAAGTCAAAACGATCTGATTCCTCCAACAGAAATCGCAGTACGTCAAGTCAAAATCCTGCAGAACTAGAAGAAGCCGAAAGTCCAACCCTGAAAAGAGCATTGACCAAGGGTCCACTGAAATGAGATAAGTAGCTGAAATCACAAGCCAAGGGAAAAGAAGCAATTACAGTGTTGACAATCGAAGAAGAAATAGACACAAGAAGAACAGGAGATTTGAGTGATGGAGAGTTAAGTAAAGATCGAAGATTGAAAAGAAAGCGAATTGCAAGCAGAAGTTACACAGGTCCTAAATAGGCGTATGCAATGACTAGTGAAGCTGCTAAACTGATTTGTGACAACATTTGCCGATTTTGACAAGTTACCTAAGTTTGACACAGGGTCCTGGAAAAAGAGACTGAAAGCTGTAAATATTTACAAAGGAAGATTTTTTGTTTGTTTTTGCTGCATAACTATATTTTTGGTTCTTTCTAATTCTTTACAGATCATGAGTAACAATAACGAGCAGATTACAGAGCGCAGGTATTGCAAATACATGGGTATTGGCTTAGCAGTTATATGCATGATGGTATGTTTGATATTGATTGGGAGTGAGGCTTATTGCGAAAACTATGGCTAATAATGGTTTTGCTTTAGAGATGACTACTGCACTTACAGAATTGGAGAAGTTCAAGAGTGATGAGATATATTTACATACAGATAATACACAGGGATATTTTTTTTTAATGTCTTCTGTCGCTTATTAGATGAGTATGTTGAGATGATGAATGTGGGAGAGTGTTATGTATGCACGTAAATTCCTTCATCAGTATAGGAGGGGATTACTTATCATAGCTTGCCATTAACATACAGGATTAGTTGCAGTCTTTTACTAACAAGATTCTATGACCAGGAATATATTCAGTATTTCTATTCAAATCTTGTTGTAGTGTTTTCGTTTGTTCCTATAATTAAATACTTGAGTAGAGTGGCTAAAGAAAATAGAGTAGACTTAATGAGAGGTTTCATTGAACCTACATTGACATTTGGGACTACTTACATGTATGCTTACATCCGTGGAAAATAACTTCTTAAATCAGACTGATGACAGTAGAAAGGCACTGAAGGAGAAATTAGAAAAGGGCCTAGAGAAAAGGACATTTAGAAATGACTATGCTTTTAGTGAAATCAAAACACAAGGGAAGATAGATTTAGATGCACAACATGTGGGGAAGCTTTGTGTATATAGACCTAAACCTAGAACTGGCACATTGTTTGTGGGAACGAGTGAATGTAGACGTGTTTCTTTTCCAGATTAAATGGACATTTATGTTAAATGGACAAGACCCAGCAATTCCAGGGGTTGGTTACATCTGTGGGCCAAATGCTTATTACCGTCTTCCAAGAGGATGGTATGGCACATGTTACTTGGGGATAGTTTTCCTAAAGATTCATCAACTCAAGAAGCTGAAAGGGTTACATCATGCTAGACCGAAGAGAGAATCTTATTATGGCATAGTTGGAGATATATTTGGAGCAATGATTCCCTCAGTGGAAGTTATTTTGAATTGGATGAAAATTCGAAAGTTGTCTACACGTGGATAACATGCGGACTAGTTTTTCAGGAGCCATGATCCTAAAGGATACATAAATGGCTGTGGTAAGATCTATGACTCTTCAGAACCATCTTGCGTTAGACATCCTTTACAACGGAGGGCGATGTTTATAAATTGGTACAGTTGCAACATTGTTGTACTTTCATTCAAGGTACTAGTAAGAAAATTAGAAGCTTTATTAACAATTTGACTAAGAGTAGCTCTAATTTAACAAAATTGAAAGAACCCGGAGTTTGGGAAAAGATTGGTAAAGGTTTTGCTTCTGTGGGAAATTGGCTGGGAAACCTAGGCAAAGGTATAATTCTGAAAATAATACAGATAATATTGATTATTGTGATTTGTATAATTGGAATATGGAGAATTTATAAATTGTTTCACATGATTAAAATGAAGAAGTTGAAAAATTATCAAAAGAGGGACGAAATTAAAATGGAGAAATACCTTAGAGAAAATTTGAGAAGTGGAAGAGGAATTGTACGTATAGCGAATCCAAATTTTAGGTAAACTAAAATTTGTACAAAATGATGTAAGGTGTGATGACATATTTAGTCAGCAGAGGAGGGATTACTGAATTAATTACTAATGATTTTGCATTTATTATTGGTTAAGAATTTGCATGGAATTAGGCTAACATAGAAAATAATGTGCGACTTGGACAATGTTCCCACTTAGGCGGCCGCAATCAATCACGTAATGTTACTAGTGATTGCATGCTATTATTATTAATGTGCACGTGTAGAGAAAAATTTATTAGTATATCATATTAACGATTTCATGCTATGTATTTGTTTTAATAACTTTAGGCCATAAGATGGCGAGGTTTGGGCCTAGTTTGCAAAACCCCATGTCAAGTTGCAATGTTTATTAAATGGTCAGAAATGTATTGCAAGCCTAGAGAATTAATGCTTTCATTGTTCACACTGTGCTGTCCAAACAATTTGTAAATGTCTTTAACTTTCTCACGAGAACTGCTTGTAGAACCATGCTGTACTAGAAACTGCAACTTTGTAAACTTGATGTGTGAGACAGAAATCTTCTCAGGACCGGACAATGGATGCACTGACTAGAGTATGGATTGCTAAAAAAGAGTTACCTGATGAGCCTGACAATGGGAACAGGAAAAGAGGAGCCAATCATCCATGTGTGAAAGACAGTTTAGTTATATCTTAGGTTTGGGTTTTAGTTTTTATTGGGCCAACTGTAAACTGTGTACAATTTCCTGACCAATAACGATGTGGGAAGATTCTTTATGGAATTCTAACTTAGCCTGATTGCACAGAGGGGGAGGATTAATTCTCATTCCTATTTTAATTTTCCCTGTAGTGGTTTTGTTTCAGGACATGAACAGTTCCTGATGGCTTGTATTTCTAACTTTAACTCAATTGTTTAATTTGCTAATGGTGGATGCTGATCCCCTAGTAATTGCTTCCTAAATGGTTCAGATTGCTTAGAGCCCACCGTGTCTGAGCCATTCCCTTTCACTGTCCCGGTGCTGAAGTTGACCAGACGGATGTCCAACTGACAAAGAGAATCGCAGCTTGCCAATCCATTTAGGAGAGGTATAACAAAATGCTATTGTCTTTGCTGTAGATGTTGTTCTTTCGTTTCTAGGTACCAACATTTATTTTGACAGAGCCCTAGGTAGATATTTTCCAAATTAACTTTTGACTAAATTACTTTTGCATGACGTTACAACATGCTATGCTAATTGGAGGGTTAGTTAGTAAGCTCAAAGGTCGATAAATGTTATTAACTAAGAATTGATCCTGTTCACCTGTTGGATCTAGATGTATGTTATTTCTTTTACGCAGCTATTGTTGCTATTAATTTGTACTGTGACTCTTGAATGCTTAATTGCAAATGCATTAGTTAAATTGAGATTCATTAGAACAGTGGTTCCCAACCTGTGGTCCGGGGACCCCTGGGGGTCCGCGAAGCCTTCTCAGGGAGTCCGCGATAGCCTAGAAAATTTAAAAATATTTACAAATATTGACAAATTAGGTCCCCAGCTTCCAGTAATGACTCAGGCGGGGGTCCCCGGGTTCCCATAATGATTCAGTGGTGGTCCCTGGGTTCCATTAATGTTAAAGTGGGGGTCCCCAAAAATCAAAAGGTTGGGAACCCCTGCGTTAGAAGATTTGGTCAGCCTGCATTATTCATATATATGTATCATTTGGTATTGAGACTAACATGTGATGTTAGCATTGTTAATATAGGGAAATAAACTTTCTAACTTTTACTAAAGGTGTGGTTAATCATGTCCACATGGGTCATGGTGTTTGAAGTTTAATAACTCAAGATTTCTGACGAATTGATTGTTGCGTATGTTGTTGTCACTTTTTTTGGTTATGAGCATTAATTAAAGGTATTGTCCGATTCCTCTAAGCGCGGTCAAAAGGTCCATCGAACCACTAACGAGTCCCTTTATGAATAAATGACAAAAGTCCAAATAAGGACAGACGCGATCACACCACCAGCTGTGTTCTGTGGCATGCTCCGTCCCTCTACAGAAATGTCAGCTCTGAGGAAAAACTCGGGACACAGGGGCTGACCTCGAAATCTGGTACGTAGTCGAGCCACTGTCTCAGGGTACTCGGTTTTGACTATTTGCAGGTGCTGCATATAGGGGCTGCACAGTTTTCCAGTGTAACATGTCCCGGTCCCAACTCTGGGGGGCAGCACTTGCACTACAGACTAAACATTTTAAAGATGTCCTCAGTTAGTGTGTGATACCTGTGAATCGCTCCAGTGAAGTGATGACATAACCCTGACAACGCATGGTCTTTCCTCATCCTTGAGTATGACCAGAGCTACAAACTAAACACTGAATGTAAACACAGTCAGTCTCCGTGCTCAGCATGCCACTGCCAAATAATTTTTATATGCACAGTAATCTCAGCAACAACTAGCACAACATTAAATTGCGTAACAAAATATTTTATTCCAGGAATATGATAATGGTAATAAATCTGCATTAGTTTAACCCCTGATGGTTGGCATTTGGCAGTGCAGACTAATCCTTTCAGCATCTTGCTGCATCGGGTGAATTATACCCGACAAAGGAGAGCTAACAGCTGCCTGGGGTATGCTGGTGGCTCTAGGTCCTTAAAACGCACTTGAAACAACTCACAGGTGGCAAAAACGTGCCCACTGCGGTTTAGCAGAGGTAATCACAGCACATTCCACCTGCGTTGGGAACTGCAGCACTGGTGAAACTGGTCTGGTGAGCATAAAGACCATGACAGGAGAGGATGCTAGTCATACCCCATTCAGGGGCTGACAGGGCAGGCAGCTTTTAATGGACCACAACTGTGGCGATTGGAGTCGTTTACCTTTGGTGTCCTGGATCCGTCCTACTACATGTCTGCAAAATGAGCTAAGCACACCCTTCCCACACTTGACTGAGGGTAGCAAGGGCATGCCGCCAAAAGCTTCTCAGGAAGGCAGTGTGGCTCAGAACTCAAACACTCAAATAATAGACACAGTTACTCACTGCCTAAAACCGATCTTCCCTTAGTTAAAAGAGAAGTACTTTAATATTATAGAACACTGGAACACTACACACAATAACAAGGATTCAGCTACAGCATTCTACAATTACATTTATGGTACTTTACCAGGTTCGACAGTCTTCACCACCTACAGTGGCCTAACCGAACTCATGTGGTGTCCAGAATATTTACAATGTCCAACAGAGATAACAGGTTGTAGGCAGAATCAGGCAGAGGTCCGAGCTCCCTGTCAGGCAGTGCAAGCAACTACCATGTTCGGTAAACCATAGGTCTGATTGTTCAGAGTTAAAGAGTTCACACCAGCAATCTTTGTTCTCCTTATGGGCAAGTTTACCTTTACAAATTCAAGGTATAGTATTTGGATTCAGGAATCGTATTACCTACTTGGTGGGGTCCAGCTTGGCGTAGGATTGTGGTGCACTCTTCACAATCACACCACCAGCTTTGTTAGCAGGCCAGGATCATGCATGGCAGCCCACCAATGAGATTCTGCGGCTTGGAATGAACAGCACTGCAGGCCCTGGCAACAGTTACCAGCAGTTGATGCCTTTGGGCAGTTGAGAATACCCTCCACAAAAGTATTGTTGATCTTTTCAGGTCACAGAGCTCGTCAAGACAGCAGCAAAACAAAGCCCTCCAGTCCTGCTGCAGGGTTGCCAGGTGGCACACTGTAGCTTGAGGTTATTGATGATTCATGCAGTTTTACCATTTGAACCACATAGAAAGGCCAGGTGACCCCTCACAGCATATTTCGTTGCCGGTTACACTCATGGTCATGGTGCAAGTCAGCCCTTCTTGATGCTCTAAACACCTGGAACCTGGCTGGATTTCTCTTCCTGGACAGCCTAGCCTCATGCCAGGCCAGGGACTCTGCTTTCCTCTTTGAGCAGAAAGTCAGGTTTCTACATGCTAGGCAGACCCAAAACTTCTCCAATAGGTTGCACAAACTTCAGGTGAGGTCTCTCCACTCCTGGAAGACATGCAGCAATGTAGAAACCAGCCCAGCATTACTGAGTACTCTTGAAGTACTCTGTGGTGCACCCCCTTCCTTAGTCAAGAAGTTGAAACTGGAACAAAAGTGTATGGTGTGGTCCCATCTTTATACTCTTTTTAAAGTCGGGAAATATGGATCCACTGCCTAAAGACCAGGGAACGGTATGGGTTGGTTCCTTTTCAAATTTCATTTTCTGGCTACAGTGCAGGTACAGCCTTTGTGTAAGGTGATGGCTCTCTCAGAAGATAGTGATGATGCTGGCTCCAAACAGGGATATCCAAAACATGGGCACAATGCACTGTGAAGACTGCAACTGACTGTCAGCCTTCTCGAAGAAAAAATCACGGAAAGAGGAAAGGGCAGGCCCTACCTATGAACTTCCTCACCCTGAACAACAGAATATGTGGACTCACCCCCATTCCCCTACCAACAAGTATATGGCAGTGAGTAGAAATGACTATTCAGCAATAGCTTATTAAAATAGCCTCATAGAACTTCTAAAAGTAGCTTTGTCTCTATGCTCATGCATTTCATTGTCTGGGGCTCCCCCCTTCATCACCAGGAAAATAAGCAATATACTTCCAATGTCTGGGGAGCTGAATTCCATGCTCATCTGCCATATCAGATTAGTTGCTATCAAAAATAAATCCCACTGGTTCCATCAGTCAGACTGTCACCAAATCACAGAGTATTACCAACATCTGTACCTTAAACACACTCGACAAGCACAAAGGATGTGAGAATAAGAGTCTGGGAATAACATCTAAGTGGCACTTTACAAAGGTTCTGGACCTTAGAATCACTGTGGACAAGCCGAGACCTTATCACACATTGCTAGTTTAGCTTACCAGCTAGGCCAGAAAAAAGTCTGAAAATCAGTTTCACATGCAGTCAGTACTCAGAGCATGGGTACACACCAATTTACCATGCGGAGGATTAATGTCTGTAGAATGCTCTTTTGCAGCACCTTTATCAGAATCAAGAGGGTTCAGTCACTGTATGATTCAATCTACAAATAACATTCAGCAGGCTAGGAGTGAAGAGAATGAGGAAGAGGAACACCCCTCCCAGTTACCTCTTGAACCAGGGGGCAAGAGACAACCTGTGGGCCGAGACTTTGGCTGAAAACATGGAGCGATGAGACACCATACTGGAAAAAAATCAGAAGCCCAGAGTCTGCACATCAAGAAAAGTACACCCCATATCTGACTAGCTTCACTCCTTGCAAGGAAAAGACAGAGACAACATAGACCAAACTTGACAGCGCTATTAAAGAAACAGACAGGCAGTGCCACCCAACATACAAGGTGAGCTACAATACCCACTGGAGATGGAACACAGTTATTTCTTATGTAAATCTTCTTATCAGACCCCCCAGCTTTTTGCGATTTCCAGAAATGCCATATTCCTGTGAAATTTGTGGAAGCACACAATGCCCACTATTTCTGGACCAGCTGCCGCGAAAGAACACTAAGGCCCTGATTAGAACTTTGGTGCTCCCACCTCAGGACCGCCAAAGTCACTGGGAGGACGCTGCTATCATGCCGGCTGCATTCCCCCGTTGTATCACAATGTTCCCGCCAGGCTGCCCGCAGGAAACATTGTATTACAACGTTCCTGCCTGACTGACCGGTCGGAATACGGCTACGGTACTGACCTCGACTCCCTTACGGCGGTCAAGGCCAATACCCTAGCACCCCAGCCATGGGCATGGACAGTGCAGGGCCCTCTGGCATGGAAAGGCTGGCAGTAAGTGGGGTTGTGATCAGCATGCAGGTGCTGAGTACAGCACAGCCGTAGCTGAGCACAAACCCGACTGCCATAAGCCTGCCGGGAACCATGTTTGCAGCGGTGACAGCGGTCCGACCGCCAGGGTCGTAATGTGGCAGTCAGACCGCCTGGAGTGTGGCGGTCCAACCCTCACAGTGACTCTGGTGGTCCTTGGACTGCCAGACTCGTAATGAGGCCATAAGTTGTTTGTTGTATCGTTGTAGCTGACCTCATGTTCTAGGATGGCATAAATATCAGTCTTGGGGCCTGGCATATAGGCAGCAGAGAGACAGCTTTACCCCCTCACTCCTCCCTACTACAGTAATTGTTTGGAAGTGAGAGCAAAGACTCCAGTGTTTCTCTTGGAGATACAGCTAGAAATCCATGCCTCTCATGTCGGTGAAGCTTATCTCGAAGTTCAGGATCAGCATATGTTTATATATTTGTGCAAATCAGCCACTATTAGCCCTCTCCCCTATTTTGCATCAAGAGTTAACACTTTGGCACTACTTTGTGACACATGAAGTTACAGTATGTGTGTATATATATATATATATATATATATATATATATATATATATATATGTATATAGGTTACTGGGACGTTCTAGTTAGGCTCACATTTTACCAAACCATAGAAATCACCTGTTATAGTTAGAGTTATCTAAAGTAACTATAACTCATGCCATAAGGTAACTATAACTATAACTCGCACCCCTGCCATGCACAGTTATCTGATCAATAACTTTACTGCAGATGTTACAGTGACATTATCTATGATGTTATCAAAGAAGTCATGAGTGCTGTAATTTGTGGGCTAGTTAGCAGTGCAAGGCAAGGGCGCGAGTTACCAGTGGGCTGGGTAGGCTACCCCTCCCAAGTCCAGTAACACCTATTTTCAAACGAAGAAGGTGTAACACCCCTCTCCCAAAGGAAATACTTTGTTCTGCCTTCCCGGGCTCAAGCTGCTCAAGCAACAGGAGGGCAGAAACCTGTCTGTGAGGTAGCAGCAGCTGGGGCTGCCTGGAAAACCTCAGAAGACTGTAGGAGCAAATCTAGGGGTCCTCTAAGGAGCCACGAGAGTGCATGGAATCATACAATCAATACTTGGAAAAGTATTGAGGTATAATTCCAACATGTTTGATACCAAACATGCCTAGGTTCAGAGTTACTATTATGTAGCTGGATATAGCTAGTTACCTTTGTTCAGTACACGTGTAAAATTGTGTCTCCGCACTCACAAAGCCCAGTAAAGTGGGTCTGGAGTTTGTGGGGGCATCTCTGCGAGTGCAGGGGTGCCCACACACAGGTATCTGGACCCTGCCCTCTGGGCTGAGAGGGCCTCCCATAGGGGTGACTTACAGTGACCTGGTGTAGTGACCAGCAGTGAAAGGGTGTATGCACCTTTTTGTGCAGGCTGCAAATGGCAGGCCTGCAGATACAGTTTACATGGGGTCCAGTGGGTGGCATAATACCTGCTGCAGCCCATGGGGGACCCCTGAAGTACCAATGCCCTGGGTACCTAAGTACCATATGCTAGGGACATACAGGGGTACACCAGTATGCCAATTGTGGGGTGTAAAGGGTACAAAGACAACACTGGGTTCCTGGTTAGTAGGATCCCAGTGGGAACAGTCTAAGCACAATGACAACAGGCAAAAAATGGGAATAAACATGCTTAAAAGAGTGACTTTCCTACAAGGGCCCTCAAGGGAGGGAAGATGTGGACTTCCAGCTTTACAGTAGTAGTAGTCTGGCAGCAGAGTTCTGAATTTCTTGTAGTTTTTGGTAGAGGCCATTGGTGTAATCAGGTTTAGACAGTACAAGAGAGATAGACATGCACCCGGTTCACGCAGACTGCAATGGCAGGCCTTTAGAACTCTTTGCATGGGCTCCTTGTGGGTGGCAGAATAACTGCTGCAGCCCATAGGGATCCCCTGGAACCCGAGTCCCCTGGGTACCTAAGTATCATATACTAGGGGTTTACATGGGGGCACCAGTATGCCAATTGTTGGATGAACTTTTACCAGTCATCAAATTTAAGGGACAGAGCATAATCACTGGGTCCTGGTTAGAAGGATCCCAGGGAACACAGTCAAACACACTGACAAACAGGCCAAAAAGTTGGGGTAACCAAGCTAGACAGAGGCTACTTTCCTACAACACTCATTTAGTTGAGTGGCACAAAATGGAGTATCTTCACAAGATGGAGTTAAGGTTCTGTTTCCTATCTCCACATTCTTCTTTCTTGTTGAATGTTCAAGACGTATATCCTTCTGCTCTATCCTTATGTCCTCTATGATGTTCTTTCCTAGAGTGCCTATCTTTGCTACTCCTTTCTGGCAGCATTGCAGTATTGTTTGGAAGCAGGGGTAGCATAGCAATATTATATTATTATTAGTAAGCAGGCTTTTAACAGGCCTGATAGCCAGGATGGCAGCCATGAAAACCAGCCAGAAAACCAACCACTGGGTGCCTTCTGCTCCCCGCTACAGAATGCAAGGCCTGAATAACCTTGTTCAATGTTCCATTTTCTTTGTCATTTCCTGGGATGAACGTACAACAGGAAGACTCTATCTTGGAACATCCCTCACCTTCAATGACAGTTAGCGTGTCCAACACCATCCTGTTTTGCATAATGATGATGCACATAGCCTGAAGCTCTTCTTTAATGGAATTGAATCCGTCCTCTGTGCTGTTTACTAGTAGCAATAACTCATATCTGATCAGTTGTAACCAATGGGCATTTGCTATAGATTGTGGGGCAGGCATCAATCCTCCCGGAGAGATGCTACCCAACCATACCTCAGCTACGTTCCACAACCTGTACTCATCCGGCAGTGATTGCACATCTAGGGTGAAGTATTGGCGTACATCCCTCTTCCATCTATTTACTAGCGCATGTTGTTGCTCCCGTGCATGTGCACAGATATCTTCCACTGTTATATTGTCAAGTAGTAAAACTATCAATATCTGGGACACCAATATGGCAACAGAGCACAGGCCCTTCTCCAGCTACATAGCAACTGGACATATGTTAACATACTACATATCCAATAGGTATCCATCAATGCTGCAGGGAACTCCTGTAGGGATGTCATTTATATTATCTGCTTGCAGTTCCTATTCAGTCATACTGTGTGTCCTGTTTCCTCTAAAACACACTGATTATTCTTTGTAAGGCAAAATGTATGTAGGGCAAGGAACTGGATCCAAAAAGGTGTATGAGAACACCTCAGAATCCTATACATTGGTGCAATTCGTACATATCTGATAACAGGCTTGTTGGACTTTTTTGCTTATGCAGGGTCATCCCCAATCTTTTTGCCTCCTGCCTCCTATTTTTTCTGATCTGTTGCTGTTGGTTTTTTAACTCTGAGCACTTCACCACTGCTAACCAGTGCTAAAGTGCATATGCTCTCTGTGTAAATTGTATTGTTGATTGGTTTATCCATGATTGGCATATTTGATTTATTAGTAAGTCCCTAGTAAAGTGCACTAGAGGTGCCAGGGCCTGTAAATCAAATGTTACTAGTGGGCCTGCAGCACTGGTTGTGCCACCCACACAAGTAACCCTGTAATCATGTCTCAGACCTGCAACTGCAGTGTCTGTGTGTATATTTTTACACTGTAAATTCGACT
Organism: Pleurodeles waltl; assembly: GCF_031143425.1. Taxonomy (NCBI): domain Eukaryota; kingdom Metazoa; phylum Chordata; class Amphibia; order Caudata; family Salamandridae; genus Pleurodeles; species Pleurodeles waltl. The sequence goes on from NC_090440.1 coordinate 1,930,155,354, forward strand.
TGGCAAGTGTACCCACTTGCCAGGCCTAAACCTTCCCTTTTCTTACATGTAAGGCACCCCTAAGGTAGGCCCTAGGTAGCCCCAAGGGCAGGGTGCAGTGTATGGATAAGGTAGGACATATAGTAATATGGTTTATATGCCCTGACACTGAAATACTGCCCACTTCGTTTTTCACTGTTGCAAGGCCTGTCTCTCTCATAGGATAACATGGGGGCTACCTTTAAATATGATTAAAGTGTAGATTCCCCTAGAGAGTAGATGGACATGTGGCGTTTGGGATCCTTGAACTCACAATTTAAAAATACATCTTTTAGTAAAGTTGATTTTGAGATTGTGCGTTTGAAAATGCCACTTTTAGAAAGTGAGCATTTTCTTGCTTAAACCATTCTGTGACTCTGCCTTGTTTGTGGATTCCCTGTCTGGGTTGTTTTTCACCTCGCACTAGACAGTGACACAAAGGGGGCTGGGGTGTAACCTGCATTTCCTGATTAGCCATCTCTGCTAGGAGGGAGGAGTGGAGTGGTCACTCTCATCTGAAAGGACTGTACCTGCCTCTGACAAAGCCTGCTCCAACCCCCTGGTATGTGTCTGAGGCCTTGCCTGGGCAAGGCAGGATTTCACAAGTAGGTGTGAGTCCCCTTTGAAGAAAGGTGACTTCAAAGACTAAAATGGGTATAAGGGCACCCAAATCTACAGACTTTAGAAACACTTCTGGAACCAAGAGGAACCTCTGCCTGGAGAAGAGCTGATAGCTGAGGAAGAAGTGCTGCCCTGCCTGTGACTGTGCTTTGTGGAGCTTTCCTGCACTACTGCTTCTGCTAGAGTAAGAGGGGAAAGACTGGACTTTGTGTGCCTTCCATCTTGTGAAGAAATCTCCAAGGGCTTGAGTTAGAGCTTGCCTCCTGTTGTTTGAAGTCTCAGGGACAGCAAAGACTTCTCTCTGCCAGCACCTGGAGTCTCTGGAGAGACTCCTGCTCTGACAAGTGGTGCCCGATCCAGTCCCTGGGCCCTTGAAAGAAAAGCTGGGGGAAATCCAAGGAAATCGACTTCGGACGACTCCGGACCGACGCCAATGCTGAATCCGGTAACCCCGCCTGCACCTGACGCGTGACCTTCGCTGGAACGCGACGATCTTCGCAGGCCCGACGCCGCTGCAATCCCGCTGAAGTCCGCGACTCCGTAGAAGTCGCCGCACCACGTCGTGACTGACGCCGCTCGAAGTGCACGGATTCAACGTTTCACACAGACGCCGCGATCCCCGACTTCGCGCATCGGCTTGTTTTCACTCTTCACCAAAGGTACTGTACTTGGGGGTCTACACGACTCCGTGTCCGGCGCCGCTGGTGTCGGCTTGTTGGGAACGACTCCGTCACGACGCCGTGTTAACATCTCATCAAAGCATTTTTGTTTCTAAGCGTTATTTTTGAGTTTAATCTCTAAAAAATCATAACTTGACTTGTGTATGTCGGATTTTTGTCGTTTTGGTCTTGTTTTGTTTAGATCAATATTTCCTATTTTTCTAAACCAGTGTTGTGTCATTTTGTAGTGTTTTTATTAAGTTACTGTGTGTGTTGGTACAAATACTTTACACCTAGCACTCTGAAGTTAAGCCTGCTGCTCTGCCAAGCTACCAAGGGGGTAAGCAGGAGTTAGCTGAGGGTGATTCTCTTTTACCCTGACTAGAGTGAGGGTCCTTGCTTGAACAAGGGGTAACCTGACTGTCAACCAAAGACCCCATTTCTAACAAGGCTGTATCATCATTATACCTTTCCTTTAACACCCTCGAGGGGTAGTCCATCGTTATATTCCCTCGCCACTGTCCCCTGATATAAGCCTGGGCCTGGAATGTTAACTGAGGCCACTGTTCACATGTGGAGCTACTCTCACTATAACATTTCCTAGTCTTCGGCCCTGCATCTACCACTGTTTTAGGCACTGATTTTGGTTGTCTGAGAATTCCTGACTCTTTAAACTGGCTATAATCCTGAAACATTGATTGAGCTCATTTCTCTAATATTGCTGTGGAATTCCATTTTGGTGTTGAAAAGTTCCATTGTGAAATTGTACTCTCCCTTTGAACCCGTCTTATTTCTTGACTATCAACAGCATGTAGTATGAGGGTACAAAGCATGTTGCATTGAAATGTGCTGTGATTGTTGTATATAAACGTTTGTACCACATGTTCTGATGCCACAAGGGATGCAAAGAGTGCTGAGAAATTTCTCTTTTTGACCTTAATAATTTGTCAGTTGCATCTGTAAGTTCCCAAGGGGATACTGGTGCTTGCGGTGTTTCATTCATCAGATTACCTAGCAGTCCCTTGTCTCTTAAGGAGGGGATCAGCAACATTTGGCTACCTAGCATGTCCTTCTCTCTTAAGGAGGAAGGCTCGAAAAACACATCAGAATGACTACCTAGCAGGTGTTTATCCTTTAAGCGGTCAAAACCCCAGCAACACAACAATGAAAAATATACACATTAATGAAAAATAAAAACAATATTTCATAATGGAGTGCTTATTATCCCATCAAAGATCCCACCACGCCTGGGACATTAGTCTTTTAAGTCTCTTAAAGGGAAGTCCATGCCTCCCTCTCCTTACTACTAGCCAGGAGGAAGGAAGTTGTGTTCAGCTGGTCTGAAATCTGTCCTGTGTATCCAATGTTTCAGCTCATGAACCTTTACAGCTGTTGGAGTAGTCGGAACTACTGTGTAGGGTCCCAAGAAGTGTGGATCCTTCCATTGTCAAACAAATTATTGATAAATACTTGGGAGCCTGGGGCAAGATGTTGTTGTGGTACTACATGTTGGCACGGTGAAGCTCACTTGTTGCAGGTGAACCCGTTTAGAAAAAACCTTGACAGCGCTTGTTAGTGCAGACATATATGCTGACGTTTCTTGCCATACTACATCAAGAGTTTTATGTGCATCCGTATTTTTCCTGTGTGGGACGTGTACCATCGCCATTGTTCTTCCTGTGACAATCTAGTGTGGTGTTAGGTGATGGTCAGAGGAGGGAGCATTCCTCAGGGCAAATTATGCCAGGGGCAAACAATATATCCAATTTCTGTTCAGTGTTACTGATATCTTCCTTATTTTATCTTTTAGGGTGCCATTCAGGAATTCCACTAGGTAATTACTTTGGGAGTGATAGGCAGAGACAAGGGCGTGCTGTAGATAATGCATTCAAGGATCTTATTAAAGAAAGTATGTGGCACTGTCTGAGTGAATGGCCTTGGGAATGCCCCATCTTGTTACTACTTCTTTTAGAATTTAGCCACACTTTTTACATTCTCAGTCTGGAAAGGGCCTGCTTCTGTTCACCTAGAGAAAGGACAAACTACCACTATCATGTACCTCATCTGTTGACCAGATCTACAAAGTCAATGTGCAATTCTTCTAAAGGATCCTCTTGCCTAGGTATGGATGGTGTGGTGGTAATGGTGGTGGTCTGGGTGAACTGTATTGTTTACATACGAGACACTGATGTATATAACAATCAATTTGTTTTGAAAGGTCTGGAACAAACCAGTCTGTTGATATGGTGTATAACAATGTGTTTTTAGCGACATGTGTTAGTAAGTGTAATTGTGTGAATGCTAAATGGAGCAGTCTCTGGGGCATCACTAGTTTGCCCATTGCTATATTTCTATACAGAAAATCAGTTGATATCCTACATCCTCCCTATTCCCAAACCTCCTTTTCCTCAGGAGGAGCTGTTGTTTGAATGGCCTGAAGGTGGTAGGCTACTGATGGCACATAGGGGACAGCACCACACCTCTGTATCACGTCCGCACTGTACATGTGGTATTAACCATCTGCCCAGCCTCCTTACGTGCCTGGTAGGCTATGTTATTGCCCTGTAACACAGCATTCAAGCCCCCGTATGCACTTGGCATTTTACCACTGCTTTGTTCTCCCCTCTTTGCAGTTCCATTATTAGTTGTTGTAGGAGGGTGCCATGAGCTACTGGGGTACCATCACTCTTCTGAAAAGGCTACATATGCTGAGTCTGTATATACTGTAACATCTTCTGGATACACCAATTGTAATTCTGCACTAGTGCGTGTAGTTCTGCTGCTTGGGCCGAGAAGTGTGAAGGCAATAGTACATACTGAGTACATCACATTAGGTAAGTCAGTCCTGTCGCCTGATCTATCACAGAAATTCCATCAATATATAGTACTCTGTTTCCTTCAATTGGCGTCTCTTGTGCTAGGGCAACGTATTTTCCTGATGTGTAGCACAATCATGGCCTGTGTCTTTTAACGGTTCTACTAGAAATTGCACACGGTTGACAGAGTGAACATGCACTATTTTAATAGCAGCATTGGAAAGTATGACTTCATATCCGGATGCCCTTTGAGTTGTTAGAGTGCTCTTAGCTTTCTGTAAAACTGCAAAAGGGGCATGTTCGACATACTGGCTGGTGGGGGTACTAGCTGTTATTGCTGATGCCTTCTCTACAGCAAAGGCTGCTGTGGCTAGTGACTGCCTACAGGGAGAATGTCTTCTCATTATGTTGTCTAGTTGACTACTAAAATGAGCTAAAGGTTTGTGCCTCATTGGATACTTTTGTGTAAGGACAACTGTCATTGTCGTTCGGTTTGTATGTAAAAATAGGAAGAACTCTTATGAATAGTCTAGAGTTTCCAAAATTGGTGCAGAGGAAATGGATTCTTTCATATCATTGAATACCTGTATCAATTCTGGTTTCCACTATATAAGTGCTCAGTAAGTGCTTCCCTTTAACAATGTGGTATAAGGGCGCTATAATCAAAAACCCAGTGTCTCACAAAATTGCACAATCCTAGAACTGTTTGCATTTCTTTTACAGTTTGAGGCAGTGGCTGGTTGCGGACAGCTATCACTCTGTCCTCTGTCTGCCATTTGCTGAGATAAATTGCCCTAAATACTGCACTTCTTCCTGGGCAAACTGCAATTTTTTCCTCTCAACCTTATATCCCTTGTGTGCTACCACTGTTAACAAGTTCCCAGTATCTTGGACGCACTCCTCACAGGTAGGGCTACATACAAGTTAGTCATCAACGTACTGTAATATTGTGCAGTCACATTGAAAATTGTTCAGGTCATTTCTGAGGACTCTGTTAATCGCTGACGGGGACTGACAATACACTTAAGGTAAACAAAAATATAAATATTGAGTCCCAGAAAATGTGAAAGCAGTCAAATAATGACTCTTTGGATATAATGGTACACCATAAAAAGCATTTTCAAGTTTATGACAGAAAAATACTTAGCACCCTTGGGTATGTTTGTGAGGATAACTGAAGGATCAGGAACCACTGGAAATTCCAGTACCAAAATAGCCTTCAAAGGTCAGAAATCCTGGACCATCCTCCAGGAATTCCCATTAGCTTTGCGCACTGGAAAAATCGTGTATTACATGGTGAAAAAGAGGGATACAAAACCCCTTCTCTAACCAATGCTTATATAGTTACGCTTATTCATTCCTGAGCTTCACGAGAGATAGGGTACTGTCTTACTCTAGGTACCTGCACATTACCTTTTAGTTTTATTTTAAAAGGTTATGCACTTAATATTAGTCCCACGTCGTTCAAATCCAAGAACCATAGCTGGAATGGCACGCCAGCCAGACACGTATTCACATCCTCTACTGTGGTCCTTGGCAATTCAGGGGGCCAATGTCTCCACCTGTATTTCTGTGTCTACTTCTTCAAACACAATCTCTGTGTATCTCAAATCCTCATTAAACAATATGTCATCTGTTATGTCTGGTACTCTCATCCCTTGTGTGGTAAATCTTAGAGCCGAAATTCTTCCCCGACACTGGTCTACTGCTTCCAATACGCCATATTTGCTTGTCATCCTTTGGCCCATCAATGAGTACTAACACCTCTCCTGCTTTAGCTTTGGGGTATTCTGATCTGAACAGAATTTTAGATGGTACCTCTAACCACATGCCTGTCAATACTGGTCCAGTCATTATAGAATGTTCTATCCCTGCTTGAATAAAGGACATATCCAATGGGACCCCTCCTATATTCGGATCCCACTTCTCTGTTGCTGTTCTGAGGATCATGCATTTTAATGGAATCCTGGGAGTGGAACAAAGCATTGATCCATCTGGACAAAACGTTATTATCTTATTATATTTTTTTAACAACTCTCTACCCAATAAATTTGCATGGGCCTTGGGGGCATATAGCATTGATTCATAAATTATTGTATACCCAATGTGGACTGAAACATCACAGGTATATGGTACTGTCATGATTTCACCTGAGAACACCTGTGTGGCCATAGATTATTTGAAAGTAGCAATCCTGGATCTTTGATGCATGATTTTGTGGACCCTGTGTCAATCAAGAGCTTATATGTTCCCCCAATATGCACATTTGTGCTGTTGTCTCCTGTTGGTAACTGGAGGTCCTATATATAACTGGGCACATTAGGGTCTCAGGTCCCGATTGTCATTGTGTACCTAGAAATGGAGTGCTTCCTTGTACAATTGTTGCTCCCATCATTTGTTGGGGTAACACCTGGGGTGCAGACATTTGCATTGATCCTGAGGAAGGAGGCAAGGTCTGCTGGTGAGTTTGCTCATAGAACATCGGTGTCTGCGGCTGTAATTGTACCACCACTTTCTGCATCAGCTGCACAGGTGGGTGCTGTTGACCTAAAGGAGCTGGAGGACCATAATAAAAGATGCCTTGTTGTGGTTGATATTGATACTGCATGTTGTCGTCTTGCTGGGATTTCCTAAAGCAACATTCCGCTATAAGGTGTCCTTTCCTCTGACAATTGAAACATGTCATATATCTTTTATCGCCTCCTTTCATTTGGCCCCTTCTTCTACCCATACCTTGTTGTGGTTGTAATTGGGGACACAGCAGTTCTGACACTATTTGTGCCGCATGCACCACAGGGGCTGGATATAATGGGTGTGGTGCCACTGTTGGAGGGACAGCAGCTCAAAATGCTTGAGTTACAATATTCGTTCCTATTGCGCCTTCTTTTTTTACCTGCTTTTCTAACTTTTGTGCTGCCAGCTTAGCAGCAGTGCGTTCATGTGTTTCTTTCCTCTTCTTTTCTTTCTCATCTTTCTTTTTTACATAATGTAAAATAATGCCTTGTATCTCTCTGTGTCTGTTTTTTCCCTAAAATGGCAACCACGAACGATTTGCTGTACTAAAGTCACCATCTTCCTGGCTTTCAGGAACATGCATAGCTGAATCCAAAAACCTAATTGTGTACCACAGTTTTGGCATTTTTGTAAGAGGTAGCCTATTTTCCCTATTTTTGTGCTTTCAACCTACTTCCAGATTGTGGTGGAAACCAGTGTGAAACTCATGGGTGATCCTGAAAAGCAATAGATTTCTGAAAAGTAGACAAAATACCAAATTGAGCAAGGGGTCATACGTGTAGGTCCCTCAAGGTTTTGCCAAGGAAAATAATTGTTGAAATTAAGAAATATAGGAAAATAGACTACGTCTTAGTAAAATGCCAAAACTGTGGTACACAATTAGGTTTTGGGAATCAACAATGCATGTTTCTGAAATCTGGGAAGATGGTGACTTTAGTACAGCAAACCATTTGTGGATGCCATTTTAGGGAAAAATCTGACACTTTTATCTGGAGCCCATTTCCCTATTTTTCAAAAAAAAAAAAAAACCTCAAAATGTTGATATATTTTGCCTATTTTCTCAGTCCCCTCTAGGGGAATGCACAAACCTCGGGTACTTTTACAATCCCCAAGATTTGTGGAAAAAAGGATGCAAATTTGGCGTGGATACCTTTTGTGGACACAAGTTACAGATCCCTGTTTAGATAGGAAACAGAACCTTAACTCCATCTTCTGAAGAGACTAATTTGTGCCACTCAACCAAACGAGTGTGCACAAAACTAACCTATAAAGTATGTGTTACACCTTGAGTTTTGGTACGTAGATTAGCTACAAGGCATAGACTGGGAAACAACACAAACAGTTCAAAGAAACTGAACAGGTTATCTTATCTAGAAGCAGCAGTACACCCCCAGCCCAAGGAGTGTAGTAGGGTGTACCTTACAAAAATGATAAGAGACTGAGAAAAAAATCACAGGACCTTGTCTTAAAAGGTACATAAGGGATGAAGTGTGAGGTGGACTATGTGTCAGGTCATACTTGTTTTGATCAGAATCATCCAAGTGTCTGTATTGAGTTTAACAGTAGACAGCAAACTGTTTCATGCCATTGAGGGTAGGTGGAAACAAAGTGCAACCAGAGTGGTGGCATTAGTATAAACAGATGAAGGAAGGATTGTGATATCCTGATTCATGTTGTGTTATGAGTAAATGTGCATTTTATGCCTCTAACGAATGGTTTTCAGGTCAAGCGTAGGCGTACAACCTCTTCTATACTTTTAAGTATACTTCTGTGGGCTTCCAGCTATTTCATTTGTTAGTTTCAGTGTAATTTAAAAGTTCTTCCTTGCTAGTGGTCAGTCATGCCTCTTTGTCCCGCCTTCTTCTGTGTGGGAGCAGGGATCAAGTACTGTGTAATTACGCTTTGTGCTGTTTATCTGGTCTGCAGGGGACTTTTTTTTTAAAACTTTGTTTCCTCCTCCCTTTCAGGGAAACTCCCCTTTTCATTTACAGAGCATTCTTCCTCTGAGCTTAGCTGTAAACAAGGCTATAAATCAGGCTGTTATCTTGGTCACATTTGGTCTTTGTGGGCTCTCTGCACCCTCTCTCAAATGTCTGACTCCGGCCTTTACTTGGTTTGGATTTTCTTTACCAAGTGTGCCTGCCTGTGTGCTGAGAGCAAGGGCGGAGGATCGCTTGTAATTGCTTATAGGCTAGGCACCCAGCTCTACCAGGGCTACACAATCATTAGAGACAGTGCCCACTTCTGCTCCATACTGGGATCCCACTTGCAGCTCCATCAGTGTACCACAGTTCAAACACTCCAAGCCCTCAGCCATGCCTGGGCCAGGAACCTCTCACACACTGTCTGCCAGAGCACCTCAGTTCTTGCAGTCAGTACACTCTGCTGCTCCAGTACTGGGACCTCGGGTGCAGCTCTATTAATGCACCACAGTTCACACACTCCACGCCCTCAGCCGTGCTAGGGCCGGGTACCCCACACATACTGTCTGCCAGAGTATCTCAGTTCTTACAGTCAGTACACACTGCTGTTCCATTACTGAGACCTCGGGTGCAGCTCCATCAGTGCACCTCAGTTCACACGCTCCAAGCCCCTCATCCGTGCCAGTGCCACAACCCCACACACACTGACTGCCAGAGCACCTCAGTTCTTACAGTCAGTACACACTGCTCCCCAATACTGGGACCTCGGGCGCAGCTCCATCAGTGCACCTCAGTGCATACACTTCAAGCCCCTTAGCCGTGCCCGTGCCAGAACCCCACATACGCTGTCTGCCAGAGCAACTGAGTTCTTATAGTCAGTACTCTCTGCTGTTCCAGTACTAGGACCTCGGACGCAGCTCCATCAGTGCACCTCAGTTTTACCCTAGCGAGGTCACTTCCTTTCTTATTCTGGGACCCCGCTCGCATACAGTTGCATTACAGCAGCTCAGTTCTAATATTCAGTCCCACTGCCAAGCCAATACTGGACCCAAAAGAGCAAAACACATCTCAGCAAGTGCACCTCAAGTCTAACATCCAACACCACGGTTGAGAGGAACCACCACAGCGCCCCCAGAATCCATCAATTCTAACATTCAGTGCACATTTCTTCTCAGTACTAAGGCTCACACACACACGCTCTTCAGGACTCCTCGCTTCCGTGGTTCAGAGGTAATGCCACTCCCATACTAGGCCCCAGTCACAGCTTTCACCAGGGCACCTCCAGGCAAACCCTCAGCAACACTGGCACACCAATAGTAGGTTCCACACATAGCTCGCTTAACATACCTCACTTCTGACATTGTGTGCCCGTTACTATTCCAGTACTGCAGCCCACATACAACACTGGCAGTGCACCCCAACCCTAACCTGCAGTGCCCCATTATTCCAATACCAGGAATTACATGGCACTCCATTTCTCATTTCTCACCCGCTGCCTTTCTGTTATTCCAGCACTGGGCTGGGACACAGCTGTGTCTATACGCCCAATCTCGATATGAAGCACCCCAATATTGCTGTATTGGGGTTCACATACAACTCTGCTAATGCACCTCGTGCTGTTCTGAAGAGCCCCCTGCTGTTCCACACTTTGACTTCAGTTTGAGGACATAGAGGAGCCAATTAAATATATTCTTAGCTTCCATCTTTATTTGGGAAGGTCTGTTTCACCTATCTCACTCTGTTCTTTCCTTTACTCTGTTTACTCTCAATGTTTTCTTTCTCCCCTACTTTTTTCTTTCCAGCTCTTCAAATCCTCATGTTAACAGTTTTGCTCTTTCTTTCAACTGTTTATTTCTACTCCTCTCCTTTTTTTATTTCCCTCTTCCTCTTGCTACCTCTTCTTTGAAATTTGCAAAAACATGGTTATTTTTTTCCTTGTTTTGTTCCTCTCTTTTTTCATCAGGCGTTCATTCTTTCACTGTTTTTTTTCTCTTCCCTTCATTCTTTCGTTGTCTTTTTTATTTGCTCTTTCCTTTGACTCGGTATGCCTCCATTCACTTTTTTTTTAATCTTTCTTCTTTCCTTTCTTTGTTTTTTTTCTTATCTTTATCTGTCAATTCACATTTTACAATAAGTCCCTCTTTTTCCCGCCTGTATATGGAAGACGCAAGTTACTTGTCGGGACCCGAAGTGTCAAAGTGGTTTTCCCAATCTGTATGAAATGCGTCAGTACATACATGCCCTGGTTCTTTCACTTCTTGTTTCTCTCACCATCTCTCTTTTTTTCTCTAATGTTAATTTTTCTCTTTCTTTTCACACTTCTCTCATTATTTTTTTCTCTTTATCTTTCGCCCGCTAGCTTCCTTTCCTTTTTTTTGCCTCACACGTCGGCTTTATTTCTCCTGTTAGTTGTTTTCATTTTCACTTTCTTTTCCTTCCTTCTTTCTTTCATTTCTATGTGACTCCTTCTCTTTCTTCCATTTGTCTGTTTTATTCCTTTCGCTTCTTTTTTTCTGCGTCATCCGCTTTCTCGCCTGAGGCTTAGTTATCAATGGAGGAACAGGTGCACTGTCACCAGGGCCCAGAGACCTATGGACCTCATTAGACTCTAATTACTGCTGAATTTTCCTACTGAAATTGCATTCAACCATTTTCCTTTCTTACTCCAGGGCCCATGACACCATTAATGTGCCACTTGTCTTCTCCATCTTTACTCTAGACTCCCTATTTACTTTCACCCTCCAATCCGTCCTAAATGATATTTTTGTTATGGTGTTTTGAGCACTACACTCTAATGCCAAAGGTTTATTTCTGATAAAGGTTTATGTGATAATTGTATATGTTTTAAGATAGAGGAAGAAGGTAAATGGAAGTGCTTTAAATGCCACTGTAATTATATGACAGGAAAAGACAAAATTATGAGGCAGGATGACCAATTTATGTGGCAAGAAAAGTCCAGTTGTGAATTTACAATGCCAATAGCATTAACTCAAGAAATGCTAGACCTATTGCATTGCAAATGCTTTTTTAATACTACTACTGAGGATGTCTTCTACTTTACAACACGTGTTTGAAAGTATTTTTAGGGGACTAAAATTGAATAAACATTGTGATGAATGGTCTCAAGGGGCATGCAACAGTCCATACTCGTGGCCAAAGAAGGGATCATTTGATTCAGTGACACTTGGTCACTTGCAAACGTATATCCATGGGGCCTATAAGGTTAAAGAAATGAAAGAAGAAAATTACAACTTTAAAACATATGGCAGGCATTTCAGCCCAACCAAAAGAAGCAAAAGCCAGAGGACATGTGGCGCTCCCCGCCTACAGCAGCTCTCCCTTATAAGGATACGAAAGACTAAAAAAAAAAACATATAAAGAGGTAAAACACCTATTAAAAAAGGCGGTAGTGGGCATGCGTACTCTAGGGGAAGAAACGGATCTTCAAATTCAGCCATAGGGGAAACATTACCACCACCATTTCCCAGAGTAGAGGGTACAAGTAATACAAATAACAGTTTGGATAAGGCGTCTGTGAAAACATTGCGTCACGGACAGGACAGGTCAACCCCCGAAGATGAGGATGCACCACTAAAAAGATATACAGGGCATGTTGAAGCTGCGTTTACATTAAAATAAGATGACAATAACCAAGAATTACAGTCACGTAAGCATACATTCCTCTATGAGAGGAATAATGCACTCATCCCAACAGAGGCCAATATTAGGACCCACTTATGGGATATTAGAATCCAAGCAGATGTCACAAGGCTATGGGGGGTGACAGTCATTTTGATGGGAGTGGGTTAGCCTTGCCCCTTGTGACCTTTGAGGAGACTATTAATCCTGTTGGACTAGAAGGCGAGTGCGCATGGGCACGTAGATTGATGAGAGAAGAAATAAAACAATTTGAGATAGAACAGAGGGCACTTGCACGTCAGCAGGAGAAAGCAATAAGAAGTGGAGGAGAGCAAGAGAGGGAAGAACAGGAACTTAACAGACAAAACAGTCATCTGGACAAGCATGGCATGTGCCTTGTATGACAGAATGTTAGAGACATGTGAGAGGAAAGACGTAGGAAACCGAGGGAGATCACAAGGGAATTTGAGTGGGATTATGAAGGGGAAGCAGCTAAAGAAAAAGAGACAGAGTGAGGTGGTTCAGTTGAGGTTGGAAGGCACACATGGAAATACCAACTGAAAGGTACTATAAGAGTAAAGGGAAATGTTACTTTTCAGGAAAAAGGAAGTGAAGATGAAGAAGACGACAATGACGTAGGTGAGAGAAGTTACTCTAGTTTGAGCAGTCTTATGATTAGTAGAAGTGTAAAACAGAAATGTATAACTCCCAACATTGTGGTCATATTGGGGGAAGAGTCCTCATAGAATGTGTTTCCCTTCTCTAATGACTCAGCAGACTAGACTGAAGACCATCCCAAAAATTTGCCCCCGGCCCCAAGATGGTTCTTTTGCCCCGAGAGGTTTAGCTACATCTCAAGGTTGCATATCGCCGGGCTCAGGACCCCCAGGATGGGACTATGGGTACATGAGAGACTCCTTGTGTGTCTGGCCATTTTCCTTGCATTTCCATGAGGAAAAGTCCTGGAATCTGGAGGCAGTCACACATTTCTTACCAATCAGGATTCCCCCAAATCTCCAGAGAAAAACGGTGCCTCACTTGTGTGGGTGGGCCAAGGGCCCGTGGCAAGGAAGGACCCAAAACATATTGTGGATACATCAAAATTATCTATCACAAGATAACCTGGTTTTGTAAGGGGAGCACCTGCGTTCTTGCTCCCGGGTTCTAGGCCATCTAGGGAAGTCTACCAAACGTAGGCATTTCTGAAAACTAGACACCCGGGGGAACCAGAGGATGTGTGGCTTGCTTGGATCCCCTAAATGTTTCTTACCCAGAATAATCTGCAAAGGTGAAACGTTGAATAAAAACACTATTTTAAGTCATATTCAGGCATATTAACCCTCTGTGCTACTTTATGGCATTAAAACTGGCATTAGACAAAAGTTCAATCTCTCTCTCTAGCAGGAACATAATCGTGAGTTATCTTGACATTTTTTATTACTGCCTGAAATTTTCAAAATATTCACTGAAAAAAACAAAGGTTACAGGGATGTTATAGCTGGAAAAGAGAATTTAAAAAAAAACCATAGAAATTCACTAAAAAAACAACGGTTACAGGGACGTTATAGTTAGGTTCTGAATGTACTCGTACAAAAACATAGAAATTAGTTATAGTTATAGTTATCTCAAATAACTGTAACTCGTGCCCTAAGGTAACTATAACTCGCGCCCCCACCATGCACAGTTTTTTTGTCAAAATGTTTACTGCAGATATTACATTCATACTATCAATGATGTTATGAAAGATGTCACAAGTGCCATAATTTGTGGGGGTAATTAGCAGTGCATGGCGAGGGTGCAAGTTATAGTTACCTTAGGGCGCAAGTTATAATTACTTGAGATAACTATAATTGAGCCCCCCCCTGCATTAAAATGGCAATGTCCCCGGGACTTGACCCACCCGGGGGCTTTACAATTAACAAGTACGGGCCTGCGTTTTTGTTTTAAATTTTTGCTGGATCCACAGATCCATCGTGACTTTTCAGCGCAAATTTAAATTTTTTTTTTTTTACATCTTTTTGAGCCAAGATGGCTGCCAACACTTCCTTGTTGAAGCGTTGGCAGCCAATCAGATCTCAGCACCAGATCGGGAGGGTTTGCGAAGCCTTCACATCCATATATATAGAAATGTAGATTTTCTTTAATTTCTCAAAAACTATTGAACGGATTTACACCAAATAACAAAAAGGGCGCTTTCTGACCAAACGCTACCCTTCTGCCAACTTTAGTGTAAAGCTGTGCCGTGGTTTGGGAGCTGAAATCCCTGTGGAAATTAACATGGGAAATGTTCCTTTTTTGACCCCTCCCCCTTTTTCTCGGCCCCTGCTTGATGGATCACCCCAAAACGTTCCAGACAGCAGCTGAACTGACTGTCAAATTGTTTTGTAAAATTTTGTGGCGATTCCTTAAGCGGCGCCAAAAATATAAGCAAGTAAAAAAATGCTTTTTCTATAGAAATTGGTCCTAACTATAACTATATATATATATATATATATATATATATATATATATATATATATACATACACACACAGTCTCTCTTGCTATATATATATATATATATAAATATATATATATATATATATATACATACAGATATAGATGAACATTGTCTTCATAAGGTATGTTTCTACCGTAATACTAATTAATGCGATGCCAATTTGTTAGCAGATGCAATCATTTAACATCTACGGACAATAGGTCCATCTGAAAGAACAATACATGTTAAATGTTTTGCCCGTTTTTGTTTCCTTTTTTGTTTTTTCTTTTGTCCCCCCTTTTTTTTCTTTAACTTATGTTTGGTTAAACTATTATACCCAGAATGCATTATAATTGAGATGATAGAATTTTACTATTTAAGGGCAAGAGTAATAAGACTCACTGACCGTGAGCAAGACTCGAGAGGAGTTGAAACGCGTTGGTGGTTGCTGATTGCTCTAATAAAACCGCAACATTGGGATTCTTTAGAGTGTGGTGAATATTTTCATTTGGATATATAATTATTCCGAGGGTGGTCTCCTCTGTGACCGGCAGCTGAGTGTGCTGCTGAGACTTTTAGTCTGACTTTTTGCATGGTATATATATATATATCACTTTTTTTTCTCTATGTGTGGTTTCCCTGGGTGGCAATCCAAACATGTCTGGAAAAAAAAAAGCTTATATAAATACATATATATATATATATTGCAAAACAAAAGAGGTTCACCGCACTCCAAGAGCTCCAAAGTTGCAATCTTTATTAACATAATATATATATATATATATATATATATATATATATATATATATATATATATATAGAGAGAGAGAGAGAGAGTAAATAATTATATATATTGTAAGAGGATGGTTGTGACTATCTGGTCCAGGACCCCCTCACCATGGCAGTGAGAGGGGGTGCGCGATGGTCCCCCCCTTTTATAATGAGTGGGCCAGTCTCCACGGAGGCCCAGGATAGGGGCCGGGGCCACCTCTCCTGCCACAATGGGAGTGCGAAGGCACTTCCCCAACTCCTCTCCTTCTTGGGGGCAGCCCCCAGGCCCTGGCCCACCCCCGGAGCACAGTCTGGGGCAGCAGCGGAGCCCCACGCCCTTCATCACTGGCTGAAAGGTCACAGACCTTATCATCATGATATCTCCGGCCCCCGAGGGCCGTTTTGGATGATCTTGCTCTCATACGCACTGAAATGTTTAAACATGCCTATTTCAAAGCAGAATATTCTGATGAAGAGTTTTAATTGATTTAAGGCTGAGAAAGAATGATTTAGAGGAGATAAAGTGCTGCAATAATTCCACAAAATTTCCACTTTTGTGTCCCAAATTTTTTGTAATCTTTGCAGCAATATCTGTGGGGGGGGGGGATGGGGGGCAGGGGTCTGTCTTATGTAAATCAGTAGCTTTCCCCAACCTCTCTCGCCGGGTCTGAAAAATTATAAATGAAACAAGGGCAGAGTATGACTACATAGACTTCTTGACCAGGACCCACCATGGTTGGCATGAGAAGGGATTTTGCCCCAGAAGAAGACTGCATTTAAGGAGACAAGAGATGTGTAAGCTTACAAGAAAATTTTTAGCAACAGAGAGAGAGAAGCTGTTAATCCTCACATTTCCCAGCCTTAGGACTGCTGTCAGCTAGCCCTCAGGTCCAGTATTATACCTTTGGTGGATCCTAATTCTTCTTTGACTGGCAATTGGGTCCTTATGGAGCCTGACTGCTGATGCTTCGAGAGATATGGAGAAGCTCTCATCTAATAAGAGGAATACTTCTTCATCCTTTTCAAGCTCTCCCTGATCTCCCTTGCCCAAGAGATGAAGGGAGGTCAGAGATGAGGAGGAAAAAGAAAGGACAACGAGGATTATTATTCAAATGCTGGCAGCCCAAAGACAGAAAAAGCCTGGCAGTAAAAGATCGACACAGCAGGATACCTTGTATTCAGGAGGTTCTAGATCTGAGGACAGTGATGAAGCAGGACTGCCTGGGGATTAGAAAGGGAAATATGTTTCAAGAGATATGCTTCCTGACCTTCTAGATCATATATGAGAGAATAGCCCTCAGATGAAAATTTGGGAAGAATAAAAGAGAGTCTTATGGAAGTTCAAGAAAACACTCTGTCCAAGAATGACTAATCGTTTGCTTCAGGGTTGCATCACTTTTTAGAGGCAGTCCGATGCAAAATGTATTTCTGGATTTATAAAGCTATGCAAAGTCAAACTTGTGTGGCTTACTAAAAAGAAAGAAAATTGTAACACATCGGAGAGGTGTTCAGTGGATGGAGCATAGGTGTTCCCGTGCATCCACCCAAGGACTTTGACATAAACTCAAATTTACTAAAGTCAGGAACCTAGGTTTGTGCCAAGACGATGCACCTACCCGACAGAGGCATAACAAGGAGATATATCTTAATTTATCCTCGTTAGTTCCTCTTTCCATGTGTGCTGCATTCAAAGATGTCTTAAAGGATTGTTGTTGTGCAGGAAGGTTTTCCCTTAATGCACAAAAACAATCCTGCCTGTAACACTGGCATCCTTGTGCCAATACACAAGGATACTTGCTTTGGCGCTAGGTTGCCTGAAATGTGCCAGTCATGGGAGAGAGCAGAAGTGTGCCATATCTTAGTAGATATGGCAAGTTTCTGCTCTTTCCTTACGCGCAATACAGCACATCAAGTTTCCTTGCTGCGTTGTGTGAAAGAATAGTAAATTTGGCCCTGAGTGTGGAAGTTCCTATTCATCAATATGCAACGGATGGAGTTTTGAATGAATGGAAGGAATCTGCTAGGATGAATTTGCCTAGATTTTTGACACAACTGTATCCATTAGAGCAGTGGTCCGTAACCGCAGAGCCAGGAGTCTACAGTGTCTACTCAGGGGTCCGCAGCTGTTTGTTTCTAAAATTAAGTATAATTTGAAGGTTAATAAAGTGTATATATATATATATATATATATATGTATATATATATATATATATATATATCAGGCATGGCTCACTCCTATTTAACCCATTTGGCAGCTGGGCCTCCCCCACTGATGCTGAACCCTTTTTTGGCTATTTGGGGTAGTTTGCGCTTAGGCCTTCGTAACATGTTGTCTACATAAGCTATCCATGCCAAATTTGTGTCCTTTTTTTCCAACATCCTAAGGATTCTAAAGGTACCCAGAGTTTGTGGGTTTTCCTGGAGGAGACCAAGAAATTAGCCGAAATACAGAAAACATTGTGTTTTTTTCAGAAAAAAAGGTAAAAAAAGGCTGCAGAAGAAAGCATGTGTTTTTTTCCCTGAAAATGGCAAAAACAAAGGGTTTACGGTCCTAAAATCACCATCTTCCCAGCTTTCAGGAACAGGCAGACTTGAATCAGAAAACTAAATTTTTCAACACAATTTTGTCATTTTACTGGGACATACCCCATTTTTACTATTTTTTGTGCTTTTAGCCTCCTTCCAGTTAGTTTACAGAAATGGGTGTGAAATCAATGCTGGATCCAGGACAGCTAAACATTTCTGAAAAGTAGATAAAATTCTGATTTCAGTAAGGGGTCATTTGTGTAGATCCTACATGATTTTCCTACAGACAATAACAGCTGAAATAAAAATAAAAAACTGAGATGAAAAAACAGCAATTTTTCTCCACGTTTTACTTTGTAACTTTTTCCTGTGATGTCATATGTTCAAAAGTAATACTGTTACATCTGCTGGACTCTTCTGGTTGTAGGGATATATAGGGCTTATAGGTTCATCAAGAACCCTAGGTACCCAGAGCCAATAAACAGCTGCACCTTTCAATGGGTTTTCATTGTATACTGGGTGTACAGCAATTTATTTTGAGAAATATAAAGAGTGCAAAATAGGTATCAAGGAAACCTTGTATTTCCAGAATGGGCACAAGATAATGTGTTGAGAAGCAGTGGTTATTTGCACATCTCTGAGTTCTGGGCAAACGTACTAGCATGTGAATTATAGGGCAATTCTTAAATAGACGTCTTTTTTACACATTGTCTTACATTTGGAAGGAAAAAATGTAGAGAAAGACAAGGGTAATAACACTTGTTCTGCTAGTCTGTGTTTCCTCAAGTCTTACAATAAAAATGGTACCTCACTTGCGTGGGTAGGCCTAATGCCCACGAAAGGAAACGCAACATGGACACATCACATTTTTACATTGAAATCTGACATGTTTTTTGGAAAGTGCCTAGTTGTGGATTTTGGACTCTAGCTCAGCCAGCACCTAGGGAAACCTAGCAAACCTATATATTTTTGGAAACTAGACACCTAGGGGAATTCAGAATGCAGTGACTTGTGGGGCTCTCACCAGGTTCTGTTAACCAAAATCCTTTGCAAACCTCAATATTTGGCAAAAGAACCCCACTCTTTCCTCACATTTTGGTGATAGAAAGTTCTGGAATCTGAAAGGAGCTACAAATTTCCTTCCACCCAGCATTCCCCAAGTCTCCCAATAAAAATGGTACCTCACTTGTGTGGGTAGGCCTAGTGCCCGCAACAGGAATAGATCACACAACAGTCAATGTTGGTCCTTACATGTGGGCAACTGTTGACCTTGGGGTGATCCATTCCTGACACAGGCACTAGGTACAGGCATTCAAGTGGGGTAGCGTTTATAATCAGGACAGGTGGGGAAACATTGGATGGTAGGAATGTTGTGGATCTCAGCATATTCCTGTAGTGTGTGTGATAGAAATGCAAGACAAAATAGAGTTTTTATTCAACAAATCACCTTTGCAGGGTATTCTGGGTAAGAAAACTTTGGGGAATCCACACAAGTCACACCTCTGTGGACACCCCCGGATGTCTAGTTTTCAGAAATGTCTGGGTTTGGTAGGTTTCCCTATAAGGCTGCCGAGCCCAGGACCAAAAATGCAGGTGCCTGCCATACAAAACCAGGTTGTTTTGTGATAGATAATTTTTATGTCTCCACAATGCGATTTGGACAGTGGAATTTGGGGCTGAACGAAATTGGGAAGCTCCCAAGAGAGCACTCTCTCTGTGCTTGCCGCCGCATGCACCTGCTCTCTGGGTTGGGCTAACCCGCTATTGTCCCGCTGCACAGACTATGCTTGCGGAGGGACAGCAGGACTGTCATCATCACCTCCCTCGTAATCAATGGAAGAGGAGTTATCGAATGGGACTCCTCCGACTGAAAAATCACTCTCAGAGTCTGTGTCATTGTCCTATCCCTCATATGCTGTCTCAGAATCTGCTGTCTCAGTCTCTGATCCTATGTCAGAGCCAAGTGAGGGCTTGAGCAGCAGTCATCCAACGAGATGCCATCTGCTACTGGCTAAACTGTTGCTCTAAAACACTAACCTACGTAGACATTGCTGGTGGGTGTGTGTACGTGATATGTGCAACAGTAGAGGTCACCTTTCCTTTGCTTCTTCCCTCAATCAGCACGTTCTTTCAAGACACTCAAAAAAAGATACACTATTACTTCACCTTGTCACATACCGATCGTCAGTCTTTAGCGCCTCTAGCGCCCATCATTATTGGTGCTCCCACTTCCATGACCTCCCCCTCAGATTTCCTCACTATCACCCAGCACAAGTGCCCTTCATCTCTCCACAGCCCCCCACACATACATTTCATTTGTATTATAGCGCAGGCAATGGCTGACTTTACTAATGTACTAAGCTATTTACATAAAATACAGATTTGATCTTTGCAGTAGGCATATAAACCTTCTGTGCTACTTTATGGCATCAAAACTGCCACTAGACAAAAGTCTGATGCTTTTGTAGCAGAAACATAATCACAAGACTTACTTGACTTTTTTAAAAGCTACAGTTAAAACGTGTCTGTTGAAGTATGTGCACTGCTTTGAAGACGCTAGCTGCAACTGCAAGACAACTGGTGGCGAATATATATATATATATATATATATATATATATATATATATATATATATAAAAAAATCACTTTTATATGTGGGTGTGGTTTTCCTGGGGGCCGATCGCAGCCCCCAGGGAAACCACACATGCGTTAACAAAAGTGATCGCTATATATATATATATATA
The DNA here is from genome assembly GCF_031143425.1 of Pleurodeles waltl. Taxonomy (NCBI): domain Eukaryota; kingdom Metazoa; phylum Chordata; class Amphibia; order Caudata; family Salamandridae; genus Pleurodeles; species Pleurodeles waltl. The sequence goes on from NC_090440.1 coordinate 1,930,176,062, forward strand.
CATATCTATATAGATAGATATATCTATCTACGTAGAAAGATATATATATATATATATATAGATCTATATATTTTTTTAATAGCTGTATGGTTTCCTTGGGGGCCATAGCGACCCCCAGGGAAAGCATACAACTATTAAAAAAATTATTGCCCCGACAAGGGGTCATCTGTTCACGGGCGACCCCCTGTCAATTTCTTTTTTTTCATTGGCTTTTAAAAAAATATTTTTAAATCCCTTTGGGGCGCGATCACTCCCCCAGGGATAAACCTACCTTTTTTAATAAATAAAATATGCCCCGGGGGGCTGACCTGTTTGCAGACGGGGCCAACCCCTCCAAGTGAAATTCCTGGTGTCTAGTGGGGTTTCCTGGGCCCCCATCGCAGCGATCGGAGTCCAGATAACCAGTTCAGGAAGGCCTTGTTTGAAAAGGGAGAGTCTCCCCTTTCAAACGAGGCCTTCCCGAACGTCAGGAAGGCCGATGGGGCTGTTTTTCCCACTTGAGCAGGAAGCGGGCGTGCAGCAGCTTCCTGCTCCAATGGAGAAAACAGATAGTGAGGTCAGAGCGCTGTCACAAAGGGGTGGGTTGGGGGGCAGGGAGAGACACGGAAGGTTGTACGTGTCTCCTGAGGTATTTTTACATTCAAATAATCCTCGGGTGCGATGCGCCCGAGGACTTTTTAACTCCCTCCCTGGTGTCGGCCACTGGTCGTGACCAACACCAGGGAGGTAGTGTAGGCGTTGGCACTAAAGCGGTTAAAAGGGCAGGGCGGGGCGGGTGCGGAGAAGGTGGGGCATTTAATAATAATAATATGAAAAAAACGTACCTCCTCCTTTGCTGCTGCTTCTCTGTCCCTCGTAGCTGGCGCTGCAGGCAGAGGCTCCCAGCCTGCCCTGAGGCCAATCCTGACGCTGCTCAGAGCAGCGTCAGAACTGGCTGGGAGCACCAAACTGTGTTGTCGGGCTGGACAGAGCCTACAGCATGTGTGCTTGACCGGCCAAACACACATGCGCTCTGAGGGGAGTGCTCTGTGCACTGCCCTCCGAGGCTGTCATCCCCAATGCCCCACCGCTTTCACAGCGAAGGAATAATAAACATAATTTATAATTCCTTTGTGGTGAAAGCGTTGCAGCTTCTGCTGCTGGATGGGGGGAGAGGGTGCGACGCTCCTCCGCCCTTATGGAGAAGCCGCCCCATATATATATATATAAAATGCAAAATTAACAAAATGTATAACACTGTAAATTGGAGGCTTAAAATTAAAGGCTTGATTTATATTTTGGGGGATGCAGTAGTTCTGTCAAAAATCGTCCGTCACGGAGGTCCGTTTTCCTGATTTAGGTAGAGTGTCGGTCACATCTTCGCCCATCTAATTGAAACTTCCTTTTTCCAGCGATGTAACCATAGCGGTTACTTACACCTCCTCAGCTGATGTAACTATAAAAGGGCACATTTACAATACAACTAACCTTACAAATCAGAAATCATGTCAGTGTTTCTTCAAAGCGTCAGACTGTATATCGATATGGTTGGCGAGAAGGAGCAAGCCAATCCATCGCAAAACCCAAGGTACCTTGTGTGTGATGTCTGCGTATCTTTTAAAGTCCTGTTTTTTTTTGCTGGCAACAACCTTACTTTGTCTTTGTTGTTCAAGACAGCAGCCATTTTTCTGTCTGTGTGTGTGCTGTATGTTTAACCACATTTGTAACACTTTTTCAATTTTTTTGTTTTGTACTTTGATTTTTTGTATTTTGTTCATACGTATCATAAGATAAATCGGCTGATTTTGCATATACACTTAATACATTTTTCTCTAACAACGGGCCTATTAATCAAAAGGCTGATTCCATTATATTACATTTTTGTTACATATTTAGCACGTCTTAGTTAGGTTACTCCTTGCACATAAACATGTTTTCATGACATATCCACTTTTGAAATGGCTGTAAAATTGCGTCTGAAATAAGACGCTTACGTTTCAGAATCCTATTTAACAACTATTTTTTTTTAAATGTACACATGAGTGCATGATAAGTCTGTTTAAAAGCATGCACGTTATGTATGCAGCTGTATTTTTTGCACGGCATTAGAAAATTGTCCTACATTTGTTTTTAATTTTTCCAACGCTGATATTTTTATACGTTAATAGATGTAACGTTACTGCATACACTATATTTGTAACTTTAACAAATTAATGTTACAAATATGCTGAACATTTATTAATATGCCATTGATTTTTAAATAACATTTATTTAATTTTTTAGCAGAATTTTGTTTTTTTATATAATTCCAAAAATCTGAAAGTATAAACGATCATTTTTGGTGTTTCCTTTACACAAAATATTTTTTTTTTTAAACAAATAAAGAAATCATATGCATAAACCACATTTTTGGATTGCCCATCCTATTTTTTACTGGGCTTGCCTCCTCTTGCCAAAATCTTTCCTCCTCAATGGCATGGTCTTTCTTTTGGAGCTATATAGGCACCATCTTTATTGTACTGGAGGGTGAAGGTGGAATTTCTTATGGGGATAAAGTAAGGATAACCCTGCATAGGTTTAGGACTGGTTGTTGAGTATTAGTGGGTGGGTGTTGGATTTATGGATGTGCCTTTTGTGATAGTGTGTGTTGCTGTAGGAGTTTGTTGTTGAGGTGTCGTGTTGTTTTTGTTTTCTAGTGTGAGTGGGTGTCCTTGTTTGTGTGTTGATTTGGATGTATGTGTAATTTGAATTTGTGTCTGTAGATGTGTGTGGGTGTCTTTCTGAATGCATGAGTGTGTGTCTGTTTCACTGTGCATTGTTGGTATGCTTTTGAATTTATTTATTGGTTTACTTTTTTGGATGTATGCTGCTGTTGTGTTTTTTGGTGTATGTGTGGATCTGTGTTTCTTTGTTAGAACTATGTTATCTACTTTATATGTAACATGGATGATTAGATGGATAAGCTGAGATTTAGTAGGAGGGGAGGTTTTGGGTGAAGCAGGATGAATGTTGGGTTAAGATGTAGCAGTAATTTTAAGGACTGGGGTGGTAGTACGGGCTTTGGAGGAAGCTGGATGTGTAATATGTTTAGGGGTGGAGGTAAGTATAGTAGCAGTGGATGATTTTAGGGCTTTTGGGGAAGCAGGACGGGTAATGGGTTTAAGGGTGGGGATAGGTTTACTACCAGAGGATGAGGTTGGGTTTTTTGAGGAAGCAGGATGGGTAATGGATTTCGGAGTGAGTTTAGGTTTAGTAGCAGGGAAGGGTTTTAGAGATTTTTGAGGAAGCAGGGTTTTGTGGGTTTAGTGTAAGAGTAGGTTTAGCGTTAGAGGAGGATCGTGTGGATGGTGATAGTATTGATGCCTGTGTGCTGTTTTTGTCAGATGTTTTGCATTGGGTGGATGTGTGCAAGTCAGTCTTCTGTATGTTAGTGGTTGTTTTTTTTAATGTTATTTTCTAATATGTTTAGGTGTGGAATGTATGTGTGTTGTGCTTGGTATTATGTTTATTGTTTGTCATGTGTATATGTGTGCTGGTATGAGGAGTGGGATCAGGCTATGGAGTAAATGTTGGAAAATTAATGGACGAAGGTATAGAGGGAAGGGTTCGTTGTGAGACAGTTGGAGCATTGAGATTTGCCTGTTCCCAGAAGAAACACTTGTTGGACATAATCCTTCCTGTGGGACAGGCAGGGCAGAGTGTATGCCAGCCAGGATGGTGATTACTTCATTGAGTTGACCAGCAACACACTGGATGGCATGCAATACTTCCATCAGCCCACAGAGAGACACTCTGATTTTGCAATTGCCTCTTCTGAGATCATTGCTGCAGGCATATGTGCAGGAGGGAGGTGCCTGGTGCAAAGGAGACCCTGGGCCGTTTGGGGCGTGGCTGTGGCGGAAGGACTGAGGTAATAGGAGTGAGGACGGAAATGAGTGTAGTGCTGGTGGCAGATGAAGGTTGTTCAAAATCTTCACTAATGGCATGTTCTGCCACTATGAGAGGCTGGTCTTGGTTGGAGGCCTCTGACTTCTTAGCCAGCCCCCTCATTATTGTTGCTGCTGGATACTTCTGAAATCAGTAATGTTATGCTCCAGCCCCCAGTGGCTCTCCTGTTCTTCCCCATATGGTTGTCCACTGTCTTCTTCACATGTTCCAAAGTTGCTGAAAATTACAACATTCATTTTAATAATCATCTAATACTTTTTGAGGAATTTTGCATTGTTACTTTCTCTTTTTTCAATGTTCACTGCAATGGTCTAACTTTCGTCTTGAATCTCTTTTGCTGTATTATTTTATAGGTTACCACTTGGACACAAGGAATTTGATGTTATGAGCAAAAATACCTCTTTAACAAAAATCCTTAGACAAAATATCTGTTTCTTCGTTGGCACATATGGGTGTAGCATTACTGAAGTTCTACATAACTTCATATTCCCCAGGCACCCATGCTTACCTTAATCTCAAAACCAATTTTCTATTTATATGTGTATTTTGACAAAATGTTTGACAGTTATGTTGCATATCAATTAGTGGTGTTACCATCTTCAAATAACACTGGGCCTGATGTACACTTGTGTGTACTGGATACTCCACCACAACTGTGTGGGGTATGAACTTCACATTAGCTACATTTATGGAGCATTCCATGCTTTTGTTCTAAGGTTTAAGTAATTTCCTTCAATTATTTGTTGCAATCCTCCTGCACAATGTAATATATGAACACAGTCTTCACCATGAGTCTATTATTTAGGTTATATTTATGGAGAGCATTGTACCCCTGTATCATTCACTTTGGTATTTCATTACAGATCTGACACCTTAAAATCAAGAAAAAATGATATGTTGTCTTCATTAAAAACTGCTTTCAGGTATGCCTCTCAAAATAACATCTGCCTGAATAAACATAATATTAAATGTATTGTTAACCAATATATATCTTGCTCAAATATACTTACTTAAATATGTACCTACTGCTATATGTGAGCAATATGCGGAAGTGAAACTGATGATTTCACACTTTTTTGTGTGTTTTTTTAATAAATTATTTTTTTAATATTATGAATGCATACCTCCTACAAAGTAAGGTACAATCACCTATATTGGCATTACAACATACTTGATAAATCATAATTAGTACATACACTCTTGTTGCTGCTCCATTGCTCTCAGGTTCCTCACTGCATCAGGGTAGGCCACCACCAGATCCCACAGCATCAGAAGGGTCACACAGAGCTGCACACATCGTGTCTTATGGGAGGCCCTTCCCAGCTTCTCTAAAGCAGTGATCTTGGTCCATCAATGAAGGGTCTCCCAGTGTTTTCTGCAGTGCTGCTTGCGCCGACTTTAGACCCTCATTTGACACATCTGTCTGGTAATGATTCTCCAGATCTTTTTGTTTCTGATGAGGACTGACCTAAGAACAATAAACCAAAATTATTAACAATAACTAGGGAACATGTTTTTTAACATCCTAATATATCTTATCATCAAGAAGTGCTTCCACATATTTTGTTTTCATATGTTTATTATTCCAAAGTGTTTTATTGGTTAAGGCTTAGGCTATGAAAATAAATTAAAATAAGATTTGATGCACATGGAAACTGTCACATAATAATGTATTTTTGGGGTCGAGCCTGCGAGTGCATGCGCTTGCGCATGCATCTCGCATGAGAGATACTGTTGTGTTCAGTAAAGGGCTTGGAGCCCGCCTGTCACTCACCATTTGTTGGTTTGCGTGGCAGTCTTTTTTACAGCCTCGTAATTCGTCAAGGCATTTCTGACATCATTCCTGTTCCTCAATGTGGAGCAGGGATCAAGCACTAATTAATTTTAACTAAATTAGTGCCCGTCCGCTGCTCCAGACGTGATTGAGGTACTATTTTGTTCTCACTTCCAGTGCCCTGCAAACAGAAGGCTTGTGACTGGCAAACATGTGCCCTGCAGGACAAACAAAATTGCAAAGTTTCATTTTTTAAAGCTACATTTATTTTATTTTGTTAAGTCGTCTTTTCTCAGTTTTCACTCGTGTTTTTTTTCTTTGCTCATTTCTTGTGCAGGCTGCAGGTGCCCTATTAAAATCCTGTCACCCTCAGAGCCCCTTAACACCCTCTACCCCTCCTATCTACAATGTAGCACTAGGAGAAAGAAGCTGAGCTGAGGGTGATTCAGATAAAAATAGGGAGCCCTAAACACAATACTCCACATGCTCCCTTTTTACTTAGTAACAAGGGCAAGGAAGAAAACACTGGTCACGATAGCAGAAAGCTGAGGCATAAAGGGGGTCATTCCAACCTCGGCGGTAAAAGGCGCTTACTACCGTTCAGAAGACCGCCATAACACCGCCGCGGCCGCGGTAAACCGCCACGGTCATTCTGACCCACAACAGGCAAACCGCCAAAATACAGACATCCACAAAAGTCCGCCACACCAAAGGCCAGCGGGAAACTGGCGATGAGCAAACCTCCACCGTCACGCCAACAGAAATAAACCCACACTATCACAACACACGAATCCACGCGGCGGTCTTTCAAACGCGGTATTCCATTGGCGGTACACACCGCCGCGCTCAAAATACACACACACTTACAAAATACAACCACATTGTACAATTCAAAATGCACATACCTGAGACACATACACACACCACTCCCACACACCCAATTAAATATAAATCACACACCCACATCACCCACAAACCTCGACTCCTAGAGATTCGTGAACACGCACCGAGAAAAGACATCCGAGCACCCAGAAGCCCAACTCACTGTCACCCAGCAATACTTGCACGCACTTCACACAACACAACAATACACATCACCACACTTAGCACCACACAATCCACCCCACACATCACCCACACCACCCCTTGGCACCGCAAAGACACCCCAGGTTCTCTGATGATGAACTCAGGGTCATGGTGGAGGAAATTGTACGAGTAGAGCCACAGCTGTTCGGGGCACAGGTGCAGCACACCACCATTGCCAGGAAGATGGAGCTATGGAGCAGAATAGTGGACAGGGTCAACGCTGTGGGACAGCACCCAAGAAATCGGGACGACATCAGGAAGAGGTGGAACGACCTACGGGGGAAGGTGCGTTCCATGGTATCCAGGCACAACATCGCGGTGCAGAAGACTGGCGGCGGACCCCCACCTCCTCCCCCAGAATTTACAACATGGAAGGAGCAAGTCTTGAACATCCTGCATCCTGAGGGCCTCGCAGGAGTAGGCGGAGGAATGGACTCTGGTAAGGCAAATCTTAACTACTTCTCCCCCCCACCCCACCTGCATGCCAACTCATACCCCCACCCTCACCCTCACCCCCATCACATCCTACTCCTTGCAACTTTCTCACCATCACAACCCACCCATCCCAACACCTAGCCCTGCATGCGTCCACAAAGCATGGACACCCATCACCTAAGCATGCCCACTGCACATACATATACAAACCCCCCCCCAACCACTGTCACAACAGCCCCCACAAAGGAATGCCAGCACTGGGGTACACGGGCACCCACCCATTGCACGCTATGACACACACAGAAGCAATAACCATGCTTTTATACCCCTGCAGGACCCGAACGCCACGTCACCGCGCAGGAGGGTCCACAAATGTCCCCTCCACCCCCAGAAGAGGCCCACAGTGAGGACAGCAGCTCTGTCTCCCTGGATCTAGATGACCAGCCCGGTCCATCGGGGACCTCGGGACAGTCTGTTCCCCTCACACAGCCACAGGCCACAGTAGACCTTCCCCCCTCTGGGAACACCAGCACAGCACCCACCCAGCGGGCCCATACCTCTGTCCCCAGGACACGTCAATCAGCGGTGTGTCCACCACTACAGGGAACCCAGGCTAACCCACCACCCCAACAACAACAGGGACCTGGGGGCAGTGGTAGTGGGCACACGGTCCAGGGGACAGAGGCCCAGGGAAACAGGGGAACTGGGAGGGCTGCTGTGCGACAGGGGGGGGGACAGGCCCAGGGAACCCACTCTCCACGAGGCCCTCTCATCCATCATGGGAGCATACCACCACTCCCAGGAGACGATGGCGACGGTCCTGGCCAGGTTTCAGGAGATCCAGCTTCTGCAGGAGGAACAGTATATGGGGTTCAGGGAGGAACTAAGAAACATCAGTTCCGCCATGGGTACCATCGTAGTGGCCCTGAATGAGGTAGTCACGACATTGTGGAACACTGTGGCACCTAAAAGGGCCCCTGACACTAGCGTGCACCAAGAACTGCCTACCACCTCCGCCGGCGCTAGTGGACAGGAGGCCCCGACACAAGACCAACAGGCCACCAGAACCCCACCCCCTGCAGAAGGAGAACCACCCCGCAAGCAGGCCCTGAGATCCAGGAAGAAGACAGAGTAAGATGTCAAGACCCCGGCCAGCAAAGGATACCGCCATGATTGTCATCCCACTGTCCCACATTGTCACCCTGTCCAACCTTAAACTGCCCCTGCTCCACTTCCCACAGGCATTTGGACAATGCACCTGTGAAACTGATAGTCTGGACTCTGCCATGGACAATCCTCCACCATCACCCCTCACCGATTTGCAACCACCCATCCAATGTAGAGCACTTGAATAAAAACACTTATTGCACAAAACAATCTGGAGTCTGGCTGTGATTTAGAACAAATGTAATAGACATGACCGTGCCAAAATGTTCATTCACATTGTGATGGTAACAAACCGCTGTCACACAGCTGTAGTCCATTGGGAAACAAAGCAGATGTCACGCAGTGGGGCCCACAACTCTGAAAACGGAAGGGAAAGTCACAACACAGTTACCATACACTAGGGGAAAAAGTCAGACAGTAGAGAGGTAGGAGTCATTAAGTAAATGTAATATGCCGGTGTCTACTCTTACCTGTGTGTCACTGAAAATACTGCTGTATTACTGTGTTCCTGTTCTCTATGTCGTCCTCTTCGGCTTCCTCCTCTTCACTCTCCACAGGCTCCACAGCTGCTACAACACCACCATCTGGACCATCCTCCTGCAGAAAAGGCACCTGGTGGCGCAAACCCAGGTTGTGAAGCATACAGCAGGCCACGATGATCTGGCACACCTTCTTTGGTGAGTACATTAGGGATCCACCTGTCATATAGAGGCACCTGAACCTGGCCTTCAGGAGGCCAAAGGTTCGCTCGATCACCCTCCTAGTCCGCCTCATTGTACCGTTCCTCTGCCCTTGTCCTGGGATTCCTCACTGGGGTCAGTAGCCAGGACAGATTGGGGTAACCACAGTCCCCTAATAGCCACACCCGGTGCCTCTAGAGTTGACCCATCACATACGGGATGCTGCTATTCCGCAGGATGTAGGCGTCATGCACTGACCCAGGGAACTTGACATTAACATGGGAGATGTACTGGTCAGCCAAACACACCATCTGTACATTCATCGAATGATAACTCTTCCGGTTCCTGTACACCTGTTCACTCCTGCTGGGTGGGACCAAAGCAACATGTGTCCCATCAATGGCACCTATGATGTTGGGGATATGTCCAAGGGCATAGAAGTCACCCTTCACTGTAGGCAAATCCCCCACCTCAGGGAAAACGATGTAGCTCCGCATGTGTTTCAGCAGGGCAGACAACACTCTGGACAACACCTTGGAAAACATAGGCTGGGACATCCCTGATGATATGGCCACTGTTGTTTGAAATGACCCACTTGCTAAGAAATGGAGTACTGACAGCACCTGCACTAGAGGGGGGATCCCTGTGGGTTGGCGGATGGGTGACATCAGGTCTGGCTCCAGCTGGGCACATAGTTCCTGTATAGTGGCTCGGTCAAGCCTGTATGTCAGTATGACATGTCGTTCCTCCATTGTCGACAGGTCCACCAGCGGTCTGTACGCGGGAAGATTCCTCCATCTCCTCGCACGGAGCGGACGGTGCCTATGAAGGACAACAGCGATCACAGAGTCAAGCAACCCACAGGTACGTAACCACAGCTTGCACATAGCACGATTCCCAATGTATTGAATGGCTTGTATGAGTGTTGGTGCATGGCCTAGGTATGTGTGACGCAGTTGGTAAATAGGCCATGTGGGCCCTTGAAATGGCGGCTGCCTGACTTGTGAAGTGCGACAGTGGGATGTGAGGTCAATGCGCTGGTGTGGCACACCGCGGCGGTAGGCGGTTGAAGACCGCGGCGCTAAGCCGCATTGGTTAACATAGAACCCTATGGGTTTCAGGAGCCAATGGCGATGTGCGCCGGCGGTCGCAGTACGCTCCGCCGCGGTACGCACCGCCGCGGGCGTGACCGCCATTTTCTATCTGCTTAATCACCCGATACCTGATCTTCGACAGGAGAGGACCCACACTGCAAGTGCTGCTGTGACCTCGGTCTGGAAGAGACAATGGCTCATGCGACTGGGGAAAGGGCCCCTGCCTTCACTGCGGAGGAGTTGGAGAAACTTGTGGATGGGGTCCTCCCCCAGTATGCGCAACTCTACGGTCCTCCAGACCAACAGGTAAGTACACTGGGACCATGCTTAGTGGGCAATGCCTGGGTTGAGTCGGGTGGATGAAAGATGGTGGGGAGGGGAGCGATTGAGGCATGCATCAAACGACAGATGAGAGCATGTGCCACATGGCAAGGGTGGGGATGGGGGGCCACTCACATCGAGCATGCAGAAGGTGATGACAATTTTTCTCTCCCTGTACATGTCACATAGGTCAGCGCCCACCAGAAAGTCGCGATTTGGCGTGCCATCGACAAGGACGTCCGGACCCTGGGGGTCCACAACAGACGGGGCACCCACTTCCGGAAGAGGTGGGAGGACATCCGACGCGGGAGCAGGAAGACGGCGGAGGCTCTGCTGGGGATGGCCTCCCAACGTAGGAGGGGTGCCAGTCGTCAATTGACCCCCCTGATGTCCAGGATACTGGCGGTGGCCTACCCCGATTTGGATGGGCGCGTGAGGACATCACAGCAGACACAATGGGGTGAGTACAAATACATTCTGCTGACTTTGCGCGCAGTGGAGGTGTCTGGGTGGGAGGAGGGCTGTGGGTATCCCTAGGCCAGGGCGATTTCTGTAGGCTAGGCCCCTCCGTAAGGCATGGCCCTGTGCCCCCGCCCCCCACCTCTGTAGGGTGCCAAGTACAGGTATCCATGGCCCTGTGTCATCTATGTGTGCAGTTATCGTCCATAGGTTTGTAGGCCATGTCCCATGGATTGCGTAGTGGACCCCAAGTGCGCGGCGTAGTGCAGGGGGCTTCTGTGTCTGTCTTGTCCGCCAACGGTAGCGGTAATCCATGCACTCAACATGTCTTTATTTCTCCTCCCCCCCTTTTTTGTGGTCTTCCTGTTCATGTGTGCATTAGCATCATTAGGCGGAGGAGAAGTGGCATCGGAGCACGAGGGAGCTGCATCTCACATGGCCATGGCGGGCCGTGCAACTGACTCGGATTTCACCAGTGAGACGGAGGGCGAGGGGAGCTCCACAGCGGGGACTCGTGCTGATGTCAGTGACAGCGACTCGTCCTCTGAAGGGAGCTCCCTTGTGGTGGCGGCAACATCCGTGCTCCCCGCAACAACAGGTACAGCCGCCACCCAGCGCACCAGCACCGCCCTCCCAGCAGCCCCTCAGCGTTTACCCCCTGCCCGCTCACCCAGGAAGGTGGGCATCTCCTTCGCCCCAGGCACCTCAGGCCCTGCCCCTGTCACCCCTGCTGCCCTCAGTGAGGAGGTCATTGACCTCCTAAGGACCATCATTGTTGGGCAGTCTACCCTTTTGAATGCCATCCAGGGTGTACAAAGAGAGGTGCACCAGAGTAATGCATACCTGGAGGGCATTCATTCGGGTCAGGCTGCCCATCAGCGATCGTTAAACGCTCTGGCCTCAGCACTGACGGCAGCAATTGTCCCTGTCTCTAGCCTCCCCCCTCCAACTTCCTCCACCCAGACCCAATCCCCTGTACCTCTGCCTATCCCAGACACACCATCAGACCAGCCTGCACACACCTCAACACCCAAGGGAAGCTCATCCAGACATAAGCACCACACATCACACAAGCATTCACACAAGCAACATCCACATGCAGACATACCAACACCCACTGCCTCCACTGTGTCCCCCTCCTCCTCGTCTCCCTCCTCCCTCCCTGTGACCTCTCCACTCACACTTGCATGACCAAACATCTTCAGCCACTACGTCCATCACCAGCACACCCACCAGAACACTCCGCACATGTGCAGTCACCCCCCCACTACCATTTACACGTCCCCTGTGTCCTCTCCAAGTGTGTCTGTCACCCCCTCCTCCAAACTACACAAACGCAGGCAGCCACCCACCCAACAGCCATCCACCTCACGACAGCCTCCAGCCCAAGCACCTGCCCCCAAAGACACCAGACTTCACACTCCTACAACCACATCCTCTTCCTCCACTCCCATACCCACTACACCTACCCGTCCCTCTCTTTCCAAATTGATTTTCCTTTCCAAACTTGACCTCTTTCCTACAACTCCCCCACCCCGTCTGTCTCATAAGACTCCAATCAGCACCTCAGCCACCACAAAACTGGGACCAGTGAAGACTGTTGTCCATGGACTTTGGAGTCCCCCATCCTCAAGGGCATCCAGTTCAGCTAGGAGCCAAGGCACGGCCAGCCCACCACCGGAAAAGCATCCTAAGATTGCCAGTGCCCGGCGCGAGCGACCAAAGACCCCAGGGACCAAAATCCCTACATTGGCACCATCAGGAAGTGAGGTGCCACCTGGCACACCGCTAAAGGTGGGAAAGGGCCACAAGGGTGCAGGGAAGGGTGGGAAGGGCAGCACGCCCGACAAGTCGGGCAGCAGGCCAGCTGGCCAGGAGGGCCCCACCAGCCCCATCCCAGGTGTGCAGGAGGACACACACAGGCCCGGTACTGCAGCCCAGGAGGGCCCCGCCAGCCACAGCCCAGCTGCCCAGGAGGGCCCCGCCAGCCACAGCCCAGCTGCCCAGGAGGGCCCCGCCAGCCACAGCCCAGCTGGGCAATGAAGGACCGCCAGCCACAGCCCAGCTGGGCAATGAAGGACCGCCAGCCACAGCCCAGCTGGGCAATGAAGGACCGCCAACTCAAGCACCGCTGAACATGGCAAGGACTGCCAATGCAAGCACCGCTGAACAGGGCAAGGACCGCCAAGGCAAGCACCGCTGAACAGGGCAAGGACCGCCAAGGCAAGAACCGCTGAACTGGGCAAGGACCGCCAAGGCAAGCACCGCTGAACAGGGCAAGGACCGCCAAGGCAAGCACCGCTGAACAGGGCAAGGACCGCTGAACAGGGCAAGGACCGCTGAACAGGGCATGGACCGCTGAACTGGGCCCTTCATCTCAAGCACCGCTCCGCTGGGCCCTTCATCTCAAGCACCGCTGAACTGGGCCCTTCATCTCAAGCACCGCTGAACTGGGCCCTTCATCTCAAGCACCTCTCCGCTGGGCATCGCCGTCTCAAGCAGCGCTGAACTGGGCCCTTCATCTCAAGCACCGCTCCGCTGGGCACCGCCGTCTCAAGAACCGCTGCACTGGGCCCTTCATCTCAAGCACCGCTGAACTGGGCCCTTCATCTCAAGCACCGCTCCGCTGGGCACCGCCGTCTCAAGAACCGCTGCACTGGGCCCTTCATCTCAAGCACCGCTGAACTGGGCCCTTCATCTCAAGCACCGCTGAACTGGGCCCTTCATCTCAAGCACCGCTCCGCTGGGCACCGCCGTCTCAAGCACCGCTGAACTGGGCCCTTCATCTCAAGCACCGCTCCGCTGGGCACCGCCGTCTCAAGAACCGCTGCACTGGGCCCTCCATCTCAAGCACCGCTGAACTGGGCCCTTCATCTCAAGCACCGCTGAACTGGGCCCTTCATCTCAAGCACCGCTCCGCTGGGCACCGCTGTCTCAAGCACCGCTGAACTGGGCCCTTCATCTCAAGCACCGCTCCGCTGGGCACCGCCGTCTCAAGAACCGCTGCACCGGGCCCTTCATCTCAAGCACCGCTGAACTGGGCCCTTCATCTCAAGCACCGCTCCGCTGGGCACCGCCGTCTCAAGCACCGCTGAACTGGGCCCTTCATCTCAAGCACCGCTCCGCTGGGCACCGCTGTCTCAAGAACCTCTGCACTGGGCCCTTCATCTCAAGCACCGCTCCGCTGGGCACCGCCGTCTCAAAAACCGCTGCACTGGGCCCTTTATCTCAAGCACTGCTCCGCTGGGCACTGCCGTCTCAAAAACCGCTGCACTGGGCCCTTCATCTCAAGCACCGCTCCGCTGGGCACCGCCGTCTCAAGAACCGCTGCACTGGGCCCTTCATCTCAAGCACCGCTGAACTGGGCCCTTCATCTCAAGCACCGCTCCGCTGGGCACCGCCGTCTCAAGCACCGCTGAACTGGGCCCTTCATCTCAAGCACCGCTCCGCTGGGCACCGCCGTCTCAAGAACCGCTGCACTGGGCCCTTCATCTCAAGCACCGCTGAACTGGGCCCTTCATCTCAAGCACCGCTGAACTGGGCCCTTCATATCAAGCACTGCTCCGCTGGGCACCGCCGTCTCAAGCACAGCTGAACTGGGCCCTTCATCTCAAGCACCGCTGAACTGGGCACCGCCGTCTCAAGCACCGCTGAACTGGGCACCGCCGTCTCAAGCACAGCTGCACTGGGCCCTTCATCTCAAGCACCGCTGGCCCATTGGCGGAAGGGGCAGGCCCGCATCTGTGTCGGGCAGGGCTGCACGAAGTACTCTGGGCACTAGTCCCCCTCCAGTACTAGTGGAGACTGTTATCCACTTGAGAGACTGTGGCTTTGCACTCCCCAGGATTGAACAGTCGGCAAACCACCCACTGTAGAGACTTGAGAGACTGTGGCTTTGCACTCCCCAGGATGGCACAGTGGGCAAGCCACCCACTGTAGAGACTTGAGAGACTGTGGCTTTGCACTCCCCAGGATGGCACAGTGGGCAAGCCACCCACTGTAGAGACTTGAGAGACTGTGGCTTTGCACTCCCCAGGATGGCACAGTGGCCATGGAGGCCCCTCGTAGATCTGGCGTCGTGGACTCATCAGGCTGAGGTGCCCCCCCTTCCCTTCCCCCTGAGGTGCCTGTAGTTTTCCTATCTGATGCCCCTGCAGTGTTCTCTCCGTTGGAGGCAGGTATCCTGTGTGGGCTTTGCCCATGTGTTTTGGCCCAGTGGCCCACGAACAATGGCTGATGGACATATCGGACTGGACAATTTATGTATATGAAGTTATAGATGTGTGATATATTTTATACTGTCTTACAATATAATTCTATATTTATAATCATTTCCTTTTGCCTTTGCATTCTTCCGGGGGGCTTGGGGGTGTAACTGTGATGTGTTGCTATGCATTGATGTGTGTGTTGTAGTGGTTGAGGGTGAGGGTGGGTGTGTCGCATATGTGGGTCCCTGTAATTTTTTGCCTCCCCCTCCCCTGTGTCGTAGGTGCAGTACTCACCGTTGTCTTCTGCGCCGGCGTTCGTGCTCCTGGTAGAGGAGCAGGAAGACAATGGCTGGTAGGATGTGTAGTTCGGGTTCCATGCTGTCCAGATTCCTCGTGGGGTGTATGGAGGTGAGCGTTTTCCGTTTGAAATGTCTGTTTCCGCCGTGTTTTTATCGGCGGGGCTACCGCCCCGGAAAAGGTGGCGGATTGGTGGGTTGTGATAGGGTGGGCGGAACATTGTCTCCCGCCTGTCTGTTGGCGGTGACCGCCGCGCTGTTTGTTTGTCCCGCCGTGGGGGGCGGTGTGTTAAAGTGGCAGTCTCTGTTGGCGGTTTCCGCCAGGGTCGAAATAGCATTTTTTTTACCGCCAGCCTGTTGGCGGTTTGACCGCCGCTTTAATACCGACCGCCAGGGTCAGAATGACCCCCACAATGTTGGACAGGGCAGCAGACAGCTTGGCAGGAAGGCCGCGTTCGGAGCTGTTGAACCTCAGCAACATTAAATTTGAATTATTGTTTTCGAAGCGTCCAACATGGTACATATTCTGGTCATAATGTTGAAAATAAATTGTTGCGGCCTTTTCCTGGCCTATTTTTACATGCTTACAGGCTCACTTATGCACAGTAATAAGCATGTGCTACACATGTAAGGAAAACTTACAAGCAGAACCGGTTCAACAGAACTTCCTACTAACCCACAATCAGCCATTCGCTGGCAATAAAGACATCTCACTGCAACTGGAAAGATACCAGTTGTACCGGACTCACTCTGATTCATAGAATCACACGGTTTATACAAACTTCACTTTTACTTCAATTAACATAAGGTGTATTTGTAAAGTGCATGAATCACCTGGGGTTATCAAGGTGCTGAATAACAGATGTCCTTATCCAACTCAGTGGTACTCATTTTATCAACCTCAGAGGTATGAAAGGCTGACCCACCTGGATTTGAACCTGTGGCCATGAGGTTGAACACAAGCCCCAACAGAGGGCGCATTAGTCGACTGAGCCACCAGACCACGCCATAATAAACACCACACTTTGTTAGTTACGTACCGCACTGTCATTAAGGACAACACTCCTGATGTAAATGTTATTGTTGCTAAATATATAACAGCAAAATATTTTTTCTCTGAATTCCATGCCATCATTCACAAAATCAGGGCAAATTTCGATGTAAAGACTATTTTTCTAGCTTCTGAAATTCAGGTTTACCTGTAGTGCTAGGTGTGACCTGGGTTAAGAAAAGGTGTTTTTCCAAGGGGATGTTACAGGAGTAGTTAATGCACGTTGTGAATATACATAATGTCATACTTACGAGGCATTTCATTTCCCTTAATTACTGCTCTGCTAAATCTACACCTTAAGGATTTACCATTTCACAAAGGCATTTATGACTTCTTGGAAGTTTGCTCTTATAGGGCTATTTCATGTACTCATAAATGCTTTTGTGAACTGGCCCCAACGTATTGAAAAAAGAATATTAAAAGACCACCATATGCAATTAGTACAAATACAAAGGACTGTGAGGGTCATTCTGACCCTGGCGGCCGGTGGCCGCCAGGGCCACCGACCACGGGAGCACCGCCGACAGGCTGGCGGTGCTCCAATGAGCATTCTGACCGCGGCGGTTCAGCCGCGGTCAGAAGCGGAAAGTCAGCGGTCTCCCGCTGACTTTCCGCTGCTCATTGGAATCCTCCATGGCTGCGGAGCGCGCTCCGCAGCCATGAGGATTCTGACCCCCCCTACCGCCATCCAGTTCATGGCGGGAAAGCCGCCATGAACAGGATGGCGGTAGGGGGGGTCGCGGGGCCCCTGGGGGCCCCTGCCGTGCCCATGCCAATGGCATGGGCACGGCAGGGGCCCCCGTAAGAGGGCCCCAAAATGTATTTCACTGTCTGCCTTGCAGACAGTGAAATACGCGACGGGTGCAGTAGCACCCGTCGCACCTTCCCACTCCGCCGGCTCGATTACGAGCCGGCATCCTCGTGGGAAGGTCGTTTTCCCCTGGGCTGGCGGGCGGTTTAACTGGAACCGCCCGCCAGCCCAGGGGAAAACTCGTAATACCCGCCGCGGTCTTTTGACCGCGGCGCGGTAATTTGGAGGGCGGGATCCTGGCGGGCGGCCTCCGCCGCCCGCCAGGGTCATAATGAGGCCCTGTATCCTCTCTGTACATTTACTAATGGGGATTTGGATATTTCAGACTCAATTCACAAAAGGCATAGAGTACTACAGGAGTACAAGTTTGTGGGCATTTACAAATTCACAAGACAAGCCACATTTTGATCCGCTCACTCCCCACCCTTTCCATGAGATTTAGCACTGTATAACTGTATAACTACACGTTAGTAAATGTAGTCCGCAGTTAGCTATCATTTACTGGATTCCATGCATGGGTAAATCCAGCCACTTATAGATGTAAACCTAGAATTACGGCCAAAAATTGCTTTGTAGATTGAGCCCACAATGTCTTTATCTGCTAGATCCAAGATTTCCATTCTTGCTCCTTTTAGCCAAAGGGAGCTTTCTATCATTGAATGTTTACGTATCCTAGGCAATTGGTGTTGTTTTCTTGGTTCACTGAATTACATTCCATACCGATGTAAATTTAAGTGTGTTTGGTATACTTTTGGAGACATACTTAATACTGATCTAGTAGCTGTGAGGTAATGAGGATAGCTCGAGGGCACAGCACGGAGAGAGAAGGATTCTGTAGCTCTGATTGTAATATTGCAGACCAAAATATAGAGAATGTTGTTAGCTTGGGCTTCCATATTTTGGCCATGATATCATGGTAGCATATTATTCTGGAATCAGCATTAAGGTAGAAATCTGTAGCTCCAAAGCAAACGTTTTGGGTATGATTGCTGAGGAAAAAACAAATTCAGTTTAGTTCTCTTGAGATATCCCAAGCCAGTTTTTGATTATGGTATTGCAAGCTGCAGACAGAGAAGGATCTGAGCAGGAACATTAATTTTCTGGGTAGCATTCCCCAAGGTGTTGATGAGATATAAGATAAAGACATTAAAAGCATGAACCCCGTCTGGCCTACTTTATTTTCCTTTCCCACACCTTAGTTAGATACCCATCCATTTAACTTTTTGAATGCATCTTCATATACAGAATCAGGGTCCCAGTATATTTCGCATTGGCCACTCTTAACTTGTCTCCATTTTTCTCTCCAATTCCACCACTGCCCCAGTAAGTGTTGACATTTTATATTCTTGATTCTGCTATCCATTTCAATTAACTTAGCTGTCAAGGTGTGTGAGATAGCGGCCATTATATTCTGTCTCTTCTCTGTCATGGCCAATCTCATCATAAGACCATCCAGTTTGTTTTCCAGAGCCACCTCAGTCATGCAAAAGCTGTTGATTTATCTTGAGAATGGCTTCCATTAAGGCATCAAAGAGCTTTTTGTAAAACTTGTCCTGTTCTTTGAGGCACTGTCCTATTCTATTTTCCACATCGCTACATTTGGTGTATAAAGCCAGGTCAGTGGGTAGAGTAAATTCACCCACCACTATGCAAAACTTGCAATGATTCTTTAAGCCAGCCTTATCTGCCGTTCAGGAGCACAAAACTAAGATGCAAGGCCACTTCAGATAATTTGTGTCAAGGCTAAGAAAAATCAGCACAACAGTTGGATCAAGAAAATACTCAGTTAAGCTCCCAGACCCATTTAGTAAAATCAAGAGTATTTTATGACTAATTTATAGCCAAATGACAAAAATTATATCAGCCACTGCACGGTTATAGTGTTTTAAAATAACAGTTCCATTCCTCATGGCTGCTCCATTCTGTATGGCAGTCACTTAAAGCTCCTGAGCAATAATCACGAGGGGTGACTGGAGTTTTCTACGTGCTCCAGTAGTACAGCATGACTCCCAGCTCCATGCCGCCTCTTGCCTGCATTCAGACTGGTGGGGCTGGGTTACAGTTGGTTATCTCTGTAAGGAGGCACACTTCACAGCTTCCCAACTTCACAGAGTTCCTGTGGGAATGTCTCTGGTTTGCATCTCCATAATAGACAGAGGTAGTCATTACAACCCTGATGGTTGGTGTAAAAGTGGCGGTAATACCGCCACCAAATTATGACCATGGTGGGGAGAATTCAGATAGACAGCTACTTTACCACACCGACCGCCAGGGCGGAAACAACAGCCACCGCAGCGGTTGACGCCTACAGCCAGGCGGAAGTCAATGTCTCGCCCACCGTATTACAACCACACAATCCGCCACCTTTTCTGGGGCGGTACCAACATCATCAAAAGCCTGGCGGAAACACTGCACAGAAGTGAAAGGACTCACCATTGGAGACACAGGGAACAACCACGCCGCCATGGAGCCCGAGCTGCATGTCTTCTCCATGCCCTTCTACGTCCTGCTCCACCACGAACACCAACGACGGCGAAGACGACGATGGTGAGTACAGCCGCCTAGCACACAGGGGAGGGGGGAGGAAAAAGAGAGTGACACACACACGCACCACACACCCCTCCACCACCAACACCATACACACAATCAGCTGCAGTAATAAAACATATGTAGGCCGTACCTCGGATGAATAATGCAATGACAACAGGAATTTACTAAAGTGAGAGTAATAAGATCAACACACTATATATAATAAATATTCAATGTAACAGATATATACAATTGTACAGTTCAAGGGACACTGCCCAGTCCGAAGTGTGCGTGGGCCACAGGGCCACAGGCCAAAGTCCAAGGCCCCACTTGTCACCTGCATCAACACGGAGAAAACACTGCAGGGGCATCAGTTGGAAAATAGGCAGGCACCCAGTCTCTCAGGTGGGTGACCTACCCACAGGCTCTGGAGGGGGCAATATGCCCTGTGCTTGGTCCTGGGGAGTGCAAGGCCACAGTCTCTCAAGTGGGTGACTTCCCCACATGCTCTGGAGGGGGCAACATACACTGTGCTCGATCCTGGGGAGGCTGGAGTTGGTGGGTGTCTTACCCACTGGTTCTGGAGGGGGCATTGTGCCCTGTGCTCTTGATCCGGGGGAGGCTGGAGTTGGTGGGGAAGCTGGAGTTGGTGGGTGTCTTACCCACTGGTTCTGGAGGGGGCATCGTGCCCTGTGCTCTTGAGCTTGGGGAGGCTGGGGTTGGTGGGTGTCTTACCCACTGGTTCTGGAGGGGGCATTGTGCCCTGTGCTCTTGATCCTGGGGAGTGCAATGTCACAGTCTCTCAGATGGGTGTCATACACACTGGATTTGCAGGGGGCAGGCCACAGGCAGCACAGCAGCCCATAAAGGCAGGACTACATTCCGTCCGCCGGAGGTGACGGCTGCTCAGTGGTGGTAGTGCTGTTGCTGCTACTGGTGGTGGTAGGCTCCAGCCCATCCCCTGCAGCCTCGGACAGCTGCCCACTGGTGGTGGTTGTGCTGGAGGAGGGGGAGACAGTGGAAATTGTGGATGTTGGTATGTCTGCATCTGGATGGTGTTTGTGTTAGTGCCTGTGGGATGATATGTGGTGCCTGTGTTTGCCTGTGCCAATCTTGTGTGTTTTCTTGTGTGCATGCTCGTCTGGCTGTGTGCTTGGGATAGGTTGGGTTTGAGGGGAATGGGATTGGGAAGAGGAAGGTGGAGGGGGGAGGGGGGAGGGGGGGAAACAGGGACAATGGCTGCCATCAGAGAGGAGGCCAGAGCCTGGATTGATCTCTGTTGGGCAGCCAAGCCAGTGTGAATGCCCTCCAGGAATGCATTAGTCCGTTGCATCTGCCCCTGGCTTTATGCCCCTGGATGGCATTCACAATGGTTGACTGCCCTACAGAGATGGATCTCAGGAGGTCAATAGCCTTCTCACTCAGGGCAGCAGGGCTAACTGGGGCAGGGCCTGAGTTGCCTGGGGTGAAGAAGATGCCCACCCTCCTGGGTCAGCGGGCACAGGCAACTCGCTGAGGGGCTGCTGGGAGGGTGGTGCTGGTACGGGGTGGCGGCTGTACCTGTAGCTGGGGTGGTCACAGAGGTGTCCGCCACCACCAGGGAGCTTCCATCGGAGGAGGTATCTGTGTCTGGACTCTCCCATCCAGTCTCTGCCGTGGTGCTCTCCTCGCCCTCCGTCCCACTGGGGCCCTCACCGTCGGTTCCTCTGCTCTTCTGCCAAATGATGCTAATGCACATA
Source organism: Pleurodeles waltl (assembly GCF_031143425.1). Classification (NCBI taxonomy): domain Eukaryota; kingdom Metazoa; phylum Chordata; class Amphibia; order Caudata; family Salamandridae; genus Pleurodeles; species Pleurodeles waltl. The sequence goes on from NC_090440.1 coordinate 1,930,197,639, forward strand.
AGGTCAGGGTGACAAAACAAAAAGGGGGGGGAGAGACCAGGATACACTTGGTCAATGGCTGCACCAACACCACCGTTGGCGTACACACTACCCTCACACACAGGGAACAGCCCTACACACTATGCATTGCACTACCAGTTATATTGCTAGACACCAAGGCACGGGGAGGGGCACACACTGCCAAATGCAGCACACCTGGGACCCACGCAGCCCTGACCATTTGTGGATGCCTACGAGCTAGGGAGCAGGATTATCCCTTCAGGACCCTTGCCACCAGGGGACCAACTCTGCAATGTCAGGCCTGGCCTAAGGGCACTCACTGACACACATCCCCCACCAGAATATCACCCTACCATGCATAAGTTGTAATGATGGGCACTGTACTCACCCCCCTTGTGGCTGCTATGATGCCCTCATGCGCCCATCCAGCTCAGGATAGGCCACCGCCAGTATGCAGGCCTTCAGGGGGGTCAGGGTTCGACGGGCACCTCTTCCTCGTTGGGAGGCCATCCCCAGCTGGGCCTCTGCCGTCTTCCGTGCCCAGCGTCTCAGGTCCTCCCACAATTTCCAACAGTCGGTGCTAGGCCTGCCGTAGACCCCCAGAGTACACACGTCCTTGACGATGGCACGCCATATACCCTTCTTTTGATGGGCGCTGACCTGCAGAGGAAATACACACAGGAAAATAGTATCAGACAGACAGTCCTGCCTGTTACACTTTTGACCCACCATACCCCTTCACATCACCATTTCCACACACATGGCCCAGCACACAACCAATACCCCGGCCAGAGGACATCCACCCACCCCCCTACACGTGGCCTTCACAAACCACTCCATGCATTCATGCCACATGCATCGTGCCCACAGAGTACTCACCTGTTGGTCTGGAGGCCCATACAGCAGTCCATATTGGGGTAGGACCCCATCCACTGGACGCTCCAAATCCACCGAGGTGAAGGCAGGGGCCCTTTCCCCAGTCACACGGGCCAAGATAGGTTCCAGACACATGTAGTGTAGGTCCTCTCTTGTTGAAGGTCAGGTAGCAAGTGAGTGATCAGATAGAAAATGGCGGTCACGTCCGCGGTGGTGCATTCCGTCACCGCTGACGTAGATCACCATTGGCCACTGTACCCATTAGGGCACAATGTCAGCAGAATTATCTCACTTCCACCTGTCCCTCCATACAGGACAGGGGGACACCATTTCAGAGGGGGACAGTAGGCCCTGGATAATAACTGCATCACTGTTAAAATTTGGACATACAGGACAAATCTCACAGACCCATTACAAATTGACAGCATGCACTGTACTGTTGTAGCCACATTGTTCAGTGTGTGACCGGCTCCTCACTCTTGTGTCCCTTAGATTGCTACCGCTGTGGATGAATAGGAGATGGAGACATACCCCCTTGTACAGACCCCTGGTGGACTTGGCAACAATGGAGGACAGGCACATCATCCTCACCTATAGACTTGACAGGCCCACAATCACAGAGCTGTGTGCCCAATTGGAGCCTGACCTGATATCTGCTATCCGTCACCCGACTGGGATCCCCCGTCTTGTGCAAGGTCTATCACTGCTCCATTTCCTGGCAACTGGTTCTTTCCAAGTGACAGTGGGCTTGGCAGCAGGAACGTCACAGCCAATGTTCTCAATAGTGCTGACCAGAGTGTTGTTTGCCCTGATTAAACACATGTGCAGCTACATTGTTTTCCCCCAGGCGGAGAATTTGGCCACAGTGAAGGCTGACTTCTATGCAATGGGACATAATTGATGGAACACATATTGCATATGTTCCCCCCGTCAAAATGAACAGTTGTTCAGAAATCGTAAGAGTTTCCACTCCATTAATGTACAGATGGTGTGCTTGGCAGACCGGTACATCTCCCATGTCAATGCTAAGTATCCTGGGTCGGTGCATGATGCCCTTACCCTGAGGAATAGCAGCATCCCTAATGTGATGGGCCACCTACAGAGGCATAGGGTGTGGCTAATAGGTGAGCCCTGGTCCCCAACTGGTATATGTTGGTGTATGGGTATAGTGTGGGCCATATGGGATAGTGTGTGGCTAAATGTTGCCCCTCGATATTTGCAGGTGACTTGGTTACCCCAACCTATCATGGCTACTGACCCCTGTGAGGAACGCCAGGACAAGGGCAGAAGAATGTTACAATGAGGCACATGGATGAACCAGAAGGATAATAGAAAGAACCTTTGGCCTCCTGAAGGCCAGGTTTCAGTGCCTCCATCGAAACAGGTGGATCCCTGTGCTACTCACCCAAGAAGGTCTGCAAGATAATAGTGGCATACTGCATGTTGCTCAACTTTGCCCTGAGACGCCATGTGCCTTTTCTGCAGGAGGAGGAGGCTGGAGATGCCCGTGTGGCAGCAGTGGACCCTGTGGACAGGGAGGATGAGGAGGCATAGGATGAGGATGAAGATAACAGAACAGCAGTGATACGACAATACTTCCAATAACATACATGTAAGACAGTGTTACTTCACATTTCATTGTCATTATTATGAAATTATTTGGCACTGGCATGCTGTTATTTCCCACTTCTATGCCCACTTACTGTACCCTTTGGCAATTCATTTTATTTTTAAAGACATCTTTATTGTTTTAAGTAAAACTTAACAGCATATGCAACTTTCAAACAAGTGACATACAATACTGTATAAAGTCTTACCATGAAAAATGAAAACAGAAACACGATCAAATAAAATCACCTAAATTAAAATAAAGGAAGTAATGGGAGTGCTCCCAGTCCATGAGTGCTGAGTGGCGTTCGTTATAGGTGTTTGGGTTGTTCTGGTGTTGAAAGACCAGTTCTAAACGAGGGATCAGCTTCCGGTGTCTATACCTCACAGTAGTGGGGATATAGGTTTCTCGGGATCCCGGCACATGACCTGGGGGGGGGGGCTCAAGGTCCGTGTGGGTATGGGCCCGTTTGTGGGGCTGATGTTTCAAACGTGTGTTATTTCTATACTCTAGTCACCCGTCAAAGCCTCCCAACCTCCCCAAATCTTATCGTATTTGCCCGGGCAGCCCCTGGCCTCATATACCAGTCTCACCTGTTGTGCACACCAGTCCATTCCCTGCCTCCATTTGTTTAGGGATGGCGCCCCTTCTGTCATCCATTTGGTCATAATATCTCTTTTGGCTACCAGGCATGCTATTCCTAGAAAGGTTTTTTGCGCTCTTCTTAGATCAGTGTCCCCCATCACCCCCATAGGAACGGAAGTGGGTCTGGTATTAGATCAATCTGTAGGGTTCTGGAGATCTGTGTTGCAATTGCTCTCCAGTAAGTCTCTATGACTGGGCATGACCATGTCATGTGATAGAAGTCTGCTTCCGGCTGGGGGCATCTTGGGCAGGTGGCCATGGAGCGGAGACCTGCTTCGTGCAGTCTCTTGGGTGTCATGTATGCAGTGTGTAGAAAGTAAGTCTGCACAAGGCGGAGTTTGGTGGATATAGTTAGGGCTCCTGGCGCCGTTAGGGCCTCTTCCCATTCCCGCTTCAATTTTCCCCACCCACCCCTCCCACCTGCCACGAAGTCTATCTAGAGGACCGGATGTGTTGGTTATTAACGAGCGGTATATCTGCGAGATTCCTCCTCTGCCTAGGTTGCCCATTAGTACCTTCGCCTCCATTGGGGAGTGTTCTGGGACGGGTTCATCAGTTCGTATGTGTGCCGCCAAGGCATGGTGGATCTGGAGGTACTTGTAAAATTGCACTTTGCTCAGCGAAAAGGTTCCCTGGAGATCTTCAAAGGACCTCACGTGTGATCCCTCCCAGACATCCCCCAGTGTAGAGATCCCAATGGCGTCCACATTTCCGGAACCCCTGTAGTCCCGTGACCTCGGCGAGAATGTTACCGTTGTCGTAGTTTGGACTCTTGCTCTGAGCAAGACTGCTGGTTTAAGGATGACAGTACTTTTGTTTGTAGGCGACTACGTCTTTCCTACAACAAGTCGCAACTGTTGTCCCAACCTTACCGGCTCACTAGCAGCACCTCACCAGAAACACAATAGTAAAAGGTGATTTATGGCAGCTGTTACGCATGGACTCGAGAATAAAATATCTCAGGGAGTGTCGTGGTTAAACAGAGATTACCCTTTTCTCACAGATATATCATGTCTCACATAAACACAGGCAATGACACAGATGCAGTAGAGTTACAATAGTTTTTTATTAACATAAATGCAATTTGTGATAAGTTGCATGGGCTGCAATGATTAGGATAATGAATAATGCAAGAAACAGAATTGTGAAAACGAGAGTCATTATTACAAAGACCCCCACCATCTTGCAATATGTAGAAAAGATATATTAGATGTATTATGCCCTAATACCCTAATGTGAAAGGCCTAACCTCCTACCTAAAGGAGAGCTGGGTTTGTTAAACCTAATCTGCCAATGCCATGTTCATGAGAGGAGCCCCCCATCCCTCGTTACCTTGGAATGAGGTCTCTATCTCAGACTCCGCAGGGACACGAAGACTGGGTCAGCGTCAAGACGACTGCAGCTCGGTATCAGCGATGGTGGCGATGCCCTCTGGTCGGAATCCCTCTGATTATCTGTCTAGAGTGTGATGTATTTATACAGATCTACAAGGTCCCCTGACGTAGGTGTGTTCATAAACAATAGATAACAGACATGCTTGGGACGGCAATTAATATCAACAATCCCTTGAAAATATAGAAAGGGAAAATCCCTAAATATGAACACCTACTGTTTGTTTGTCTTTGGTGCTTGATCTTGTCGCCTTGGCGCGGTGACACTGATAATGTTACCCATAACTAGTGGCCTAACTATAAACAAGGCAGCCATCTTAGAAGAAATAAATAATTAAATGGGCTAAGACAGAGCAAGCTAAGTAGGTTAAAAAAGTAATTAGGTGACGGGGCACAAGTCTACAACCCATTAAAACAAACTAGGATTCACTACACCGTGCCACAGTGGGGTTTGTTTGGTAACTCGTTTCCACCAACCGGTGATTCTCTGGGCGTCTCTCCACCCCAGTAGCGTCACCTTAGTTACCTCGGGGGTGGAACTGGGAATTGGGCACCCGTAGAGGGCGTTGAATACTCCCGAGTAATTCAGTGTGTGGAGTTCAAGTCTGTAAGCAGGATCTGACCAGCCGCCTCCGACCCAGTCATTGACAACGATAAGTTGCGTTGAGAGGTGATAGTAGTATAGGTTTGACATCGCTAGACCTCCATCGTATATGCTTTGCTGGCACATGGTGAGTGCCAGTCGAGGGTGGGAGCCTTTCCATAGAAATTGGCGGATCGTTGAGTCAAGGTTTTTAAACCATGTCTTGGGGATTGGGTGGGGGGAGTTCTGTAGCAGGTAAAGGAGTCTAGGGAGGACCATAATTTTGAAAAGTGCGATTCTCCCAAGTAAATTAAGAGGTAAAGTTTGCCAACGCTGGAGGTCGGCTTTGGCTTTTGTTATGAGTGGTGTGACATTGAGTTCCCATGTTAGTTCTTGTATGAGGGCAACAGAAACTTCCAGATACTTAAAACTGTTTCAACGGATGGGAATGGTCTGTTGCCAGTCAAAGCAGTTCCTTGCGGGGTGTAGTGGGACCATCTCTCGATCAGAGGGTCTTCTCTGAGCAGTTTTGCTAGCGGTTCTATTACAAGCGCAAAGAGGAGTCGGGATAGAGGACAACCCTGGCGTGTGCCGTGTCCGATGTGGAAAGAGTCTGACACAACTCCGTTTACCTGCACTCTGGCCGTAGGCTGGGAGTACAGAAGTCCCACGAGTTTCCGAAATCTGGGACCTATCCCTTTACTCTTTAGGACCTGGTGCAGGTATGACCAGTTCATAGTGTTGAATGCCTTTTCAAAGTCAAGGAGGAGTAGAGCTTTGGGTGAGTCAGTTAGGGCACCACGGTGTGTTAGGGCCAAGTGCAGGCGTCTAATGCAGTGCCTGGTGCTCCGGGTGGGCATAAAGCCACATTGGTCAGGATGATTTAATGGCGGAAGGGCAGGTTTTAATCTTGTTGCCAGGATTGAGGAGAGTATCTTAACTTCAATATTCAAAAGGGAGATGGGCCGGTATTCCGCACAGTTTCGTGATAGAGGCTGGGTTTTAGGATACACTGCAATTGTAGCTTGATCAATGCCTGGGGGGAAGTGTCCCGTACTCTCGACTTCCTTATACATGTTAAGGAGGTGTTGCCCTGTTATGTCGCTACATCCCTTATATAGCTCTGTTGGGAAGCCGTCCAGGCCAGGGGTCTTGCCTGAGGCCAATGCGGCTATTGCAGTTGTCACCTCCCTCAGGGTTAACGGTTCGTCGAGTATGTCTCTTATTGTAGGATACACTCTGGGGAGAGTCCGAGATTTCAGATATGATTCTGTTGGCCATTGGCCGCATGGACAGCCAATGCAGGAGTTTTCCATTTTTGTCTCCCCAACCGTATATTCGGGTGGTGGAAGCCCTCCACATATGTTTGGCGGATTCCAGGGTGAGGGCTTTAATCTCCTTGCGCACCTCCAGGAGCTGGCAGAGGTCCTGGGTCGAGGGGGAGGCAAGGTGTCTGCGCTCTTGGAGCATTGCTTGTGATTCTAGTTCAGCTATTTGGGAGATACAGGTGCGTTCTCTCACTCGGATGAGATGCTTGGCGTGACCTCTAACTGTCGCCTTACATGCTGCCCAGATCGTGCCCGGAGTTTGCACTGATCCTATGTTTTCTTCAAAGTATTGTGTCAAACGAACTCTCACTGCTTCCCTGTATCCCTCATCCTGCAAGTATCAGGCGTCTAGTCTCTAAGTAGGTCTGTTAGTTGGGTCAGTTCCGCCCAGGCGTACTTGCATAGGTGTATGATCGGAAACCCCGTGGGGAAGGATCTCGACTCCTGTAACACTAGCTATGTCTAATGCTGGGGCGAATATGAGATCGATTCTAGCGTGTGACCCATGCGCAGCTGATGTGTGTGTGTATTGTCTGGTTCTGGGGTGCCAGGTTCTCCATACTTCGCACAAGCCGAGGCTGTCAGCCCAGTCCCTAAGTGTCGATGCTCTGGATGACCGGTTGGCAGTTCTATTTCCTGATATGTCCAGCTCGGGGTGCAGCACTGCATTAAAATCGCCTCCTATTAATGTGATACCTTGGGGGAGGTCCACTATAGTCTGCCTGAGGGAGGTCAGGAAAGTCTCTAGTCCTGCTGGGGAGGCATATATACTCACCAGGTTAAGGGGTCGTCCGTGAAGCAGCCCAGTTACCACCATATATCTGCCTAGTGGGTCAGCGTGTGTGGCCGTTATTGTGATGGGTAGTGAGCAGTGAAGTAAGATAGCTACTCCTCTGGAGCCTCTGGAGAAGCCCGCGTGGTATACTCTGTTGTATCCCCCTCTGGCTAGCATGGGGCATTTGGTCCCAAGGAGATGTGTCTCCTGCAACAGGATCGCAGCGGGCGTGTAAAGTGTTATATATCGCTGATCTTTTAATTTTGTCCAGGAGGGGGCGTGGCCAACATGGCGAACGGGATGGCCGCATAATCTGCCGCTCCGATCCCAGCCCGAGTTTATTATCCTAATACAGATGCCTGCACCTTCAAACGTGCGAGGCGCCGCCTGCTCTGACTGGGGCGCCGACATCGCCTCATCCAAGCCCGACTGCGACACTCTAAGCACCAAGGAGTGGGCTGCGGTCCCGTGAGGGGCCGAGGAGGGCAGCGGAAGACAAGGCCCATTTGCCAGAGCCACCGGGACGTGACGCTGACGTGCACCGCAGCGGCTGTGACGGGGGCTGAGACCGCGCTCCCAGCGTGTTTGCTGAGTGACCCGGCTGCCGGAGGGGAGGCGCTGACTCCATTGCAGGTGAGGCGGCGCCTGAGCCCCTGCTCCGGGGCCCTACGCCTGGAGCGGCCACCCTCTCCGGGGGTTGCGCTCGGCTCGATATGGGCTGCGCTCCCGGGAGGGGCCGACTCGCTTCCCTTGGCCCGCATATCTGAGCCTCTGGGACGCGCGGCCGCTTTATGCTCCTGGGGCTGGCGCGCAAGCTGAAACCGCGCTCCCCACCGGAGCTAATGCGGCTGAGCTGGTGCCCCTGATCCGTGACCCTGCACCCGGGGCGACCGGCTGAAGATACCCCGGGGCGCTGTGCAGACGACCCCTTGCGGCCCACGCCCGGACCAACAAACAGCTTAGCAGAAAGGGGGAAAAGACACGCAAAAAGCAGAAAGAAAAGTGTGTAACAGGACCGTCGAGGGACATGAATACCAAAGGTCAAGAAAACTGAGATCGCACCAGTCCCAGCCTCCAGGCAGTTCCACAACAGTAAAACAGACTCCTCAAGCAATAAAACACACAAAAGGGCACAACACTATATCCTCCTGTGGCGGTTTACCGGTGGCACTAATCGAGCCGCAGCGCTCCCAGCAACGCTCCCAGCAGTGCCCTCAACAGGCTCAAAAGACTTGAAGCTCTCCATTATAAAGTGTGCACACTACGCAAGCAAAGTACCCCTACCCAGTCCTCACTACTCCAAACAGCGCTGACGGGTCCCAAGCTACGGGCCCTACGCCTCTGCCACAACGCGCAGCCCTGACGGATACGGCGCTCTAGTACCCGAGTGCGGAGAAACATTTCTACCTGATACGTAGCAAAATTCCCACTTTAAAGGAACAAACCTCTGCAGTCCCAACCAATTGAAGCCGCTCAAAAGACAATTGTTAGCAACAACACTGCTACGTAAATAATCAATGGGCAAACCAAAGACCCCACGCGCACCCTATGGGAATATGGATGCTGGTCCCCCATCTGCGGAAGCCTCGGCCACACAACAAGCACTACAAAAGATGGAAATAACACTCCAAACACACACAACGCAATTTGAAAAGATTTTACAAGCTATACTAGACACTAAAATTACCCTGGAAGCAAAAATAGGCTTGGTAATTGAAGATGTTAACCTATTGCGTACAGACCAACACGCGTTGGCTGAAAAGGTCGCAGGCTTGGAAAAAGATACGTCACATCTCTCACCAGCGGTAACCAAACTCCAGTCACAAATGGGGGCTATAATGGCAGAGTTGGAGACACTGAAGCGCAGAGCTGAAGACGCGGAAGGAAGGACTAGACGTAACAATATCCGCTTCGTGGGGTTTCCCGAGCGTGTTGAGGACCCATGCGCAGAACTATTCATTGAGCAATGGTTAATAGAAACAGTACTGAAGGACAATGTCCCGAAGTTCTTCTCAGTAGAACGTGCCCATAGGGTTCCCGGTAGACTCTTGCCACCCGGCGCTCAGCCTCGCCCACTAATAACAAGACTCCTCAATTACCGCGACAGGGACCTCATATTGCAACTGTTTCGCAAAGCAGGCCCAATGCGCTTCGAAGGTGCAGTCATATCGGCCTACCCGGACTTTACAGTGGAGGTACAGAAAAAGTGTAATTCATTTTTCCGGGTCAAAGAGCGATTAAGTGACTACAACATCAAATACGCTCTGCTGTTCCCGGCCAAACTCCGAATACAGGATGACACCCGCACTCTCTTTTTTACCTCCCCAGAAGACGCATGGACTTGGCTACACGCAAAGGGACTCGCTGACCCGTTAAATGCAAGAAGCCCCATTGACAAAAATCACCCCCCTTGAGACAAACGCAAATCCCGTAGGCAACAAGATACTAAACCTACCCCTGAACAGGCTCGCGCGGAACGCTCTCTACTGCTGCAGACTACATCCCTCTTCGCCAATACATCTCTGGCGATTGTGTCAACGCAATCGGGATTGGAGTTCGAGCTAGGGGTACATTCTGACTCTACGGATTCCACCTGCGGCCCCAATCTTACTCCACGGACAGCAGATGACATCTGCTAATGTTTACCAGATCCGGACACAACGGCACATGACTTCACATCCTACAGAAGAAGCCACTAATCGCCCGCTAAAACTTTTTGCAGCCCACCGGCTTCGCCTCTACTTCACCGCTACCCTTGACCACAGCAAAAGTTTCACGGTTGTCCCCAGAAAGTAGCAATCTCAACAAGAGCACAACGGGTCGGGACCAGCATAGACTTGAACTTACTAATTTGAAACACCCCCGCACCATATGGACCGTTCCACCTGGTTGTCAAGTATTGTATCATCAAAGCCCTTGCCACAACCACAGTTATTGTTAGATATAGTTAATGTTATTGTTTTAATTAGTATAATCACAACCATGAGGCATAACTTAGCTTATAGTATTCGAAGCAAACGTCACTATTATGTTAACAATAGGTACAAACTAGGTAACCGCAGTACAAACTGGCTAGGCGCAATGGGCATGAAATACATTATTGATACAAAAAGAGTCAGACCTGCAAACCCACAAAGACCATGCACAAAATTACACATATTCCATGGCATCCCAGAGACAACAGTATAACCCACAATATAACATACTCACATGGAATATAAGGGGCATGGCATCCCCACGTAAGCGACAACAGATCCACGCATACCTTAGGAGACATCAAATACATTTCGCCATGCTACAGGAGACACACCTGGCTAAGTCCTGTTTGGAGTATACAAAAGTAAAATGGAAGGGGCAATTATATGGTACCACTTTCTCAACATACGCCCGGGGAGTAGCGATCTGGATAGCCCCTGGGGTCCCTTACGTCATATCCCGCGTACAATGTGACTCAAATGGTCGATATGTCCTCCTGGAGGGTGCCCTAGATAGGGAACCCATGGCATTAGCATCAATATATACCCCCAATTCAAATCAATGGGAATTTTTATGGACACTTAACAGTAGCAAACTCAACGACCCGGAGATGGATACCATTTGGGGCGGCGACTTCAATTGCGTGTTAGACACTCACAGACCCCTCTCTATCCCTCCGTTGGACAACACCCTAGCTAAATGTGCCTCACTCGAACTTGCTAACTGGCCCTCCAATAATAGGCTAAGAGAAATTTGGAGAACTGGACACCCCACACACCGCGAATACTCTTTCTACTCCCCAGTGCATAAATTATACACTAGAATAGATATGATATTCGCATCAAATGACATAATCCCAAAAATAACCACATCAGGCTACCTGGCTCGCACCATATCAGATCATAATCCGCTCCGAGCTACCCTGCGAATGGGCCGCACACACACGTGCATTCCCACATGGCGTTTACAACAAGATGCCCTCCTTTTCATGCTGAACTAGCTAAATGCTTATCGGATTACTTTGCTTTAAATAAAAACAAGACAACAGCGCGCGCTATGGAATGGGACGCTCAAAGTGGTTATACGTGGCCACTGCCTAGCAGCCTCGGTAGGGGTCAAAAGAATGCTTAATAAGGAACTACTAGAGTTAGAATCTAAAATGCGCAAGGCAGAGACCGAGGCCACTACTAATGTGACCTCGCTTGAAACATTAAACTCGCTGAAATCCGACTACAGAGAGGCTGACGCCAGACTCAGCAGACATGACTACAGACATTTTAAAGCCCGACAGCACGCAGAAGGCGACAGCAAACTGCTAGCATGGCTGGTGCGCCAACCATTACAGTCCTCACCTATAGGCGCGATAAGAACACACTCAGGAGAAGTGATTAACACTCAAGCTAAAATCAATAAGTCCTTTCATACGTATTATCGTTCCTTATATCAGCCCACAAGTCCCCCAAATGAACAACAACTGTCTGAACTCCTATCATTGATTCCCCAAAATATGAATATCATTGATAGCGCAGCCACACTAGATGGTCCCATTACTAGTGAAGAACTACGCTTAGCTCTTTCCCAAATGGCACGTGGCAAAACCCCTGGATCAGACGGACTACCAATGGAATATTATAGCTCACTATCCGCCCATCTCCTGCAGCCTTTGATCGAGGTATTCAATGAAGCACGAAATAGAAAACAGTTGCCAGACTCCATGCGTGAAGCATTGATAGTGGTACTGCCAAAACCGGGACGCGATCCACTGGATGTCAAATCCTACAGGCCACTCTCCCTGTTAAATACTGACTGTAAACTTCTGGGGAAAATCCTAGCAAACAGACTACTCCCTTATCTACCAAATTTAATACATCATGACCAATCTGGATTTGTACCAGGGAGGAACACTTTTCTAAATATAAGACGCCTAATCCGTATATTACACAGTACCACAGAAGCTGAGGCAGTGGCTGTATCATTAGACATAGAGAAGGCATTCGATACGCTCGGATGGGATTATCTCTTCCGCACTCTGAAAGCGTTCAGCTTTCAAAACGGCTTCATCAGCTGGATTGCCACGCTATACGCCAAACCAACAGCTCGCGTCAAAACGGGCCAAGTGATATCGGAGGCGTTCCCCATCGGTAGAGGCACCAGACAAGGATGCCCTCTATCCCCTTTATTATTTGCAATAGCTATGGAGCCATTGGCAATCAAACTCCCTAGATGGGCATGCAGATGGGGCATCCAAGAATCCAACACATACCATATTATTTCCTTATATGCGGATGATGCCTTAATATACTTGCGTAACTATACCCCCTCCCTTACAGGAGTTATACAAATCCTGGATAACTTCGCTCTATCTTCTGGTCTATGCGTTAATTGGGCGAAATCCTGTATTTTCCCTCTTACCCGTATACCTACTGAACGGCAAATGTCATTACCATTACACCAATTGACATGGGCATATCAGACCTTTAAATATCTAGGGATTCAGGTATACCATTCCATGACAGACCTACGAGAGGGCAACCTTGATAGGCTGCTGCAGACAACTCGAGGATCTATGACATTTTGGAGCTCCCTTCCACTATCACCCATGGGCCGTACGGCCATAGTCAAAATGTTAATATTACCTAGATTTTTATACTGTTTCACAGCGCTCCCGATATCCCTGCCACGCTCGTTTTTTCATAAACTACACTCCTTGCTAACAGATCTGTTATGGGGCAGGGACAGACGTAGGGTAGCGCTAACCATTACACAATATCCACAGGAGGAAGGCGGGCTTGGCATGCCGAACTTTGAATTATATTACGCAGCAGCCCAACTCCAATGGGTAACCACGTGGCTTGGCGAACTGTCCACCCCAGAGTGTACAGCGATAACGGCTTACACGGCACCACAAACGATATTGACATCACTTATGTCCAGGCCTCCTTACCCGTCTAATAAAACTCCCCTATTAGAAACAGCCAGATACTGCTGGCGGAGATATGTCCAGGGCAAAACCCCAATTCCCCCTTACTCACCTGCAATACCTTTGGCTCAGGTACCAGGTGTCCAAGCTCTCTCCTATCACCATGATATACGGGTAACCAAGGCATTGAACATGGGGGACCTGTATTCGAGCTCTAAAGCAAGCACTTTTGCAGAGCTAGTGTCTGCCGGAATCATGTAACCTGGGGCCTTCTTAACATTCAGTGCCATTAACAAACTTCTACAAAACTTTTGGGGACGCAACCCAAATGAACCTGACGAATCCCCTCTACTCACCTCATTACTCACTATAGGAAACACAAAGGGCAGCATTACTAAATTATATAAAATACTCCTAACAGATACCTGTACTGCTCTGACCCAAGTTAAAAGCCACTGGGATGGTGTCCTCCCCACACCAGTCGTCCAGAAGTCCTGGGAAGCTGCCCTTACCACGATTAAATCCGTATCCCGTAACGTTAGACTGAGATACACTCAATTCAATTACATCCACCAAGCATATCTATCTCCGGCCCGTATCAACAAAATATACCCAAACTCTAAACCAGAATGCCCTAGATGTGCTACCCCCACTGCTAATTTCTACCATATGGTTTGGGAATGCCATACAATAAATACTGGCTGGTGTCGCATTACCGAGACGGTAGCAGACATAATAGATAACATGCTTGCACCCACACCGGAATCCTGCTTGCTGGGTATACGACACCGGGGCAAGAATGAAAAACACACTCACAAGTTTATAGATCTTGCGTTTGTAATATACAAGCGATTGATCGCTACACACTGGAAGGCCCCTAATGCCACCCCCTATTCCGCCTGGCTTGCAGCCTTGCACAGCTCCACACTAGCAGAGGCCTACACTCTAAGACAGCTGCAACTTAGAGGCCAGATACAAGAGGGTGCCGAACACTGGGACCGCTTTGTAGTACAAATAGAGTCTAGAGATGATAAATACCCCCCTTGAAATACGTGGCATGAACAAAAAGCCCTTCTAGTAAATACTTAGCAATCACGACAAGGGTCATATCACACTTGACGTAATACTCCAGTTGATCTCGTCATATTAGTCCAAAAACATACAGTTGGGTAACAAGCGTAGTTCCACCCAGATGCGAACATGAAAGTTGATAGTGGCTGCCGATGCTTTGTCAGCCCTGCCCTCGCCTCATTACAAACCACATAACACGCAAGCAAAGCATTAACATATTTCACGCCTACACAGCTGAATGTTACCGTAATCACTTAGAATTAAACATACTTAAGCAAAACTATAGATATGCCTATTGTTATAAAATGCACCAAGTTAAGTTGTATGTCAGTACATTAAACTGCAACCGTACTGTATAGAAATTACAAGTACGCGTAGAGGGACATGAAAAGAGAAAATGTTTACTCTCTTACTAATTCAAGTGAAATGTACTGCTGTTTGTGTGTTGTGTTTAATAAACAGATTTAAAAAAAAATAAAAAATTGTCCAGGAGGCTGTTTACGTTCCAGGACAGAATTTTAATCATTGGGAGCAACGCGTGGGAAGGGTAGCGTGTGCAGTAGCCGGGCCTCGCCCCGAGTGTATCTGTCTAAGCACTTCACGTCATGGAGGAAAAAAGAAAGAGAAGAAGAACAAATAAAAACCTCATATTTAAGAAAACCTATGGATACATTAACTTGCAACTGAGATGTAAACGTACTTCCCTCCAACCCCCCCACCCCATACTTCCACCCAAGAAGCATCTGTCACCCTAGTGCCCATTTTAACCAGTTTAACTACTAAAGCTGGCTCTAGAGTAGAGTGGTGGACCCCTCCTGGTGCACGGATCTTCTGCAATATATGTTTGGAAAGTTAACCGTAACACACCCAACAAGCTTTGGGGCTTTGTCTCGCAGCGGGCGTTCCACTCGCATTCATTGTGTCTGGATCGGGCCCAGTCCATCAGGGTTCGATAGTTTGGGACAGGTCAGGTAGTTCTTGTCAGCCCAGTGTCGGGGACTGACTTAGTCTGTCCTCCTTAGTTCCTTGTATCGAGTCGCCACCACTTGGGGTGGCTCCCGGTGTTTCTCCCAAGTCGGACCCCGGCCCGCCTTCATGGCCCCCGTTTGCTAAGTCTATGGGGTCCGCTCGACCCCGCGCCCGGTCCCAGCGCGTTTTCGGCTTCTTTTTCGCTCCCTTCGGGGGAGGGAATGGTTCCCCGCCGAGGTGTCCATCTGTTCTCTGGGCTCTCTACAGGGTTTCGGAGCCTCTTCCGTCAGCCAGCCCCATGCCTCCTCCAGGGTATCGAAGAAGTATGTCTTTCCATTCATGATGACTTTTAGGCGTGCGGGGAACAGCAACATATAGGAGAGCTGCATGGCTCTAAGCTTCTGTTTGACTCGCTCGTAGGACCGACGTCTGTTCTGCACCTCCTGGGTGTAGTCAGGGAACACTAGGATTTTGTGATTGTCCCAGAGGAGGTCGGTTGTGCGTCTGGCCTCTGCAAGGACTCTGTCCCGGTCCTTGAAGTTGATAAAGCGAGTGATCATCGGCCTGCATGGGCCCCCGGGAGGAGGTCGGGGGCCAGTGACCGGTGCGCCCGTTCGATCGAGAACCATGGCGACAATGTCTGATCGGACATCCAGGACTTGATCCAGTTCTCTAAGAATTCAGACGCTTTGTTCTCTTCCACTCCCTCCGGGAAGCCCACAAAGCACAGGTTGTTTCTCCTGGAACGATTTTCAGCATCTTTGGCCCGTCGGTGGAGCTCGCCAGTCCAGGTTTGTAATTGGGCCACCTTAGTTTTAAGTTCAGCGAGGTTGTCTTCTGTTTGTGAGACTCTGGTTTCCACCTGCGTTATGCGGCCCACTGCGTTTCTGAGGTCTTGTCCACGATCCTCTGCAATAGCTCCATCTTCCTAGCTATCGATATCTGCTGCACCTGTGCTCCAAAGAGCTGTGGCTCTACCCTGACAATTTCCTCCACCATGACCCTTAGCTTCTCCTCTGAGAATCGGGGTGGTCTTTGTGGTGCCATGGGTGTTGTGTGAGGTGTGTAGGTGAGGGTGTGTAGGGTAATGTGTTGGGGTGTGTGATGCGGGGTGCATGAGTGGTGTATAGGTGTGAGAAGTGTGTGGCTCTGGTTGTGTCAGTGGTCTTGCTGTCTCTCTCTGGTGGCAATTGTTTGTAATGGTAAAGGGTTGTGGGTAATGTGGGTGTATGTTTTATAGTGGTGTGAGTGGGTGGGTGTGGTGTGTGTATGGGTGTCAGGTGTGTGTTGTCTGAATTGTCCAATGTGGTGTTGTTTTGTTTGTGTGTGTGTATTTTGAGCGCAGCAGTATATACCGCCAATGGTTTACTGCCATTGAATGTCCGCTGTGGTGATTTGTGGGTCATAATGTGATGGGCATTGTTCTGTTGGCATAACAGTGTGGGTTTGGATACCACCAGTTTATCACTGACCTTTGGTGTGGGGGAATTGTGTATGTGGCTGAATAGTGACGGATTGGTGTGTGTGTGTGTGTGTGTGTCATAATATGGTGAATGGATATCCGCGGCGGCAGCGATATGTTGGCGGCAGTCAGCATGACGGTAAGTGGGATTTACCGCCAATGTCATAATGAGGGCCAGAGTCTCTTCTGGTCCTTCCAAGTCTGCTTGGGTCAGTAGACAGTATCCCCTCCTTTGTTACCAGTTCAAACCTTGGTGTTTTTACCAAAGTCCTCGCCCTCCTCTGGGTAGCCCTCTTAGTGGATACCTGCTTATAGTGAGTGTATGTTGACTTTGTCACTCACTTCCCAATTCCAATAAAGAATCTTCACTCTAATGTCAAACCAGTTACAGTCTACTGGTCTGCTTCACAAAAAGAGCCTTTCAGGAGCTTTCTTGTGTCCTTCAGAGATACCCGGAGATCAAAACACACAATTCTAGGTTGATGGGTTACATTCTCACCTACAGTTCAGCAGTCTTTCATCCGTTTCTAAGGCCTGCACCACATACTTTTGTGGGTCTGGCTGTCTTCCCCACATGTTCAGACTTCCAGTTGTGTTTTGCCTCCTGGAAGCCTTGCAAGGCCCCACCATGCTACACACAACCTGCTGCTGCTTTCTTCTGGTCATGGGGTCTGTCCATGGTCTTGCAGGATACAGGTAGTTGAAGTATTCCTGTATAAACTCTGACTCTTGGATTTGAAATACCTTTAGATGTAGCCCTTAACAGAGGTGGGAGAATTGCACTTACTCCAATCCTTCATCCCCATTTTATTACAATTTCTGACTTACTGCGGAAGCTATATTAAGGGGTCATTTCAACATTTTCAAAAGGTAACACTAGCAACGATCAAAAAAATGGGTTGTCCTGGTGTAGCCCAATGCATTGATTTTTTTGCCATGGAAAACCAAAGCTGGTATCACTCTAACTGGTTTGGTGAATCCTGATCCGAGGCCTCCCTTTAAAGGCAGGCCGAAAATAAACTTCTACTCATACTGGCATCCTAGCTTTGTGTGACCTTAGGAGTCTCACTGTAGGCGAGAGCCCAGTTTTACCCTCTTACACATTCCTCTCCTCATCTCATCCATATAGCCTTATGGTGCCTCCTAGAGTTTAACCAGCCCACAATCTCTGGATTATGACTGCATACCACTATATGGTCGTGCAAGAAGAATGAACCCTTCTGCAGCTCCCTCATGCAAAGAACAGTCCCCCTTCCTCCTGCTCTACGCATAAGTTCCTGTCACCTGCAATCAGGATGCATGTATCATACATACATTATTGTGATCCATACATCCTTTTATGTGCCAGACATCGAGGGTCTTTTTGCTACCCAGTTCTGCTGCAGCTTGCGTCCCAATTAGTCTTCCCTGATTCTCCCACTGTCTACACAAATGTTCATCGAAAGGTGGTTGAGATAGTGAAATACGGAAGTTAAAAAATACATAAGGTAGTCTAAGTAATATTACGATCTTCATCGGTGCGATACAGCCCACCATGGATAGATAATGGAGTAGCAGTGGATAACATTACATAGTTGTCTCCAATAACCCTTTTGAAATCCTGACTAATATGTTTCCCTGGGTTCTTGACTGATGAGTCACACCACTGGAGGACAAAATCCAAATAGCATCTTACTGCAACTCCAATCAACGGAAATTTCAGTGACTTGCCCTAGCTTATTTTAATAATTTACAAGTGGGCAAAAGTTATAAACTTACAGATAATGAGGTAAATATTAGACAAATTTTGTGAGGAACAGCAAGACATCATCCGCATAAAGCAAAACAAGGAGTCGATGGGATCTAAACCTTAAGACCCTTTCTAAATAGCAATGATGGAGAGTACACACCAGCAGTCCCAAAGATATGTTGAGTAGGATTGGAGAAAGAGGACAGCTTTGTAGATGTCCCCTAGATATGCTATCATTAAGGCAAGTATAAGCAACTTATGAATTCATCACCAACTATCAGCCTCTTCAGAGTGGTAAACAGTCCGATATCATAGAAGGCCCGTTGTGCCAAACGTCATTGAGGTTATGGGTGTCCATTAGGTATCACCACAAACAATGCGGCAGATTGTTTCCAAGCTGTAATCAGCTTACCTAGTTTAAAGTCTGAAATGATAATAAAATCACCACTCCAAATGATTGTATGTGGGGCTCAAAGCCATCGCCATGTCATTACATCATGGAAGAATGTTGAGCAATTTATATTAGTATCTTCTTTTTTTCAAGTCTGCCTATTTCTGAACCATGCATCAATCTCAGCAGGTTCTTGAAAAGTGATTCACACATACTACTGCAAAGTTTGCTTAAGAAAATGTAGTGGTTTTTACACTATCCTGTCATTTTGCCACTCTTGCTTCCCCACAAATGGCATGTTTCCAGTCAGGTGAGTGAATGAGAGAACACTCACACAGGACGAATGCAGATATTTCCATCCCTGCTAATCTACTCTCCTATATATTCACACTTTATTATCCTATGCTCCTGTTGATATGTCATAGTGATCAGCCTATATGGTGAATTGCTAGTGTAAATATGTGCAGCAGTGTCTATTACTGTCTAGGTTTGTTCTCACCCAGAGCTTAATTTATAACAAAAAGTAAATTACAAGAGCCCATTTTTCAGGTCGAGCGAGCAATCACTCTGGCCTGTTGTAAGATATCTGTGGGCTTTTAACTACGCTCACAGTACGCCCATCACTATCATTCATTCATGGGCTTGCCTTTCAAAAATCCTTTGTTATCATTGGTAACTGCTTTACCCTTGTCCTTCCTTGGAGCAGTTTTGTTACCACCTTTGCCATCAACCCTGTTAAATAGATAATTGCACGTTTGACTGCGAGTGAACATCTTTTTCCTTTTGTGTCTCTCCTTTGCGCTCATGGCGGCCACAGTGCTTTGAATCAGCTTGCTTATGTCAACTGTTTTATCATTTTCAATTTATGTGGCAAGAAAAGTCCAATTAGGAATTTACAACACTAATAACTCTAACTCGAGCAAACACGAGACCCATTGCATTGCAAATGTTTGTTTTGTGTTAGTATCAGTGTTCCCTCTAATTTTGTTCCTTTGTGTGAAGCAAATAAGGGTGTCTGTGCAACTCAGCCAAGGTTGCGTGCACTGACGTGCAACAAATCCCTAGGCAAGCAACTGCTGTGTAGGAGATACCAAGGCGCATATTTATACTCTGTTTGCGCCGAATGTGCGTCAACTATTTTGACACACATTCGGGGCAAACCGTGCACCATATTTAAACTTTGACGCCCGAGCCCGCGGACATCAAAATTCCTCTGTGTGCGTCATTTTTTGGATGCGGGAAACTGCCTTGCGTTAATGACATGCAAGGTAGGCGTTCCCGCCCAAAAAAATGACTTTAAGGCCTGTACGCCTTATTTATACTCCAGCGTCATTTTGATGCACAGGAGGGGGCAGGCCTTAAAAAACTTTGCACAGCCTGATGCGCGCTGTTTAACGCCTGGGTCAGGGCAGGCGTTAAGGGACCTGTGGGCTCACTTCCATGGTCTCTGACCATGGAAGGAGTCCAGAGGTGCCCTTCCCTGCCCGCAGGGACACCCCCTGCCACCCTCGTCCATCCCAGGTAAGTACAGGTAATTTGAGGTAAGTATTTCTTTTTTTTTTTTTAAAGTGGCATATGGGGGGCCTAATTTGGGCCCCCCCTACATGCCACTGTGCCCAATGACCATGCCCAGGTGACAGAAGTCCCCTGGGCATGGCCATTGGGGAAGGGGGCATGACTCCTGTCTTTGCTAAGACAGGAGTCATTTCAATGGGGGTTGTGCGTCACAAAATGGCGCAAGTCCGGTTTGAGGCATGATTTTTGCCTCAAACCTGACTTGCACCATTTTTTGACGCACAACCCCCATTTTCCCCTACGCTGGCGCTGCCTGGTTTGAGTATTTTTTTTTTTTACTCAGACCAGTCCGCAGCGCCGTCTAACGTCATTCCTTAAATAAGGCACCCGCATGGTTTGTAGGAATGTCGTTAGCCGGCGGTAACATTTTTGACTGCGTCAAAAAGTATAAATATGGGCCCAAGTACTTAATGTGTGCTTTGACTTGGTTCCAAGCACCCTCTCATTCGCTATAGGGAGGCAAAAATCTTTAAATTAATTTCTAAGCTGGTCTTTCACCTTTAGTGCTCTCTGGACTTGAGCAATGGGATATTTAAGACCCACCAGTGTGGAATCCATTGAAGAAAGGATGGAACTCCATTACGTGTTACATTTCATACACCCTCCTGGAACGAATAAGGATAATCATCAACACTCTAGAATACCAAAAAGCAAAAAAAAAAAAAAAAAACGAACTGCTCTCCAGCAAATGGCAACCTGAGATCCTGTTTCTCACAAACATTCACTGTTGTGAATACTTGCTTCTAAAGACTAACTGCAAATCAGCTGGAGCACACCTTCAACCTCACTTTTGACAGCAAACATACTACTTTCAGGTTGATACAAACTAGCACTTTGCCAGTTATATCGCACTATTACAAAGTTACTTACTCAATTCTCCAGAAAACTATTTGGGGCATCATGAAGAGTATCAATTGCTGGACAAATGCTATAGTACAATAATATGTAATAAAATACTTTATGCCTTCTTCAATTCTATCAATTTAATTAGATCACTTTAAAATTAAGATGCATTTTAATGGAAGAAATTGGGGTTAGGGAATTCAACATCCATAAGTACGTAGAATAAATAAGAAGACACAGCTGTAGGCTAAAAATATGAGTGCAAACGCTAACTGAGACAGTGTATGGCTCTATAGGCTGAGACATGGTCCAGCTTAAGCTCGTCCTTGACTGATGTTCTGTTGCACATGAAGATATACCAGTAAAAAACAAATAACTGGTATTCCAGTGGAATGAAGTAGTGTCTTAGGTCCTCAGAGATGAACCGTAAACAACAGTACCAACGACAGGTGCAGCGGGTAACCACTGACAGATTTGGCATCCAATTCTTAATGTTCTGTCTTTATTCCTTTGTCTCAAACAGAAAGAGCTCTTTGACTTTAGCTCAATTTGTGAACTACGCTCTATAAACAAAAACCTTCACAGGGGCCCTCAAAAGTTGAGCTGCACAGTGGTGTGGCCATAAAACACCACAAAATGTAGGCCTCCCCATTTTCTCAACCTTGTGCTCTTCGGCAGTCACTATTTTAATGTTTTCCACTACTCCCATTTTTACCTGGTTTGGTAGTACTTAAAATCAGCCTCAAGGTACGTGTATGACAAAAATGTGACCTCAAAACACAGAATAGTAACCACCTTGTCCCTACTTGGCCTCAGGCTCTGCCTTTGGTCTAACATGGTTACAATAAAGAGTGGTGAAAACAAACCTTCTGACACATCATAATGGTGGAAAATTGATTCCAAAGAGTCCTGAAAACATAAAAATTGTAGTTTTCTTTTCACTGTGTCCATAAGTGCGGAAGTATCAGGACCTTCCTGAGCTCCGTGTCTGTGACCAGCCCATGGAACTTCTCCCACTGTCAATGAGACATGGCATCTGCAGTGTCATTGCCCACACCGTAACGAGCCTCGCTCTAAAGGCTATGTCATGGCATAAACAGAGCAGGACAAAAACTCTCAATACCTTCGCCACCTGAACATCCCTGACTGATTAACGGTTGACCACATGCACTAACACCATGTTGTCAATCCTGAAAAGAACTCTCTTATGAGCCATTACTCCCCCATAGTGTCACCACTACGGCTAGGAGGAAAGAACTCCAGGAGGGCGATGCTCCACCCACCCCACTTTTAGCCTGGAGGCCAGTCCTCCGCACAGCATCTACCCTGCCAGTAAATGCCAAAGCCTGCCCCTCATGCTGCATCAGAGGATAGAGAATATCTGTGCATCCCATTCAAACTCCGGCCACGCCACTGAAGGCTCCCAAAAACAGATGCCACATCTGTAGGTCATCTTTCACTCCTGCTCTTAGTGTCACATGATGGTGTGGTAACCTTCTGCCTGCCAATGACAGCCCCAAGCGCCTGCAAAACGTCCTCCCTGCCCCCACTACCCTGCACGTGAAATTCAAGTGGCCCACAAAACTTATATTTCCTTCACTTTAACCTTTGCTCTCCCTAGCATGTCATCTAACAACCTGGTCATCAAGTCAATTTCAATTCCCAAAATGAAGTACTGGGACCGACAGTCTTTTCCGGCATCAAGGGCACCCTCAGGCCCCAGGTCTCCCATGATGTCCTGAAAGCTACCCAACAACATTTGGCACTTTTGCAAATCAGATTCACCAAATATGAAGAAATCATCTGCGTTGGGGATATGTTTGTGCTCTGACCATGTCGAGAACACCACTTGCAGAAAAGTACTAAAGCATTCAAAAAGCACAACTGAGATGGAGCAGACCATCGGTAAAGCTTTGTCCACGTACCAGGAGCCTTTGAACTGTATACCGAGAAGCTTGAAGTCATCAGGGTATACAGGCAACAAACGGCAAGCTGACCTAATGTCGCTTTTGGCCATGAGTGTCCCCCTTGTGACTTCTTCCGCTAAGGGAAGTGCTACATCTACAGATGTGGAAGACACCGATACCTGCTCCTCAGGAATAAAATCATTAACCGAATTCCCTTCTGGCCATGACAAATGCTGAATCAATCTGAATTACCCTTGTTCCTTCTTCGGCGCTACACTGATAAGGAACACAATCAAGTTCTGCATCGGCCAATCAGAAAAAAGGTCAGCCATGCAACCTTCTCGTATTTCCTTATGTAGCTTGCCTCAAACCACCCGTTTGTTTGTCCCTACTGATTTTAAGTTGTCAGCCCAGTGTCACCGCCGGGGGCCTGTATATCCCAGCCTGATTCCCCAGGTAGATCCATCCCACAAGAGAGCCAATTCTTCCCCTTTGTCATATTGGGTGAGCCAGAAACGTAGCCTATCCAGGTTAACTGGAGCAGGAGCTCTTCCCCCAGGTCCCTGGGAGCCCCTCCCGCCCAGGCATTGTTAGAGCTGTTAAACTGTTGATCTCCCGCACCACCCTGTTGTGGGTGCCACTGTCCACCCTTTCCCCCAGAAGCAGCAACCCCCAGAATAGCAGCTGACGAGGGCATGTCTGCCTGCACACTTTGAGCATTCATGCCAAAACGTACAGTACTTTCTTGTACAGAGGCTTTTGTTGAAGTTTCAGCATGCCCCAATCTGGCTGGTCCCGCTTCCCTGTCTGCTACCCTGTCCTCTGTTGTGACACCCAGCCCACCCCAGATGGGATAGTCTCTAAAGGGGCGATATACAATCTGTAGCCCGCTAGCCGTAAATAGTGGCTTGCCAAACTTTGCTGGCCCCATAGTGTGCTGCCAGAGATCTGTATCAATTTCTTCCCACTGTACCTCCGGGTCCACTGCCATCAGCGCCCGGAACTCCTCATCGTACTGTACCCACCCATGCCCCCCACTCCAAGCCCCTCTTCTTTGGAATTTAGCTGGGCCTTCTTGATTACATCCATGTATTCAAAGAGGACCACGGACCTCTGCGGATATTTCTCGCAGTAAACGCTGGCAAATATCAGAAAATCTGCCATCCAATTTCTCATTGTGACTGGCACACACAGGCCCTCATTATGACATTGGCGGTAAATTCCGATACTGCCACCAACATACCGCTGCAGAGGCGAACATCCATCCTCCAGATTATGACACATACACACAGAACCATCAGAAAACAGCCACAACCACAAATCCGCCAGATACACTGAACATGATAAACTGTTGGTACTACCAGCCATACCGTTACGCCACCAAAACAACGCCCTTCAAATAATGACCCACAAATCAACACAGCAGATATTTAACAGTGGTAAACCATTGGTGGTGCACACCGCTGCAGCGGGTATGGCCACCCTTAAACAAAACAAGGCAACATTGGCCAGAACCAAAAACCCACACCTGACACAAATACACACACCCACCAACAGCACTAAAAAACACCCGCCACATTACCCACAAACATTTGCAAACATGAGAAGACCGCTACACTTTGCCACAGCAATCCCAGAGAGAACTGCACACACATACCACAACTACCCATTCATCTGTCACGCTCTACACACCACACACCCCACCACTTCACACATCACCCTCTGCACAACACACAGACCACACAACACACATGTCCCCACAAAGGCACCCCCGTTTCACTGATGAGGAGTTACGAGTCATGGTGGAGGAAATAGTCAGGGTAGAGCCACAGCTGTTTGGAGCACAGGTACAGCAGATCTCCATTGCCAGGAAGATGGAGCTATGGCGGAGAATCGTGGACAGGGTGAACGCCGTGGGACAACATCCACGCACAAGGGACAACATAAGGAAGAGGTGGAACGACCTACGAGGGAAGGTGGTTCTATTGCAGCAATGCACCAGCTCGCCATCAGGAGGTCTGGCGATGGACCCCCAACTCCTCCCCCACAGCTGACAGCATGGGAGGAGCAAGTCTTGGCAATACTGCATCCTGAGGGACTCACTGGAGTAGCTGGAGGACTGGACACTGGTGAGTCAACATTTACTAAATATCACCCCCCCCCATACCTGCATGCCATCTCGACCCCTCACCCTGACTCCCATCACCCCCACTCCATCCCACACAGTGCACCGCCCCAAAAAACAAACCTAAATGCCAAGCCCTGCATGCCATACCCACTGCATGTACATCCCCTCCAGCTCTGCATGCACATCCACCACCAATGCATGCACAGCATGGAGAACCAACAATCCCACAATCCATCACCACGCACAACCATAGGTGAGAGGACAAGAACTTTGTTATTGGGAAAGCTAGGAGTGTGGAATATTTCACAGACATGTACCATAATACACCATTTACATCCCCACAGTTGCCCCAGCCAATTTCACTGTCGAGGAGGTGCCACGGCTACCCAGTCCCCCACCAGAAGATACACCCAGTGATGACAGCAACTCAGGAGCTCTGGATCTGGATGAACTGCCTGGTCCATCAGGGACCACTGGTCAGTCGGCTACCCCATCCCACAGCCAGCCCACCACAGAGCACCCCCCTTCAGAATCTAACACCACAGCAGCCAGCCATCACCGCCAGACCTCTGTCCCCAGGACACGTCAATAAGTAGTGTGCCCACCTGTACAGGGACCCGAGTCCACACAACACAGGCAAGACAATGAGGGTCCTAGTGTCAGTGGGAGTGGGCACACTGTTCAGGGGACACAGGCACAGGTGGCCAGGGAGAGTCGGAGGACAGCTGTGCGCCAGGGGGAGGACAGGCCCAGGGAACAGACTGCCCAGGAGGCACTCACAAAGGTCCTGGGGGCATACCAACAATCCCAGGACAGAATGGGTCAGGTGCTCAACATCATGCAGGAGAACCAGCGGCTGCAGGGGGAGCACCACCAGGAGGTCATGCAACAATTGCAAGCCTTGAATACCACCATGGCCTCCATTGCAGGGGTGATGGGTGACATGGCCAACATCATGCGGGAGTACACAGCACACCAGCGGGCCTTTACCACCAGCCAGTGTACTGACCAGCCCTCCACATCTGCTGCAGCTAGTGGACAGGAGGCCCTGCCAGAGGACCCACAGACCAGCAGTACCCCTCCCCCTGCAGAAGGTGAACTACCTCGCAAACATTCCCTGCGACCCAGACAGACACCAGAGACAGTTGTCAAGACCACCGCCAGGAAATTAGCCCCTCCAGAATGTCCCCCTTGTGCTCCACTGTGTCACTTTGTCCACTTTGAACTGCCATTGCTCCCCTTCCTATGGCCTGTTGGACAATGGACCTGTCCAACAAACAGACTAGCCCACTATGCTGGACTTTTCTCAACCAACACCCCACTCTATTGCACTTTGCATTGTATACCTGATTTATTAATAAACACCCTTGGACACAACTTGAGTATTAGTGCTTTATCTGAAGGAAATTTACAATGTATTGAACTGTATTGAACGGCATGATCCTGTGCAAATATCCTGTAATATGTTGATCCATCCTACATATGTGTCTCAGCATTCTGTACACATCACAGCATTACACTGCTGTAGCCACACCAACATCTGCAATAAGGGAAGGCATAGGTGACAGTCAGTTGGGATGCAAAAGTAGTGACTGGCATTATGCTACAGCCACACAGCACGACACGTAAAGGGAGAAATGTTTAGTTCAACAGTCTTACCTGAGTGTCATTGGAAGTACTGCTGTATCATATGTGTCCTGTTCTCCACATCCTCCTCCTCGCTGTCCTCACTGTCCATTGCTGCCACAGGTGCATTGTCACCTCCCACCCCCTGCAGATAGGGCACATGGCGTCTGAGGGCCAGATTGTGCAACATGCAGCACACAACAACAATTTTGCAGACCTTCTCTGGGGAGTAGCATAGGGATCCACCTGTCAGATGGAGGCACCTGAACCAGGCCTTCAGGACACTGAAGGTCCTTTCAACAATCCTACTGGTACACCAATGAGCATCATTCTACCTATTCTCAGCCCCTGTTCTCAGATTTCTAACAGGGGTCAAGAGCCAAGACAGGTTTGGGTAGCCGGTGTCACCTGGAAGAAGTGAGGGACACACATTAGCCTTGCACAATGGCATGGGGTATGACTCCTGAAGGCATACACTGACATACATTGGGTGGGGACTCAGGCTCACCTATAAGCCACATTCTGTGCCTCCATAGTTGTGCCATCAGCTGTGGGACGCTGCTATACCTCGGGACAAAGGCATCATGCACTGACCCAGGATACGTGGCAGTGACGTGGGAGATGTACTGGTCACCAAGGCACACCATCTGGACATTGAGTGAGTGGAAGCTCTTCCTATTCCTTTACACCTGTTCATTGGCCCTGGGGGGGACCAACGCAATATGGGTCCTGTTAATGGCCCCAATCACCTGTGGTATGTGTCCCATTGCATAGAATCCAGCCTTCACAGTGGGCAATTCATCTACTTGGGGGAATGCGATGTAGCTGCACATGTGTTTGATCAAGGCAGCCAAAACCCTTGCAAGCACTCATCGAGAACATTGGCTGTGACACTCCTGCAGCCAAGCCCACTATCACCTGGAAAGAGCCTGTTGCCAGGAAATGTAGCACTGATTGTACCTGCATAAGAGGGGGTATTACTGTGGTGCAACGGATAGCAGGTAGCAGATCAGGCGCCAATTGTGCACACAGCTCTGTGATTGTGAGCCTGTCCAGACGATAGATGAGTATGATTTGCCTGTCCTCCATTGTAGCCAAGTCCACAAGGGGTCTGTACACGGGGGCTTGCATCCTCCTCCTATTCCTCTGCAGTGGTTGGTACTTAAATGAGCCAAAAGTAAGAAGGGAGTGACAACACGACCTATGGACACACATCAGAGAACACAGAGCATGTTTGTATGTTGGACACTGGAATTGTCTATGTGTGTACAGTCAATACGAATGACGCAGTTTTGAATCAATACATGTGTACTTGGAGTACAAAATGGCAACTGCCTGTCCTGTATGCAGGGACAGGTGGAAGTGACCACACTCTGCCGGCGTTGGGTGTCATGGTGGGAGGCGGTGTGGACCACCATGCAATTCCTCATTAGCTAACATGGGCCTCTATGGAGTACAGGAACCAATGATGATTAACGCCGGCGGTGACGGTGTTCACTGCTGCGGGCGTGACCACCATTTCCCTCAGACTACTTCACTTGATTCCTGACTTTACACTGGACTATATCTCCACTGAGAGTGCTGCTGTGACCTGTCTGGTACCTGCCATGGCCCATGCTACAGGGGAAAGGGCCCCAGTCTTCACGTCAGGGGAGTTGGAGAGGCTCGTGGATGGGGTCCTACCCGTGTATGGGCAGTTGTATGGGCCTCCAGACCAACAGGTAAGTACATCATGGATACGTTGCATGCGACATTGCTGCATGTAGATGTGTGTGTGTGCTGGCAGTGTGTCATTTGGGGGGTATGGCTGGTGGCAGTGTTAATGTGGAGGTACAGGTTGTGTGTGCTTGATGAGGGGCAAATGCAAATGGGCATATGTAGGCCATATGTGTGACAGGCTGGTTTGTCTGGTTCATGATGTCCCTCTGTCTATATTTCCTCTGCAGGATAGCACCCATCAGAAGAAGGGGTTGTGACGTGCCATCGCCAAGGACGTGTGGACCCAGGGGGTCCATAGCCGGCAGAGCACTCACTGCAGGAAATGGTGGAAGGTCCTGAGACGCGGGCACGGAAGACCGCAGAGGCCCAGCTGGGGATGGCCTCCCAACGAGGGAGGAATGCCCATCGGAACCTGCCCCCCCCTCATGGCCCGCATACTGGCAGTGGCCTACCCAGAGCTGGTTGGGCACTTGAGGGCATCACAGCAGCCACAAGGGGGTGAGTAGAGTGTGTGTGTGTGACAACTATCATTTGTTGCTTGCCATGGGAATTGGGTGGAGGGTTCTAGTCAGTGGATGCCACAATATGCCAGTTTAGACATTGCTGCATAGTCCATCTTTTGATAGCTAGGTAGCTGGCTTTCCATGTCACACAGGGCTTAGTTGGTCCCAGTAGGTGTGCAGATGGCAGTGTTTGGGTCCTACCCGCTGTAGTACCTAGCCCAGGGTTCTGCAAAGTTGGTCCTGGAGAGCCAGGTCCATGCCAGATTTTTAGCATATATATATTTAGAAAAATGTAGATTTCTGAAACATCTTTTTTCTAAATGTGGATATGCTAAAAATCTGGCATGGATCCGGCTCGCCAGGACCGACTTTGCAGAACCCTGACCTAGCCAATGGTATGCCAGTGAGGTCCATACTGCCCATTCTTAGTCCCAGTGAGTGATAGTGATGTGTATGCCATCTGTGCTGTTGGTGCTGTGATTGACCCTGTGCTCACCTTCTTTCTCACCCCCCCTCCTTTTGTCTTCCTGTTCATGTGTGCATTAGCATCATCTGGCGAAGGAGCGGGGTCACCGGCGAGTGAGGGAACTGCATCCCACAGGACCCAGGAGGCAAAGTCCACCGATGCCGACGGGACCAGAGGGACGGGGGGCAAGGGGAGCACCACGGGGGACAGGAGCTGATACAACTGACTCTGATTCCTCCTCCGATGGGAGCTCCCTGGTGGTGGTGGACCCCTCTGGGACCACTCCAGATACAAGATCTTCTGCCACCCCCGTACCAGCAACGCCCTCCCAGTAGCTCCTCACCCAGTTGCCCGTGCCCGCTCACCCAGGAGGGTGGGCATCTCCTTCGCCAAGGTACCGCACGCCCTACCCCAGTCAGCCTTGCTGCCCTCAGTGAGGAGGCTACTGACCTCCTGAGATCCATCTCTGTGGGGCAGCCAACCATTGTGAATGCCATCCAGTGGCTGGCATCCCAGATGCAGCAATGCAATGCCTTCCTGGAGGACATTCACAGTGGCTTGGCAGCCCTACAGAGATCATTTCAGGCTCTGGCCTCCTCTCTGACGGCAGCCAGTGCCCCTGTTTCTTCCGCCCCCCCTCTAACTACCACTTTCCTGTCCCAGTCTCCTCTCCCCAAACCCATCCCATGCACACATTCCGACAAGAATGCACCCAAAACAAAAGACAAGACTTGCACAGACAAACACAGGCAGCACACTTCAGTCCACAAGCACTCACACAGCCAATACACAGATGCACACACAACATCATCCACTGCCTCCACTGTCTCCCCCTCCTCCTCCCTCACATCAGCACTCACACCTGCATGCACATCAACAGTCCCAGAACCTTCCACCTGCACAGCCTTGCCCACAGTCACCACAACAGCAGACCTGCAGAAATACACCCCACACACCACATGCGCAGTCATCACCACCACCTCATGCAGCACACCCACCTCACTTGCAGACACCACCACAACATCCATCCACACGTCCTGTCTGACCTCCCCCACCCTGTCTGCCCCCCCTCCAAAGACACACAAACGCTCACACTCAGACCCCAAACAGCCATCCACCACACGCGCACACTGTCCATGCACCTGCACCCAAGTCCAGCACACCTCCTCCTCCTACAACCAACCCACTGGTCCTAAGAAGCTTTTCCTTTCCCCCCTTGACCTCTTCCCTTCCCCTCCCCCCCGTCCTGCCTGTAAGAGAAAAGTCCCACCTCCCCTCCCACGAGCCCAGTACCTCCAGCACAAAATCTAGCCCTGTTCCACCCCCTAAGACTTCAGCTGCCACTAAGGGGCACATGAGTGGCACTCCAGCCCCGTGTCCCAAGCCCACTCCCACGCCCCCAAAATGGAAGGG
The DNA here is from genome assembly GCF_031143425.1 of Pleurodeles waltl. Taxonomy (NCBI): domain Eukaryota; kingdom Metazoa; phylum Chordata; class Amphibia; order Caudata; family Salamandridae; genus Pleurodeles; species Pleurodeles waltl. Next base: position 1,930,228,544 of record NC_090440.1, read on the forward strand.
TAAAGACCCTGCCCCCTCCCAAACCCAAAAAGAAGCCCACACAACCCCCTAGCCCCCTGAGGTGCTGCCTATTTCCAACATGATGCCCCTGCACAGTGGAGTCCCGATGTCAGGAGTCAAGTTGGGCCTTGGTCTTTGCCATATGGGCATTTTCAGACTTTGGACTGGCCAATGACCCTGCCTGTAAATATGTATTTCTGTTTTATTTGGATATGGGCTCTTCATCCAACAGGATTACAGTGGTTGGAACAGGGGTATGTGTCCTGGCTTTCTTTGCTCCTGGGTTCTGTTGCTGTTGATTTACTCCGCAGATAGTTCTGGGCATGTGGTGTGTGTGTATGGTGTGTGTTGTGCGTGTGTTTCTCTCCCCTCCCTATCTTCCCTCCCTTGTGTGCTAGGCGGCTGTACTCACCATCGTCGTCTTCGTCGGTGCTCCTGGGCGGCCATGGCATGGTACAGCATCGGGAAGACTTCCAGTTCTGGTTCCATGGCGGCCGCAGCCTCCTCTGTGTCCCTGGAAGTGAGTGTCTCCTGTTATATGATGTGTTTCCGCCAGGCATTTGGTGGCGTTGCTACCGCCCCGGAAATCCTGGCGGTCTGCTATGTCATAATATGGTGGGCGGATCCTTGTCTTCCACCTGCCTGGAGATTGCTACCGCTGTGTTCAGTGGTCGTACCTCACTGGCAGTTGGGGTGGTACATTGGCTGTCTATGGGAGAGATCACTGCCATGGTCATAATTTGGCGGTCATTACTGCCGGCCTGGCGGCGGTACTACCGCCATCACTGGCATGGCGGTCACCTGACCACCAATGTCATTATGACCACCACAGTCTTTTTGCCAGCTCAAACTCTTCCTCCTAGGAGCCTTCTTTTGCCCTCAGCTCCCGATGAAGGAGCTTTAACATTTCCACGCACTCCCCCTTCCAGATTTTTTCTTTTGTCTCTAGCACAAGGTGAACCCCAAGAGATTCGCCATCCCCATGTAGGGAGGCTTCTTAATTTTCAGGTCCTTGCTCACCAACCCTTCTGTCTTTGCTGCCTGCTCCCCAGCCACTTGAACCCTGTCCATCATTTTCCCTTTTGCCGCTTTGACCTCCATCTGCTGTTTAACGTCCTCCATCTGCGCCTTCTTATCTGTCCCTTGTGGACCCACATCGTCAGTCCCTACTCCATGTCTGTTATATACACACCTTTTCTAAGGCAGGCCTCCCCGCCACCCAAGGGCTCCAATGCCTTGACCGCCTTCAAACCATCATACTGGTGTGATTACCATGCACAAGCTTACCTGGTGTAAAGATCGATGGCAGCTCCTGACTCCTCCGCCTTGCCAGTTGTATAGATTTGGGTGCGCCATGGTGACTGCTAGGCCTCCCTGCAGCACGTAACACCTGTAAAACATGAGGAACATCTTCACGAGTTTCTCCCCACCCCACCTCCGCCCTTTGCCACCATGAGGCCCCTGCATCCTGCATGCTACTGTCATCCCGCAATTCACCCTCTTCCAAACCCTCCTCATCATAATCAAGCATTGTTTGCTCCTTTCTTTTATACCCAGCTGCCCATGATGGACCCGCCTGCTCTTCTTGGTAACAGCATGTCTTCATGTGCCAGTTGCTGGTGGCCGTCGGTGGGCACTGAGGGGCCGTAAAGTGGAGTCTCTCCTACTCTGCTGCCATATGAGGTTATGTTTGATGTGCAAGGACGTTGGAGGATGCCCAAAACCTTCCTTCCTTTGGAATCTTTGTTCCTATGCTATGCTTCACCACCATTGCCAGACGAGCATCTTGAGATTCCCCGACCCCAGAAGCTTCCGCAACCATGGGCGACCCTTTAGATTTTTTGCCCGGAGGGGGGAACCTCTCTGACTCCTTCATCCCCCTTTGCTGTTCTACCCAGGGCCACGCCACCTCTCCTCCAGCACCACACACTTGCCTGCTGCACATTTTTTCAGGGGCGTTGAACTGGAACACACATTTCATTAGGTGTCCTCCTCCACCCCTTCTTCCCCACTATGAGAAGCCTCTTTCCCCTCCTCATCACTTCACTGTAAGAGTGATACCACCAACTCTGAAGCTGAGACAAACGCTCCTCCTGCCTCCTCTGCCCCTTGGCTTTGGCCCTCCAACATATCCCCCAACACCCTCACTTGCTGAGTTGCCTGCTGCTCTATTTCCACTATCCCCTGCAACACACCCTGTGCTCCAGCTGGGGCACTCTCTAGAAATCCCATAGGGTGCATAGGCCCTCCCTCCGCCTTCCAAGGTTTTGGGGCATCTCATGTTCCTGCCTCTGGGAATATGTGGCACCACTCCTTGTATTGCATCCCCCCTTCCATAATTCCCACAATATTCATTTCAGCCGAGGCAGCGTCTCTCCCGTCCCGCGCGCCTCCTCTTCTTCCCCTCCCTACGTTCCAAGCGGCCATGCCCCCTTCCTCCTCTGTGCAACCGCTCCGAGGCCCTGCATCTGTCTTGCACGAGACTCCGTTGTGACTGGAGTCACTTCAAGGCAGCATACATGGGCAGCAGTGTGCAGTTCACCGCTATCCCATGAAGCAGTGTGGGCGCCTTGGGGCCTACGGCCCTGAGGCCGCTCACCGAGTACGGGAGCAGCCCAAACCACCCACCTGGCCTCTTGAAAGCACCTCGGGATGCAACGGCGAACATGCTAGAATCGCCGCAGCCACTCCAGCAGCAGCCCAGGCACGGGCCGCACCTGTTGCAGCACGACTGTCACAAATAAATACAGCCTGCCTGCTTCCTTCAGTAACTGCATGGCCTAAAGAACTTTGTCGGACACAGCCATTATAACGGTATGCCCAGAGCAAAATACACTGCACAATGTACTGCTAATAGAAAAAAAGAGCGCATTCCGCAAACCAGATACGGTAGCTCAGATGAAAGAATTCTCAAGCCCTACTCCAAGACCAGCCACCATATTACCTCGACAAAGTGGTGGCTGGAAGGACCAAAATGTCTGGTTTTATACGCAGAGACCTACTACAAGCCCATATAGCCCTAAAAGAGTCCACGCAGTCACGGACTGCTCCAATTCCCCAATTAGCCGGGGAGAGTGAGGTGCGGACATCTCCTGGGTCGGCTGCCCACCCAAAAATCCCATTAGGTTAGCTATTCATGCCAAAACATAAATGAAAGATGTAAGTATCATATGCAAACATACACTTTCAATGTAGTTTTTCAACATCCTCTTTTTGAAAAAATAACTAATATTTAGAAAACCAGCAAGCATAATGGTAAGCATAATGGTAAGTTATATATATTTGAGAATGTTTGTTTTTCCCTTTTTTATGATATATAAAAATTATTTCTTATAATTAATTTTATAATTTATTACCCGACTTTTAGCTGGACCAGAAAGTTGAATGAATTTGGTCAGGGCCCCCTGAGCCACAATTGTGAATTCTTCCTCTGTGAAGTTGGGGTCTGTCACCAGACAACTCCACATTTTGTGATCCTGCTGAAAATAAAAACCAGCATCCAGTGAGGAGTTGTTTTAGCTGTGGAGTGCCAGAGTGAAGTGTTAAAATGGCTTCAGGTGTATATGTATGCCTACGTGACTGTATGCCTGCGTAAACACTGCATTCCAGAAGTTGTACACAAACTTATAAATGGTGATGGACAACGTATTGTGATAGCAATTACGTTAATAGTCTGTCTTCAATAATGAGCCCTTCAGGCATTTACGTTGCTATATCCGATAACATAACTGCAGGTCAGTTGAATTAAATTTAGATAAATGCCTTTCATATTGTACCTGACAATATGGCAGTTACAACTGCCAAAATTGATTGAAATATCCATCAAATAGACATTTATAATTTATGTTTACTAGACCGCATTACTTGAACTGAGTGTAATGTAAGCATATGCTATTTTTAAACAAGCACTGGCAAAGCCAATATGTCTGACATTGGCCGCCAGACATTTGGCTTTGGCAATTCTGGTTTTGTTCTGTCATGGTTTGTACAAAACCTTATTGTTGGGGAAGCAGATGTGCCATTATCAGTATAAAAAACATTGCTTCAAGCCAAAAATATTTTTGGGTTTCAAAAAAGCACACATCACCATAGTAGTCCCTGACACTGACGGGTACTACTTTGTGTGTGGATGTGCTCCTTGTGAAAAGACAGCAAGTAAGTCAAAGTGAAATCAGCCAGTGGGTGAAGTGTGCTAACTCACTGCCCCATGATGCATGCTCCAGAGGCTGGAAGAAAACATGACTGACACAACAACAGACTAATGGATGAAGCTTGGCTGAAAACACCTATAAGTAAATATACACATATTTTTTGTGAAATCACAAGGTCTTGGCTAACATTAGACCTAAAAAAAAAGCCACTTAGTCAGACGTTTGCTGTCAGCTTCTAGCTTTTGCTCGTGCTTTTTGTAAAAACCTTCCTACAAATGCATAGAGAGGCTTGTGAATCGAGATGGATAGAGAGGCTTACAAAGACACAGATATAGAGGCTTGCAAAGACAGAGAGGCTTGTATAGTGTTGTAAAGAGATAGATAGATAGATAGATAGGCAGAGATGTAATGATAGATACACAGATATATGATAGATGACAGGTAGATAATGCATAGATGACAGATTATAAATAGATGATAGATAGGGTTGTGTGATAGATTGACAGATAGATAGATAGAACTGCAAACAGAGTTGAAAAGAGATAGAGTTTTAAAGGTAAATAGAAAGAGTTGTAGAGGTAGGTAGACAGTTGCAAAGATACATAGATACATAGGTTGATAGCTAGAGAAAGTGGAATAAACGACAAAAACAGCAAGCCATGCAAGAGCATTGCAAGCACACAGTATGCCACGTACATAGCACACAGAACATAAACAGCCACGCAAGCAGGACATAGCGACTAAATTGGTTTACAAATATAGCAACACAGAAAAGCACTAAAAGCCTACAAGAAAGTCATGCAAGCAGAACACACAGACTGAATTGGTTTACCAATATAGCTGTATTCAGTATAGCTCAATTAGAAGCAACACATACAGGAGCGTATTTAGAAATACACTACATTGCACACACTAAATAAACACAAGTGAAAGTAAGCCCAAATAACAAAAATAGTTACTTAAGGAATCGTGCCCTTCCAAGACATCACCAATGGTTGTGGGAAGCACCCAGGTAGATTATGTCCAATGGGATACTTTCGGATACATTTGTGGGGTACTCACCCACAGGTACCACCCATGGCCTGCTTCACTCGGATCACTTAATGTGATCAAAGTAGGCTTTATGCGTTTGTATGCAGAGCACTTCTAAACTACACACTAGAACGACTGGGGGTTAATGTGGGTTACAAATTCCTCACAGATCCTACAGACTAAATTTACTGAACTAGGTCTTGGGCAAGATTAAAAACAGTGAGATGTCATGAGGAAAGCAATGAGCCTCAACATCAATAAGGTCGTTATGTTTCAGGCGTTTCAGAGCCCAGAAGGGTAATTAGGTTTTCTTCAGGACCAAACTAGTAACTCCCTGCTTTGTTAGGTAGAAAATTCAAACCACTGCAATCTAATTGCAACAAACAAATAGGAAGCATGCACGCAATACCATAATGTAAGAAGATTTGCTTCAATGTGGAAGCAGCTGAAAAAGAAAGACTTAATCAACAGTCATAATAGCTGGGAAAACCACAACTTTGAGTGTTCGCCCTTCGCGGCCCACTGCCCCAAAAAATATATTGAAACTGTAAACATGCAGTTACTCATGAGTCACCCCTGTCAAAGACTATAAGTGTGTCCAAATGAACACATACATATACAATAAAAAGTACAGGACACCAAACTCAAATAAAAATAAGATGTAAATAATAATGACAAAGAAACATGCAAAAACATGGGGTGTAAAAAGAGTTGAGCTTCATACATGGCCTATAATCTATGCAGGCCTCATAAGAAATTGCAGGTGGACTGTCCCTGTAGTCACACACTGAAAAAGAGAGCAAAGGAACAAAGTCATACAAGAAATGCACGATCAATCCTTGCATATCTCAGCGTGTATGAATGCTAAAACAACTCATGTAATCAGTGTGCAAGTGAATCAGATCGTGCATGTGATCACATCTAGAAGAAAAGCCAGTTACGGCCTTTTAGGGCACGTGCCCAACACTTTTACAATGCAGAAGTATTCAAGTATCCAAGTGATGTGAAAGTGCGGACCCCCCCTATGGGGAAGTCAAGGGACCGGAGGAGTTTCCGATGTAGAAAAGCAGAAGTCGCATGTATGATGTGTTGGGCGTACCCCAGGTGCTCAAGGGAGTTGGAGTCCCATCCCAAATTTCTGATTTTAAAATAGCTCGACACATTTAATGATGTGGACTGAACTGTTTATTTTCTTAAAAACTTCATTACTCAAGAAAGAGGGAGGAACACATGGAAAACAGATCATGATGTATGTTTAGGTATATTAATACAGCATGTTAGTAAAGAAGGGGAAACATTAAATCAACAACTATGAATATTCAGTAAACACGAAAAATACTGCATGGGTAAGTTTCATAAAGCGGGTATACACATTGTTATGATGTATACTGAAAAAATACTGGGTCGCAATTGATGGTACACACCAAAGGGGTTTCAAGACTGTATGTACAGCCACTGAAAGCATACAAGAAAGCTATGCAAGCAGGGCATACAGACTGAATTGGTTTACAAATATAGCTGTATTAAATATAGCTCAATAATAATAATAGTACTGATAATGCTGGAATGTGCCCTCTGCTCAAAACAGAAGAGCTGGTAAAATGTGTCCTGCTATCACAGCAGACTCTAAACACAAAGACAACACCAAAGTAATAAAGTAAAAAAACAAATTGGCCCTGCAGAAAAATACTTTTTGTGCAGATGTGCTCCTTGTGAAAGAGTGAAATGCGGTCACTAAAAGGTAAGTTAGCTAGTGGCTGAAGTGGGCTGAACCCTTTCCCCATGCTGTATACCAGTGGATGAACACCTGAAAGCCTCTTTAAATATGTTTATTATACATGTATATTTTTAAAAATCAAACAGTCTTGGCTGTCACCATACCTAAAAATGGAGACAAAGCCTAATTTGTTTTTAAAGAAACTGTATAAAATATCCAAATAAAGTGTATATAGTTCTTACTATGTTAAAGATGTAAATTATTTGTTCTAATTTATTATAAACTTTATCAAGCATTTTACTTCACTTATATGTGCCATTTATGTGTTTTTAATTGTTAAATGTTTTATATATTTATAGTCTAGGTTAAGGCTGCCTTATCCTTTACACAGCTACCAAGGATTGAGCTGATGTTTGAATATAAGAAACCTCAATATACTTGTTGACAAATTGTGACATTATTATTTTTAAACGTTGATCAGCCACATTACAATTGCTTAGAAAATATTAACAATATGAAACATATTAGAGGCTGTGTTGGAAATGACCCTTTCTGTAGGGTTATCCCTAAACGTTTTGCCTTTCTCCTCCTATTTTTCTGACCTTCTTTTTGTTGGCTTTAGGACCATGGGCACTTTATCGCTGCTAATCAGTGCTGAAGTTAATGTGCTCTCTCACCTAAAACTTGGTATAATTGACTTACAACTGTTTGGCTTATTTACAAGTAAGTCCCTTGTAAAGTGGTATACCATGTACCCATGGCCTGTAAATTAAATACTACTAGTGGGCCTGTAGCACAGATTGCACCACCCACAGAAGTAGCCTTTCAAACTTGACTCAGGCCTGCTTGTGCAGTTTACTACCACACTGAATTGGCAAGTCAAACTAATTGCCAAGGCCTAAACTCCCTTTCTGCAACACCTAAGTCACCCCCAAGGTACGCCCTAGGTCGCCGTATGGGCAGGGTGCTGTGTATGTAAAAGGTAGGACACATGGCTTTATGTGTTCCATCTCCTAGTAGTGACAAACAGCCTATTGAGTTTCTCACCAGGGGTGGCTCCTCCGCAGTGGCAAACAAGAATCACCCCACTGGCTCAGAGCCAGCAGCTGAAAAATAAAACAATATTTGATTATCATTTTATTTTTCAGCTGCTGGCTCTGAGCCAGCATGCGCAGGGAGGGGCGTGGCAGTTTGACCGGCCAACTTAGGCCAGCCAAACTGAGATGAGAACTTAGGTTTCTCCAAGCTGGGCTGAAGAAACAGCACAGACTACAGTGCACTGTCTGAGCAGCAGACCAAGCCACTTAGACCAATCCTGACGCTGCTCTCATACTAGGCATAGCATGAGAGCAGCACCAGGACTGCAAGGGGAGCCTGTGCTGCTGTCCCAGGGACTGCTGGGACACCAACACCTTCGGGAGAGCAGCAAGGCGGTCGGCGGTGGACAGGTAAGTATCTTTTAATTAATTTTTTATTTTATTGTTCCCTGTCCATCCTGCACCCACCACTTGAGATTTGTGTCAGCCTCCACTGTTTCTCACTACTGTGAGTGCTGCTCCTCTCATAGGATTGCATTGGAAATGCCCTGACAGATGTTTAAGTGGTATCGTCTGATCCATAAGGAGTAGCATGGGCATGTTTAGTCTGTTTGGAATGGCAATGAGAAATCCTGCTTATTGGTCTAGGTGGATTTTTTAAAAACTATTGTAGAAATGCCACTTTTAGAAAGTGGGCATTTCTCTGTGCCTATGACTCTAGTGCTTTTGCAGCCTGACTCCAGTCCACGTCTGGGGCAGAGTGACAGCTCCGCTTGGTGCATACTTTCCAGACAGCCATCACACATGAGGGGCTGGGTATGACAGAAGAGGTTTCTGCAAACTGATAGTCTTCCTGGCCTGAAGAGAGGGAGGGTCGATCACACCTTACATGTGAATAGGCTGTGTCCTGCCCTCACACAATGGACTGATTAACCCCTACTGATGTCTCGAGACAAGGCTGGGTTAAAAAGGTCTTGTGCTTCACTTGAAAGGGCTCTTTTGAAGTTACTCTCTGAGGAAAGGCATTTCTGAGTATAAGTAGAGGGGCTGTGGCCCCCTGATTGGTAGAGCACTTTAGGAACGGGCACTGAACCTCTGTCAGAAGGACTGCTGGGCTGCACAAAGGACTCATCTGGACTACTCTTCAGTTGTTGCCCTGCTGCCTGCTACTGCTGGGTGGCGCAACAGACTCATCTGGATTGCTTTTCTGCATGTTGCTTTGCTGCCATCTTGGCCCTGCTATTGACCTGCCAAAGCAATGTAGTGCTATGCCTCCGAATGGGTTTAGTGTGGGAGGAGCAGTTAGTTTGTCTAAGTCAGTGTGGGAGGTGCGCTTTTCATAATTGCTGCCCCAGTGCATGGTGTGTACGTTGCTCTGTGCGGAAAGACCGCTTTTCATAATTGCGCTACACTTTTCTGTGCCCTTTTTTACTGAGGACTGGTGCACTGTGTTTTACTCAACTTGCGCCACTTAGGCAGATTGGGCAGGAGTCAACTGGCTGCTTCTTCAGAGCCCCCTTTCCTGGAATAATACCCCAGCGCGAGGTAGTGTGAGCTGTTGGAGTCTAGGACCGCCGTCCTTCAAGAACCATCTTAGAGCAATGCTACTACATGTAAATAATGTTTGAATCACGCATGATGTGCAAAGTATTCATGGTTTGTGCATAATGTGGAACACTTTTATAATAGTGTTGTTTTGTCTAGCCAGGATAACCAGTCTACCAGGATAACTGCCTAGTAGACAGTCATGTTTTCTCCCACAATATTTTGCAGACTAATAGCAGTTTCCTTGTTGCACTCACTGTAATGTTGGTGACAACTGCCTAGTGGCACTTATTTATGTTACAATCAGGCTATGATTGGTGCACAATACATATATTTTTATATAACCTTGTGTGGACTCTCTTTTGTGGTGTATTTATTGTGTCACTGGTGTGAGTGTGTTGCACAAACGCTTTATACATTGCCTTTGGGGATAAGCCTGACTGCTCTGTGCCAAGCTACGGGGGGTGAGCAACTTACTCGCCCTGAGCAGAGTGGTGGTTTCCGCCTGGTTGAGGTGCCTACCCTAGCCAACCAGAAATCTCATTTCCAACGGGCTTGCATAGTTTTAATTATATGTTTATTTTTGTTTTTTAGTTTCAGTTGAAAATAATAAATTTAATCAACTTATGTTGTATTGCATTCTACAGATATGTCAATACAGCATTGCAAGGGAGACTTCGAGGAAGGCAAGAAAGAGTGTTCAAATCTTTCCCTAATCTGGAGACCATGCAAGAACATCACGTCATCAGAAAATATAGATTACATTGAGGTCCAATACAAGAATTAAGCCAACGATTTGAAAGTGAATTGCTTCCGGAACCCAGACATTCAACATCTATCCCTCCTATTATCAAAATAATGTCAGGCCTATATTTCTGTGCAACTGTCATTTTTCAGTATACTGTGAGTACATCAACCGAAAGTTTGCATTGTTCAGGGGAGAGAATGGCCGTTGTACCTCACTGCATTTAAGAGCACAGTTGCATTTGACCAGTTTTACCATTGTTTTAATCAAGTTTTTAGTGACTGTCAAATACTGAAATACTGATTATAGGAGTGGTAGGGAGGGCCACTACATAACATTATTTCCTGCTATTCATTATTGGCCCTGTTCGCAGCCATTCACAAACTAGAGCTGCTATCTTAGATCGGCGCTGTAGTTGTTGAAAATCCTTCAGCCCAGTCCGGTACTTCATGAAGTTTGGGGGGTGCAGACGTGTGCAGTGGGTGGGCCAATGGCAAGCCTGTCTTGGTTCAGCCAGCCAGGGGCCAGAACACCTGCCAGTTTGTTACCAACTCAAATGACCTACTTGCAAGCCCAACTCCACGAGTACAAACGTGAAATAAGTAAATGTTGTCAGTACTCACCGTCACTTGATGGCTTTCAGCAGGTTTGCAATATTTGCAAGTTAGACACAGGAAATACCAAGACAGCATCCATTAGCCCAACACAACCCCAAACCAAGCAAGAAGAGCCACAAATGGCAAATGCTGCTACTTAACTGTAGATCCTTACCAAAATATAACACAGAATTGTAATTTGATTTGACGACAAGCAACCAGAAGTAGCTTTCCTTACAGAGACATGGCTGCAAGACGATTCCTTGCCAGAGGTGGCCATGGCTCCCCCACAAGGCTATGTCATCACCAGGTGTGAACGCGGAGACAGAAATGGTGGTGGGGTAACTATTATCTATAAAGATTTGCTAGAAGACCAAATCACACCCTTCAAGATCACCGGGGGTGAATGCCTTCTTTCTTCACTCGAGTTATCAGCCACCTTCACCTTCTCATGGTTACGGATATAGCGCCCCCAAGGTTCGGCCACAGAATTCCAGAACTATTAGCAGAACTCAGTCTGCAGAAGGGAAACTTCACTCTGTTGGGTAATCTCAACCTACATTTTGATATTGAGAGCAACAAGAACATAAAAAACCTCATTCATGATATGGCTACCATCCAAATGACAACTCGTAAATCAGTCCACCCTCACACTAGGCCATCTTTTGGACCCTATCTTCTCAAACAGCAGGACATTTACAACTGAGATCCCCATTCAAATATATTGAACGCAGTGGCGGCTAGTGGCCTTTAAAAGTGGTGAGGCGTAATCCTTGGCTTGAATTCCAAAGAGCTTTTTCTTCTAAAGGGTTCTTTCACCCTTTCGTGCACTAAGTTTACTGTCTCACTCTGACTCACTTGGTCTCACTAATTCACACAGTCGCACTCATTCTACTCTGGCCCACTCTGTATCACTTAGCCACACTCATTCGGAATTACTCAGTCCTACTGTGACTCAGTCTCACACATAGTTATACTCACTGTCATTCTCCCTCATTCGCTCACATTCTTTCTCACCCATAATGGTCCTTACTGTCACTCATTCTCACTCACTCCGACTCATTTCTTCACTCTCTCTCTCACTTTAACTCACACACATAGTCACACAGACATGCTCACAGTGCTGGAATTTCACCAGCTCTGAACAGTGTCTCTAATGGCTGGCACAGGCACCTTCATGCACCTGTGTAAGAAATCAAACAATGTCATTTGCGGCCTCAGGTTGTTGCTGGACCCGAAGCTGGTCTGCATTTTATTCTTATTATATCAAACGTGAATAATTATTCACTCCTGATACAATAAAAATGGACCACAAAACAAGGAGGGTGTAGTGTAGCTGTGGAGCTCATAAAGGAGAGCTGCCACTGGACACCTACCCTTCAAACCAATCCATCCACTCTAACATCCCCCTTTTATCCCTCCATTCATCCATCTCCCTTTCATCCATCTATTCACCCATCCATCCAAACATCCCTTTGCTCATCCATCCACCCTTCCACTCCATCTATCCCTCCTTTCACCCCATCCATCATCCTCTCTTTGGCTCATCTATCTATCCACCCTTTCACTCAGCCATCCATTTTAATACCCATCCATCCACCCTTTGTCCCATCCATCCATCATCCATTTACCCTTCCACTCACTCATCCATGTAATCATCCATCAATTCACCCTTTCACTCATCCATTCATCTTTTCATCCAGACATCCATCTAACCTGCCTTTCACTCATCCCTCCATTGTTTTACTCAGATACATCCTTTCACTCATCCAACCTTTCGCTCATCTATCCATACTTTCACCCCATCCATCCACTGATCCATTCATTTACTCTTCCTCTTCCACTCATTCTATCATTGTCCATCATTTCACTCCATCCATCCATCCTCCCTTTCACTCTTATACCACCCATGTCTTTCACTCTTCCATTCTTACGTCCATCCTTTCACTCATTCATCCATCTATCCATTCACCATTTAATCTATCCATACATCCACCCATCCTTCCTTCCTTTCACTCACCCTTCCAAGTTAATTATGAGCCCTTGTCTGCCGAGCTGCAGACAGGAGAGGCCCACCAAGAACTCCACCCCTCTGTATCTGCTAGTGGGGGAAGTTTACTATTCCCCTGATTCAGGCAGAAGCTTAACTGTACACTTACCTTTTAGTCCACTAGTGAAATTGTTGTCAGCAGTTGGTTACTTCCCTCTCCTAGGCCTCTATGTTTGAGATAAGGAGCACTCGGTTAAGCTCAGCTCCATAACATTTTTTTCAAAGTGAAACCAAATGCAGTACTAAACATGTGTTACCGTCAGGAGAGCAGCCTCCTGCACCCCTCCTACAGCCTGCCCCTCTGTGATGACCAACACATTTTTGCCACCCACTCCCTCCTTGTCCTCATGGCCTGCCCCATCCCCAGCCATTGAAAAGAATGGAGCATTGTAACTCCTCCCAGGGCCACTTTATGCGCCCCAAGAGCAACCGGCTCACATGCTTTCTAATTCAGCACTCCCTTTCTAATTATGCCACTGTTGTAGCTTGTGCCTGCGGGTTGAAGAAAACCTTGCCTGGCTGGCACTTGTGCAGTAGGACCTCTGCAAAGTTCACTAGAGTTCACCCAAGAGATTAAGCACACTGTCTCAGCACAGTGAATTGTCAGATGCTCTGTGTTTATTTCCCTGTTCTGGCCTCTCCCCGGAGGGTGGCAGGGCAACGCCCCTTTTGCCCATGAACACCAGTCGCCCCTGAATGTTTGTTTCTGTCTGGTTTGGCCAACTGAGCTCTACCTCCTTTCCAAATTTTTGACATTTCATCTGGCAGTACGTTCTTTTCAGCTATTCCAAAATAACATTAATATAGCCGTCGCAGAGCTCACAAGAAGGTTATTTATGTGTGGGGATCGTTCTTTTGAAATTCGTGATCTTTTCTATCAGTCCATGATGAGCCCTGAGATGTACAGTGGTTTTTGCACCCATGCCCCAAGAAGAATTCTCGTTTGCTGTAGCCTAACCAGAGTGATGTAGGCAGCCTAAACAGATGTAGAGGCTTTTTTGCCTCACTACGTACCCGAAAGGCATCTCACAATAACTAGGTTTACAATGGCACAGTACCCACAAACATCACATGTGTAATGGTGTTCCCAAACAACAACATTGGTGCCTACGCATAAGATACTTTTAGTGAGATCACTAAGGATTCTGAAAACATGCACAAACTCTTAACATCTCACTATCTTGCAGTGTTTTTTTTATTTAAGTGGCATGTGTGCTGAGGCTGTTTGTTGGGGAATGAGATAATATTACTAAATCATTTCTAGGGATAAAGGAGTTTGAGTTACAGTGTAACTACGTTTGCATATTGTATTTTTGATTTATTTGTGTATATTGGCCTGTGTATTCTTGAAATCATGGACATTTCTAATGATAAACATTGTGTATATTGTAGATATCAAAGTGGATGTAATGAAATGTAATAAAATAAATACTTTTTGAGTACAATGTAATAAAATGAATAAATATTAATATATTTAAAATGGTTACCTGTGATTAGTTTTCTGCTTCCTATTCTTTGAAAAAGTTAGGTTCAGGTGGGCTCCTCTTTTTGATTGGCATTCCCCAGTGTATGCAATTAAACAATAATACATGTGGTTGACCTGTGTTGTAATGCTTTGCTTCATTGTCCCCAATGAAAAAGGAGAATTTCTGTGGGGACCATGTAGGACATTCCAGGACCATGAAGTCTATCGGAGGTGTGACCTGAGTGCGGGTCAGAAAATGGGAGGGTACATTTATGCTGATGGGTAGTTCATATCCTCTGATTATATTAAGAAACGTGAATCTCATACCCCACTACAAACATTTTTAAATTATCGAATCGGACAGGTGAGCAAACAAATTACTCCTGAATTCCTGCAGGAATAGGAATCCAAAAGTTCAGCCACTTGAAGTACTCACTGCAGCCAAATCATCGAAACAACTAGTAACAGCTCAATGCAAATAGAGGTCTCAGTACATACAGCATCATCCAGGAATAAGAGGAATGCTGACTTGCAACCTCTGGCAATTGATGAGATCTGGGAATACTGTTGCTCCCAAACAGGGATGCTCTCCTTTACAAGATGCCATGCTGCAGATATGGAATTCCTATAGCTAGTGTGGGTTTCTGGCTGAAGGTGGCAAACCTCGTTAGAGATGATTGTTATGCCAGTTAACCTTACACCAAAAATAGCGCTGCTAAGATGGGTAAAATACATATCTCATATGAATAGGAAATTCACTGCCTTGAATTGCTGCTAGTCATACAAGAGAACACCAAAATTGGTGAGGGGAAGAATGCCAACACGCAATTAATGGCTGTCAGACTTAATACACAATCTAGCCAAGTACACTGCTCCGAGAATATTCATGTCTCAAAACTCAGTCATTGAGAACATACTGGTCACCCAAAGTATTTGCTTGTTAGGAGCAAGTGCCCTCACCCACCATTTGGTGGTATGCTTCATCATCGGGGATTGTTCCTCGTCGGGCCGGCGCCACAATGCCTGACGGTCCTCGCGAAAGGGCTCTTTGCCTGAGATCTTTTCTGAAGGTGCCAGCTAACTTCAATCCTAAACTATCTGCTTGAGTGTGAGGGTAGTGTAAGGATTGGTAATGTGAATTAAAATTAGCTATGGGTACCAATGCTGTCCCTTTAATATAAGCAGTAGGACCTATTCCAAGATTAAAAACAAGCCGGGAACCAAGACCATAACCAATGATTCATGAATCCCCAATGACTACCTGTGTGTATAACTCCTACACTATCAGAGTAAGGCCTACATGTTTCACACCTTTGTCAGGTACGATGGATCTAAGGGTGTTTTTTCAGAACCTAATCCTTACTGAAAGAGAGTAGGGTGGCTCTCGTGACAAGTGTACCTACATCTGAATGTATCTTACATTGATGTGGGGATGGACTTCCTATACTAGTGACCTGTAACAAAACAAGAAAAACACATTGTATTGGTAAATGTCATGCACATACCCAGGAGGCAACCATTTGTAAATGAGCATGCCAAAGTGGCAGGTGAACAATATAAGATATAACATCGAATGGTCTAAAATTGTCTTACCCTCCCACAGTCTGGATAGGGCCCATTAGGGTTGCATGGGCTCAACAACTCCTACAAATCCTGGCCAATGAGCCAGCAACTGAAAATACAGATAATAAAATGAAATAAAATGGGCAAAGCATGAACACCGAAGCTGTATACATATTAGCATACCCATATATTTGTCGTGGGTCCATTCTAGTTAGTCGGTTCGGCAGAGTTATAGCTTAGCTTAGGCTTGCGGCCTGTGCCCTTTTACCCAGTTATCATGCTCTGTTGTTTTTATTCATTTTATTTTTCTAAAACCTTTAGTGCTCTTGTTTTAATTTCAATATCAGCTGTTATTCTGCGAAACGTCATTGTCAATGCTATGGATGACATACTTTACATCATGTTCTTTTCCTCGGAAACAGAATTTGAGGCACACAGTTTGTATTGCCGACCCCAAAATTGCATAAACAATCCAAAGCTTAGGTACATACCCATGTCAGGCTTCTGTGCATGAACATAAACATGTCCTTATAAAAAAAATCTTGTAAGACAAAGGGCATTCCATCCATGCTGCATGCCGGTTTTCAGCTGACCTCAGCCTTTGTGTCGACACAGATCCTGATCTGGAGATTGGTGTTCTGACCTTGTACCAAGATAACGGGGTGGGGTGCGCTTCTCATGGAAACTGTATGGACAGATTTGGCCTACATCGCCATTCTCTTGCTTAGGGGCTAGGGATTAGGCTTTTAGGTAGGAATTGTATACTCATGTTATGACGTGTTCACATCCCTAATTTTCACAATCCAGATTTTGTCATTCCTCGCTATCCTAATCATTGCAGCTCATGCATTTTATCATATAGATTGCAGTCTTTTCAATAAATGTAGTGAAAACTGTCCTGCATCTCTTTTTTCGTTTATGTGTGTGTGTGTGTGCGTGTGTGTGTAAGAGACTTGTATGTGGAGAGAAAAGGGTAAGGCTTGTTTCCACTATGATTTCCTTGAGGGGTTTTCAGAGTCCATGCAAGGCTGCCACAAATCACCTTTATGGGTTGGGTTTTGGTGAGACACTACTAGTGAGCCCAGAGGGTTGTGCTGACAGTTGCCAACTGGTGTGCGATCGACTCAGTCACCTACAGTGCAGAGGTGCTGCCACCCCAAATCCAGTGGTCTCGTTGCTATGCAAGACTTCTTATGACATGACATCACCAATGACAGTGTAGGCACTACTTTTACGAGTCTCCTGAGTATCTCTGTCTCACACATACTAAAGGTACCCAAAGCACCATCAATGGAGACGTCTGTGATCTTAGGGGCGATCCTCCTCAGCTAAGTGGGGAGCACCAATCTAGGCTGTAGGTTGTTCAATATTGAACCATAAAAGGACCTTTTCCTCATTGGTGTTCCCAACCTTAAATACCTATTGTCAAATATGGCAAATCCTGTTAGCATCAGAGGTAACTGCAGACACGCAGTTTCTTTTAGTTCATGGCCTAACAGAAGACGGTGGGGATGTCACATTTGTCGTGGAAGCCCAGGACGTATATAGAACAGAAATATTCTAATCTTGGGTCAACTTTCTAGAAGTAGATGCAGGTAATATACATTTCATGCATACACAATAGCAAACGTACCACAACAGTACAGAGCTTACCGTTACTTAGAGATACCTCTCTCTTATCAAGAACATCAAAACCTGTTCACTGGCGCCCTTCCACATGTAATACAACCTATGAGATTAGGTCCTGTAAGCAATGATGGACCAACGTGGCCTATACTTAGCACATACACGCCAGATCCCAATGTGCATGCCATGAAAGTAGCTGATGTACGCACACTTTACAATGAGGTAGTAGCAATATACAGACGAGTAATACAATTTGTGATGCGAACTTTGAACACCGTTCCAGCAAGGGCTGCTCCAGATGCTCATCAATTGGCTGTTCCAGGAGTTAATCCACAAACAGTCCACTCAATAATGGGAAAAGCACCCACAGAGCGGGAGAAAATTCAGTTCTAGATTGCACAAAAAACAAATCAGCTGGAAGCAGTGTTTCTCCATACGGGACCCCAAGACAAACATAATTCTCACCATGTGCTTGCAGTTTGGCATAGTCCCCTCAATAAAAGACTGTAACACTTGGGGTTCAGCCTTTGCCACAATCTACACTACCAAACATGGTACCGCGACACGTGCCAGTTTACCGAAAGTGTTAAAACAAATTCAAATTGACACGGCCCTGGATTTGGGGATGAAACTGATGCACAATTTTGACAGTGTGCTTAAATATTTTAAGTAACATTAAAGGGGAAGCAGCAGCGTTGGCCATTCGCCAACGGCTCCGAGAGGTTCCTCAGCAGGAACTGGAGAGCAACCTGGCAAAGATTATTTCCGACACCTATACTAGTATAGGATGGAATAGTCTGGGGGGCCAGACCAACTAAACCACAACTACAAAATACCACCCTTAAGGAAGGTACCAAACATGCACAAGAGGGTTCTAAAAAAACACTGGGATAAACAAAAACAAAATAAAGATAGAAGAAGTCAGAGAGGAGAACCTCTGCATCCGGAGACCTCTAAGAGAAGATATAATCTCCGAAATAGAGAAACTTTAAAAGCTCCTGATAGATATCAATATACTGATACAAATTCCTCTAGTTTCTTTCAGGACACACCAGATAAACGGAGTAAGAGAGTGGGATGGTCTGAAACACAAAGCGACAACACGAAGCCGATGAAGGAATTAAAATGTTCCTCTGAAGCTTACGTTAAAAAAAGAGGACTAATCCCCTCAACAAAAACCCCGATTTAAAAACAAAAAGGTGGCTGCAATTTCAGTCAAAAATGACAGCTATGCTGAGAACGTTGCTGAAGAACAGGACGTGGGCAGCAACTCTGCTAGACACCGCAGCAGAATTCATGATTTGTCGCAAGAATCCTATAGATCATCTGGATGTGACAGCAACTAACGACTTCCTCGTCATAGAGACAGCATACAGTCACATCTACCCACCCGACAACGTTTATGAATTAAGTATCCAAATAGAGGGAGACAGAGCGCACTATTGCATTAATATTCTGGGTAAATTTAAACTGTGATATTCTATTGGCAGAAAAAGATTAGCCACCTGAATTTGTCCGCAAGCACTACAATACAATATGCACACAGTACAGCACTAATTAACAACACAATGCAGAACAAATATAAAACAACCTTAAATATATTTCCAGCATTGTTTCTGCCAAATTCTAGCACCTGAAAGTTGGGATCTAAGCACTTTTAGCTCATTAGGCTTGCAGCGTCACTTTTGCTGATTACCTCAAGGGTATAAGAACAGCCCTGGGTTATTTTCAGCCCGACTAACATCAATACTATATGAGATTGATCCTGAGGCATTGTCTTACGTGGATGATATTTATCTCACAGATGACGACCTCAACATACATCTGGCCAGGGTGGATCGGATCATATTAGGAATTGTCACCCAGGGCTACAAATTCAATTTTAAGAAAACTTAAATTGCTTTCTTAAGTGTCCTATTTCTGGGATACAAACTTTGAGATGAAGGCAAGAGCATGACCCTGCACTTTCTAGAAAAATGCATTCAACTTCAACCTCCAAATACCATGAAGAAGCTTCAGTCATTGTTGGGTTTCTTTAACATTGGCAGAACATACATATCTGATTATGCACAAAGCATAAAACCGCTTTATGATTTAATTCACCCAGATTTTGCAAGGAAACACTGGACAATAGAACACATAGGCATTATCAGAGAACTGCAGCAGGACATGCTAGAAGTAAAACATTTACACACACATGAGAACAAAACAAACTTGGTCATCAGAATAATTGCTGGTGCCATTGGCTTCATCTATGTCGTATTCAATGAAGGTGACACAATACCCAAAGCACACAAATTGCATTTGAATGCCAATGCAGAACAACATTTTGCACCAACAGAAAAAATACTGACTGCTGTTCAGATGGCTGTCATCAAGGAGAAGCAACTTGTCCAAGGGAAATGCATTATCGTTGTTACCCCAGTGCCAGCCCTTGAGGCGGTGACTAAAGCCAGTATTCCAAATGAAAAAGCATTGCATTCACATTGGATTCAATGGGTGACCTCCCTGAATGCCACGGATATTGATTACATCTTTGACCCAAAATTTCAGACCCATGAATTCCTCCAATATGAACAGGAGTATCCCACACCTACTAATATGTTACCATTAGAGCAATACCAAACTGTCATTTACACTGATGGTTCAGCACAACCAGCAGTAGGTACCAAACATCAATACTCAGCCGCTTGTGCTGCCCTAAGAGTGATGAGGGATGGTACATTCTACCCTCAGAATACCTACACACACCCTAGGGGACTGCACTGCATGGTTGGCAGAGCTTAAGGCCTTTGTCCTGGCACTGGAACCTTACCAACATTGATCGTGTGTGATTTGTATTATTGCGTCCAGTCCTATAACGACTACCTAAATCACTGGCCCCTGAATAGCTTCAGAGATTTGAAAGAGAACACCATCAAATACAGAAACTTGTGGGGGAAGGTAGCTGACCTACGGGACGGACTACCATAAGCACATGTAGTACATACATTGGGCCATCAACGCGTAGGAGTACACGTTGTAGGAAACACTTTGGCTGATGAGTTGCCAAATCTACAGTAGCTATGGCTTTTGTTACCGTAATCACTCGCTCACAGACGAGATTGGATAATGAGACACTGGCTTGCGTGAAAGCTTTGGATGACTGCAAGCCTTTACCAAAAGCATTCCCTGCAAAATATTCCTACCATCTCAGTGCGCTGTACATTACATTTGCAACCATTCCAGGTGTAGGAGATTGTGTGATTCTAAACCAAGACCAGACAGTGGATCTCATCAAAGAAGTGCATGAGGGTGTCACCTCTGCTCAGGTAGGTGTGGCAGCTACAATAACATTGTTACCAAAATGCTTTTGGTGGCCAGGTCTTCACAAACAGACCAAGCAATATGTCCTTTGTTGTGGCATTTGCCAGCAAATTAAAGGGTCCACCATGAAACGCCCACAGCAGACATCCCTCTGAATTACCAACAAACCACTACAATGTGTGTACCTGGACAATTGTGCTCCCTTACAACCTGATGGTGCATACAAATACATCTTAGTCGCTGTTGATTCTTGTTCTAGATTCCTGTGGGTATGGTCACAACAGTCGGCTGACACTCGGACTGTTATTAAAGATTTGCTAGTCTTTATCGGTACATATGCAGTTGCAGCGTTCCACTCAGACCAGGGCCCTGCCTTTGCCTCTAGGGCATTCTGGGACACCATGGGAACGATGGGTGTTGAACTCTATTATTCCTCCCCCTGTCATCCAGAGGGAAACAATGTCGTGGAGAGGAAGAACCAAAACTTAAAGCAGTCCTTAACAGCGAGAGTTTAGGTTCAGGTCGTAGTTGGCTTCATCACTTATATGGGGTCTAAGGAACACTAAATAATCTGCCCAGAAGGTCCTTGGGAGATCACACCACATACAAGGTCCTTTTTGGGATACCTATGTATGTCCCTGATCTTGATGGTTCTGGCACGGTGGCCAGCTGGATGCAGAGGTCAAAGTTGGCATTGGGTGTTCAATGGAATCCTATGAGGACTGAGGGGACTTGGTAGAAAACAGATTGCAGGTAAGTACCTGTGGTTTCAGGACACAAACCTGGTTCACACTAAACACACACCCTCAGTGGCATAGGGGCAGCCGGGTGCAAACATGGAGCTGGGCACACAATGCTTTTCAATAGGGAGACAGCGGGGGTCACAAAAGATAATGCAGGCTGGGTCCAGGGTGCCGGTTCTGGGAAACCAAAGGCTAGACAGGCATGAAAGCCGTCCGCTGGATGTTGCTGGACCGTTGGCCAGGTTCCCCAAAGCCAGGGGGCTGCAGGTTCAGGGGTCTCCTTGGGTGTTGATAATCTTTGTTGGATCCAGTCGCGGTCAGGGGGTCCTCTGGATTCAGGCTGTAGGCGTTGTTGTGTTGGTCCAGTGGGGGGTCAACCCAGGATGGACTCAAAGTCGGAATCGCCTGAGGAGCTAATCTGGACCGGTGGGCCACCTGGACTTGGGCCATAGGCGTTGGGTGCAGAGTGGACAGGGCTCACAGATCGGGGGTGGTTCTGGATTCCTTTTGGAGATTTCTTCTGGACAGGGCTGCTGTCCTCTAGAGTTGGTCCTCTGCTGGGCAGGCAGTCTTCTGGGGGTTTGTAGAGGTCGCTGGTCATGCAGGATGCATCGCCTTCTTGGAGCAGGGGTCCTTTTGAACCTGCAGACATGCCGGTAGGGTTGGGGCCAAGTCAGTTGTCATCTGGAGTTTTCTCTGATGGGGTCAGCTTAGCAGTCCTTCTTCTTCTTCTTGAGGTTGCCAGGAATCTGGTGAGTAAGGTTCAGGGGTGCCCCTAAATACTAGTTTTAGGGGCGTTACAGGGTCAGAGGGCAGTAGCCAATGCCTACTGTCCCTGAGGGTGGCTACACCCTTCCTGTGCCCACTCCCTTTCCTCCAAACCAAGATGGAGGATTTTGCAAGGAGGGGGCGACTTCAGCTCTGGACTCCTTAGGGATGGTCCTAGCTGGGGTGGTCACTCCTCCCTGTTTTACCTAATTTTCCCACCGGACTGCTGTCAAAAGTAGGGCCTGGTCCGGGGGGGGTGCCCTGGGGCACTCTAACAGGAGGCCTAAGCCTTTGAGGCTCACCGCCAAGTGTTACATTCCCTGCAGGGGGGAGGTGTGAAGCACCTTGACCCAGAGAAGGCTTTGTATCAGACCCCAAAGAGTGGCAGGCTGGCACAGACTGGTCAGTCCCGCACTAAAGGGTTGAGTAAAATACAGGTGGCATCTCTAAGATAAATCCAACACTGGCATAAGTGTGGGTTTATTATGCTGGGAAGTTTGATACCAAACTTACCAGACTTCAGTGAAGCCATCATGGAGCTGTGGAGTTCGTAATGACAAATACCCAGCCTATCTACTTAAAATGGCCACACTGCACTTACAATTTCTAAGAATGGACTTAAACACTGTAGGGGTATATTGCTCATGCAGCTATGCCCTCACTCGTGATATAGTGCACCCTGCCTTAGGGCTATAAGGCCTGCTAGAAGGGTGACTGGTCCATGCCAAAGGCAGTGGTTTGTTGGCATGGCACCCTGTGAGGGATGCTATGTCGACTTTACCCCTTCCCACCACACAGTCTGCAATGGCAGTGTGCATGTGTTTGGTGAGGGGTTCCTTAGGGTGGCACAATATATGCTGCAGGCCTTAGGGACCCTCCGTGGCCACAGAGCCCTTGGTACACTGGTACCATTTACAAGGGATTTAGCTGTATGCCAGGGGTGTGCCAATTGTAGAAACAATGGTACAGTTTAGGGAAAGAACACTGGTGCTGGGGCCTGGTTAGCAGGATACCAGCACACACACAGTCAAGTTAGCATCAATGCCATGCAAAAAGTGTGGGAGGTAACCATGCCAAAAGGGGCACTTTCCCACAAATGTGCGCTATTTTACAGGAGCTACAGCAATTTCATGATGAGAATTCACCTGCCTGTGCCGCCACATGGGAATAAGGGATTTGTCAACAACATCTACAGGCTGGATTCCTAAAGTAGGGGATCTAGTGCGTGAAAAGATTGCTGGAAAAGGAATTTGGCCACTACTGCAGAGCAGTGGTTCAGGCCTGGGAATACATGGTAACAAAACTGTCATCATACCACCCACCACTGCCTAGTTCCAGAGAGAACAGATTTGTTTCTATTGACAACGTCAAATTGCACAATGTGGCAGATCCTGCACAGTAGATCCAGAGGTCCTTTGGATAGTATCCGCTCGTCTCTCAGTACCCGACAGGATATACCTCTGTAAGCAGTAAACATCGTTTCCGCCAGTACCAATGCTACAATTGCTTCCTCGAGCATGGGAAGGGTGGAGATTTATTATTATTATTCCAATTCAACCCAGACAAATGACATTGTCTACTATGAACCACCACAAATGGTTCCATCCACCAGCTCCTATGTTTGCACAGACAGCTTCTGGTTATTACATCAACATTGATGACTTTTCTTCTGACTCATCTGCTGCAACTGAGACAGTATCAAAGACAAGTAAGCTGTACATTTGGCTTGAGAACAATTACTTAATTTATTCATGGAACTATCTGCGGATACTGTTGACATTGCTTGCCTTTCTGCTTTGGATTGGTTTTGTTATTGTCCTTTTCCTTCTGATAAATGGTCATTATCTTCCTGAACGCTCTGCTGTTGAGCTGTGGATGAGGTTTTGACACCTCACCTATCTTTCCATAAGGTCCAAAGACACTTGTCCCTTGTGAAAATTTCAGCAGTTCCGATTCCAGATGTGATTGTGTGGGATAAAGTAACATTTGACATACACAGTTCTACTGAGATCATTCAAATTCCATATGTATTTTAAGTTTCAATGAGTCATGTTATTACACCTGGTATTGTTTCCGATGACTGGGATGTTAAAGAGTTGATTCTATGCTGTCTGAGCTTGAATATTATACTGTATTTGAAAGTGAAGATGTGTATATGAACATAGCTAATTATGGGGAAATGTTTTGTTATCACCGTTACGTACATTCCTTTCTTCACCGAACCAGTGCTCCAAGATTAGTTTATAATTACACACAGCGGGAACACTGTTCTACACCACTTGTGGAGAGTCCCAAAACATATGTAGAAAAGTTTGCATATGTTACTGGGCATGACACCAGCAATGCGGAGTCGTACTATTTCAAATTACCACCTTCCAGGATGAGGACATTATTGCTAACAACACAAAATTAATCTACTCAGATTCCTTTGTTTCCTGTCTTGCCATGGAAGGCTATAAGTATTGGAAAAATCACTACTGAATTTAAAAGTGTATGGGGAACAAAACAATGGCAAATACAGGACAGGAAAGCGTTGTTTAGAGCATGCCTAATTCGTTTAAAAATTCTATTTTTAAATGACACCATCCAGCAAACGTCCTGTTTGCGGTTAGCAAAGATTAAAGAATGGAACGCACCCAGTATCCCTTCCCCTGCTAAATTTCACAATTGTCAAACATTTTTAAATCTCACTGAAGGAAAGCTAACGGCTTGGGTTAAGAATGGTCCCTTTAATTCCTCACCTTCGAGTCCCGGCCAGTACCATGTGACAAATGGACACAAATGAGTGGCAGGCACATTTTGATAATTCCTCTGGGGGTTTCAGAGCAAGCCGGCCAGATCCTCGCTTTGTCTTGGCTTAACACTCAGGTACCATTACTACATACAATGTGGGTAAACTGTGCCAACAATGGCTGCGTTCCTCCACGTTTCTGTAAAAGAACACCTTAGTCTCCTGTCTGAGAAAGTCAATCTACAAAATTTCCTGTTAGGACCCAGGAAGTCATGCTCAAAGCATTTCCTGTATGCCATATATAACAAGATCTGGAAACTATCCCAGATGGAAGCTGCTGCATGTTTAAGGCAGATTGATAAGGAACAAATGGAAAAGGCTTTAGCTGTTGTCAATAATGGCATGAACACTCTGTCTAACAGAATTTACACCCTTAACAATATTGTGTCATCTGCAGTTGATATAATTCAGAATGACGTGTTCTTTTACAACATGGATAAAGCCAGCTGCATTCTATCATGCAGTTAAGTTGAACACTGCAGGTTCTCAAAAGTGGCCACGTGCCCTGGAAGCATGTTAACATTACTCAATTGTTTGCCACTTTTAATTTGTCCAGACAACAAATAGTGGCTAAAAAAGAAGCAAGTTACATCATGCTTAACACTGACGAATTAGAAAAGTTACCTTTCACTGTAGCAGAAATCCCCTCACCAGTATGGCTAAAACATGGAGTAATAAAACTGCCCAGTTCCACCTTTTGTTTAACAAAATGCTTAAAACATTTTGCAGTAGGCAGGTTTGAGCGGCCAAGAGACAGTCACATACACAATGTGTGGGAGTTGCCTGTCGACTGCAAATGTATGAACAGTGAAACTGAGGTCTTTCTAAGTGGAAGCAAATGTGAGACTGCTGTTAGTCACTCTATGATTTGTAAGCAGGTGTCCTTGCATGGCCTTTGCAATGCGAAGGTCACAAATTAGGCATGATATCTAAAGGGTACTCCAGTCTCTTTGATTTGTCCAGTATTTTGTAACTTTCTAATGGAAGTTATATGGTTCTGAGCGCTCAAAGCTGCTGCGGAATGAAGCCAAGAATCTCTTACGTGATTTTAGTTACTCAAATGGTAAATTGTTGCAGCCATGTATTATCCCAAACCACACAAGAGATAAAAGTGGCAGACTTGTGGCTCCACATTGCTGCTTCTCAGGTAAACTTTGACAAGCTCAGCAGACCAAAGGCACTATTCTTCCAAAAACATGTCACCCTGACAACAGTCAGAGAGAAGTGCAATCTCCAGATAGCAAGATCATCTGCTGAGAGAATATCCTTATTAATACCAACTCCCCAAAGTATTTTGGAGAATTGGCCAGCAAAATATTAAATGCATTGAATACTGTGGAGATTACGCACTTTTTTGAGGCTGTCAGTTCTGGATTTGTTAGCACCTTCCAGACTGTGTTTGGAGTAATATCTGCAGCCATACACTCACTGACTTTCGAGTGTCTTTGGTGGATTCCTTATAACTTTGGCATTAATTGGCAGAATTCAGCTGCTGCTATTTTTGATATGCAGAGGTGGTCCTCTCTCAGTGATGGAGCTACCACAAGCCCAGCTGTGTCATGAACACATGATGCAGTATTTCGGAGCTTTCCTGCTTGGGAAGCTGGAGCTAGATTGGTCTTTGACATTGAGGCCAGTCTTGACGTGTGTCCAGCCAGTCTTCCATGGCATCTGGTGCCTCTTTGAATGTGCACCAATAATGTGGAACAGTGCCACCTACGCAGTTCATTCTGCGCCAGAAGCTACCACACACTTCTGCTCCATTGATCCTTCTGCCAATGTATGGAGGTGCTTTCAGATTCTCAAACCTACCCCTGCTTCACGACCCGGAAGTACAGGGGCTATGTGCAGAACTTATTTTCAAAGGAAAGCGATCTTCTGATAGGTTCATCTCCAGGTCAGGATTAAGAGGGCTGGTACTATAGTCTCACACGTAATCCCTGGAATATTGGATGTAGGTGTTACATGATGAAGATGGCTCAAAATGTGTTTCTAAAAAGTGAGAAACACCAGGCTCATAAGAAGTGATATATTCTACCATCTGAAATGAGTCTTGTACAAAGCGGTCCACAAATGGTGCCCTAACAATAATACAACTACCAAAAGTAATCCCTTCTAATGAGGTATATGGTAAATCATCAACATCCCTGGATCCTTAGTGTATAGGTTGAAACTATACATAAATGCTGAAAGTCCTTACAGAAAAGGGGACCCACAGTATTAGCAGTTGACCTCGGTGAGGAGGGGGCACTCAAAACTCCTAATTTATACAGATCGCTAATTCTAATCTACCCACCCCGGGCAGACAGAGGACTAGATTATGTATAAGACTCAGTCCAAGGTATGTTATCGATAAGTCCCCTGATGTGGGTTTGTAATTTGTATATCCATCTTTTTTTTTTTTTAATAATTACTTTGTGCTGTCAAAGGAGTCCGCTGTTTCAAGAATAACCCACTCCAGGTTGTCCAGAGTGTGCTGTTTATCCCTGTAATGAGTACTCAGTTTTATGGCTGCTCGCTGGCATTTAATGGTGCTACGGTGCTCACTGATGCAAACCCTTATTTGTCTAGTAGTCATACCTACATAGCTACATGGTTAAGTGATAAAGTAAATGCAATTTTATGTAATGCAGTTTGAGTGTTTAACCAGATGCCAGGATCCTGCAGACCCTAGATCCACTTTTATGGTCCTTAATGTTAGTAGGCAAACAATGCACTGGCTGCAAGGAAAATGCCATTCTCTGTAGGTAAATCCCACATCTCCGTGATGGTGGAAGGTCTAGGTTGAATGATCCGCCGTGGTCTGGTATGTAAAAGCATATCCCCGATGTTACTGGTTCTCTTGAATGTAAATAAGGGTTTTTCAATAGCATCATCCACACTCTTCAATATAGCCCTTCTTCGACTAATAGTCTTCTTTACCTCATTCGATGAGGAGGTAAACCTGATGACACACGTAAGTCTAGACGTCTCAGGCCCCTAATGGGTAGCTAGGAGCACCTCTCTGTGATTGTTGCGTGTTCTCTTGTAAGTCTTATTGATGACTCTTGTGGAACACTAGTGCTTCTTCAGTTTCTCCACTAGATCCTTTGCTTGTTTATCAAAATGATGACTCTGCCTGCAATTCCGCCTAAGGCGCAAAAACTGGCCAAATGGAAGATTGGTCCTTAAGGCCTGAGGGTGGTGACTTCCAAAAATGATATGTAGTCATACGTAGCCTCCCTCCCTGTATAGTGATCCGTAGATCCAGAAAGGGGATCTCTCTCTCAGAAACAGATGCTGTGAACTTGAGATGCTCATCCAAACCATTTATCCAAGATATGAATTAGGGGTCTCAAAAGTATCTTCTTTCCAGGCGATCAGGATGTTGTCAATGTACCGTCACGGAGTCACGTGTGGCGATCCCTTGACGAGTGTGTGACTACAGGGAGGTGCTTCCACCGAACTCCAAGTTGGGAGGTAAATAATGAACACTCAGTAATCCTGAGTGTGTGTACTAATAGGCGGCAATTGAACCCAAGTTCATGTGTTGATCAAAATTTGGTTGACGACAGGAAGGGAACTTAATTTCGAGGGGATCGATGGTCCTGATGAAAGCCGAGCGACCCAGATGGGTGACGGAAACGGCCAAAACATGTTGACCAAAGAACAGAGATCTGGGGTGAAAGGGTGATTATATCCCATTATCACCACCAATTTTCCAATCCTTTTTAATCCTATCCAGTGAATCCCGGAATAAAGATTAGTAATGGATTCACATGAGATAGTTTTAGTAATCTTGAGTGGTGTTCTGTATGTTTGATCCCCTTTTGTATTTTTTTGCTCCCATTCCCTTTTGCTCCATTCCTGACGTTGGTCAGGGTGGGAGTGTGTTAGCATATCCCTATGATGAAGCATGCCACGATTAGTGAGTGAGGGCAGTTTTTCTAATAAACATGCTGTGTCTTTAGTTGGTGGAGCCCTTATATATATAAAGCAGAGAAGCTCTTTCCGTGCGTGTCCTGCTGAGATTATTGCTAGACTCAAACAAACATTTGATGGAGCAGATTGGGCCTTTACTGGGGACACACTGTGGGCAATTGGGTTTGGAGATTTCCATTCAAGCTGGATGGTAGCTAGTAACCGTATGTCTACAGCAAGGATTACAATCAGTGGGACCCTGTCAGATTGGTCCCCGTCGCCTCTTCCATTATAGACAATTGTTTCTCTTAGGATGGGCAACTTTGCTGACCATCTATGTTAAAACAGCAAGGAGGTTAGAGACAATGTGTTTTAAAAGCTCCTTTCCAGCACTTTGAACAGGTTGTTGCTACAAGTTTTATTTACCTGACTACAGAGTCACAAAAACTCATAACATTGAGTTTGTCAGAGTTAATTTCAGAGAGAATATTTTTTTTTTAAGTCTGTCCTCGTAGATGCAAATATTGTGCTTGAAGGGAGCTGTGACCAAGAAGTGCTGCTTAAAACGAAAACCTACCAGCAACAGCTGTCATTTCCCATTTCCTGGAAAAGTTAAGTATTGTTTTTCACCTGGAGTGAGAGAGGATGGGAAACACAGGGGGATTTTTTTTTTGTAACATAAATTGAGAGATACCTCTTTTGACGGTCATGCCTTTGAAAACTGTAAATTAGGGGCCATCATGTTAGTGATAGAATGGATAAACTACAGCCTTTAACTAGTGAAATAAATAGAGTAGTTCAATGCTCCAATTCTGCTTCCGTACTATTTCCATCAGGCCAGTGATAGAGAATGAAGCCATGGTGTCCCCTTGGGGAGTTTTGAACCAATGTTCAAACAGAATTCCCATTGTCAGAATTAACAAGAAAAACTGCCAATCTGCATGAATGAAATAATAGCTTCTATCTTTGTTCAGACTGGGCCAGAGGGATATTTTGAAAAGTCACCCTACATTGTTCTTGACAGGGCAGTTTATATAACTGGCCTAGTTTGAGATAAGGCTGGGGTTAAAAGTCGTAGCTGAAATATATTTCCACACACTATTCAGTAGGCCATAGTGGTACTGAAAACTCAGAGCATTATTTCCCAGGGCGGGTGGCTGTGGATTGGCACTTGGGGTACTCGTTTCAGAGGCTGGATGGCTCAGTAGATTGGCACAAGGCACATTAGTTTTGCACTTAAGGACACTAATTTCAGAGGCTGGATCATTCAGCCTATCAGAACATGCCACCCACTGAGGATAGAATGTTCTAAATTAACAAAGGAGAAACAGAAGGACAACATTTGAATGTTCATGCAGAAGCATATGCCAGCAATTATTAGCCCTAAGCCACTTCACTGTCCCCAATGGGGCTCCCAATCTTCTAATGTTCTAATATAGCCTTATCGCTTGCTCCCGAGGGCAATATCGGCTGTTAAAGACCCAGAACCATGGTTATATCCAGTAACGAGAGTGAAGGCCTTTAACAACAGATACAGCCCGAGACATAAAACTATATAGCTATCAGAACATTCCACTCACTAAGGGTAGAATGTTTGAAATTAAAAAGGGAGAAACACAAACACTGGAACGATGGAGCAGAAGGCTTATACCAGCCATTATAATGCTGGAGCCACTTCACTGTCTTCAGTGGAGCTCCCAACATCCCAAATGTTCTAGTATGTGATACTGTACCTGGGTACTGCGGAGACTGCACGATATTGGATACTTTATTTAATACCCATTAAAATGTCTTGTAGGAAATACCCACCTCTGGAAGCTCATCTTTGGAGAGGTCCAGCTTCTTACTCGCAACACTAACCTTTTACTCTACTGTGACCTTAGTTTATATTACTTGTAGAGCAGAGGCTCGCGGGGTCACAGTTGGACTCTGACCATTTTTCTGTGTGAAAAAGATGACATTTTTCAGATACTAAACTCTTAAGACGTTGGTGTTTCTTTCCTCGAGTGTCTGATTTACAACTATATTTTTATTTCATTAAAACGTTTTTAAATGGAAGCAAATACAACCTAACTGAAATACTGAAATACAAAAAGCTTAATTATTGTTACATATTATAAAAACCTATTTAGGCTGCAAAATATACAAAAACAGTTACAAAAACGCAAAAAATACACAATTCCTGCCAGCTTCACTGAACAGAACAGTGTATCTGGTGGAAAGGAGACTCCAGGAAAAACAGTTTTACCGACCCTCAGTGTTTTGTTTTGTGTACGCATTTCTGAAAGTGCATTTGAGTTGTTATTGGTTTATAGATCAATGGTTACATAGTTAGTTATTTTCACCTCTTCTGTAGCGACTATCCCTCTATCTTCTTATTGTAATTCTGCTTGTTTATTTGTACAAAGCCCAACAATCGGATGAGGGAAGATGCTGAAGGCCCAGGCTTGGGCAGCATCAGGAAAGGCTGCCCAATGACCAGGCAACGTTCACAAGACATCGACTGAGACAAGGTACAGTGTCTGGGGCCCAGTCTTGGACCAGGCAAGATGTACAAGGCTACTGGTAGGATTGGGAACGTGACAAGCGCCCAGATAGAGACTAAACAAGGTGCACAAGGCCTAGCCTGGTACCAGGAAAGGTATGGAAGGTCAAGGTAAGGTGTTGTAGGCCCAGACTAGAACCCAGCAAGGTGTCCAAGTTAAGACCGGACAAGGTATCAAAGGTCCTGTTTGGAATCAAGTAGGGGGTCCATTCCCCATGCTGGAATTAGGCATCCTGTCCTGGGCCCAAGATAAGACCAGGCAATCCATCCAAGGATCCTAATTGTCCCCTTAAGTCACCCCAAATGTGAATAGTAAAATAGAAAAAAATATTTAACAGAGGGTCCCAGTAATGATATGGAGGGGACACAATGATCCCTGTTCATTGTAAACAAATCTGGAAAACAACAGAGTTCATTCATGATTATAGACCAGTAGTGATCTGAAAAGATCAAATGAGTTGTTGCATGTGTCTATTCAAGGATCTCCGGAAGCCTTCGAAAAGACAATGGCTCATGTACTTATCACAATGAATAGTTTGTGAATGGGTTGAATACAGAAGGGAGTACTAACAAACACAAAGATGAACAATAGAGAGAGATCCAGGGTATTTTGGCAAGCATCTAGATGGATTCTGCCTTACACCTTCTGGGGAGCCATTTACTTGGAGGCTCTAAATCATGTGTGACTTGGTTTACGCAACAGTTTAATGACAATGCATTGGGCCGACCGACACAATGTATCAGCAATATTCTAAACAATGGTTTTCTCTTCCGATGATACTGTGAAGAAGAAATATGAGCTAATTGCTGTTAAAACATACAGTATGTTTTTGCCTTTCCACCTACACCTCATCTCCTTTGTGTCTTCTCTTGGAGAGCATCCTGGGACTCCAATGCACAAACCATAATTTATGATCAACCTCTCGCCACGTCACCAAACATATCAGGAGGATCTTTCCCTCATGCTGGCTGACAGGTAAACGTCTCCCATTTCCGATTCAGGCAAGACTGGGTGGTGTCAAAACCTCAGACAAGTCACAGTCAAAGTCACAAAATCCATCCAATTCCTGCAAGGCCATGGGCTCTGATTTCCGAATGTTCACAACAAAGTCAACAGGGTATTTCTGAAGCACAACAGGATCAAAAAAGACTCCGTGAAAAAAAAGGTGGCTCTCAAACTGATGAAGATGATGAAGTCGCTGATGTGGATTCCTGCATAGGAGCTGAAGAGAGAAAGAGAGAGGGGTGGAGTAAGGGAGAGCAGAAACGCGTGATAAAATATTTTTGGGGAACAAAGCATGTCTCTTATTAAGCAGGGTCGGGGAATCTAAGAATAGGTGAATGCGACACACATACTTAGAAACAGGTTCTAGTAAAGCCCTTAGCGTTACTGCATTTTGACTCCCAGGAGCCACTGCATAGTTCTCATTAGGTTATACTGGACTGCAGTAGTTCAGTGGGACCTGTCTCTCTCTGCCTTTTGAAAATAATTTCTATCGTCCCCTACCTGGCAATGGTGTCATTCAGAGGAAGGCAGAACATTGGTTGGGTAGGGCTGCAGATGGGAGGCCAAATGACTTAAGATTAAAACAGCAGTCGGATTTAGGAGGGGCAACTAAAAGGGGGCCTTGTAAGAGCATTAAGTTTGGATCATGCAAACTCTATGTGCTCTTCCATTCTCCAGAGAAACGAGAACCCCGTTTTTAACGTTATTTACTGCTCTTATTGCAAAATAAATAGACACTCCCTAAAGGTCAAATGGTCTACGCACTAAGTTAGTTTATTTAGAAGTAGGACAGTGGTAAAAAATAATCTTTACCTCA